>NC_138984.1:67330603-67845321 GCF_964341445.2 Mesoplodon mirus
CAAAAAATTTCACAATTTGTATGGAAACACAAAAGACCCCGAATAGCCAAAGCAATCTTGAGAACGAAAAATGGAGCTGGAGGAATCAGGCTCCCTGACTTCAGACTATACTACAAAGCTACAGTAATCAAGACAGTATGGTACTGGCACAAAAACAGAAAGATAGATCAATGGAACAGGATAGAAAGCCCAGAGATAAACCCACGGACATATGGTCACCTTATCTTTGATAAAGGAGGCAGGAATGTACAGTGGAGAAAGGACAGTCTCTTCAATAAGTGGTGTTGGGAAAACTGGACAGGTACATGTAAAAGTATGAGATTAGATCACTCCCTAACACCATACACAAAAATAAGCTCAAAATGGATTAAAGACCTAAATGTAAGGCCAGACACTATCAAACTCTTAGAGGAAAACATAGGCAGAACACTCTATGACATAAATCACAGCAAGATCCTTTTTGACCCACCTCCTAGAGAAATGGAAATAAAGACAAAAATAAACACATGGGACCTAATGAAACTTCAAAGCTTTTGCACAGCAAAGGAAACCATAAACAAGACCAAAAGACAACCCTCAGAATGGGAGAAAATATTTGCAAATGAAGCAACTGACAAAGGATTAATCTCCAAAATTTATAAGCAGCTCATGCAGCTCAATAACAAAAAAACAAACAACCCAATCCAAAAATGGGCAGAAGACCTAAATAGACATTTCTCCACAGAAGATATACAGACTGCCAACAAACACATGAAAGGATGCTCAACATCTTTACTCATTAGAGAAATGCAAATCAAAACTACAATGAGATATCATCTCACACCAGTCAGAATGGCCATCATCAAAAAATCTAGAAGCAATAAATGCTGGAGAGGGTGTGGAAAAAAGGGAACACTCTTGCACTGCTGGTGGGAATGTGAATTGGTACAGCCGCTATGGAGAACGGTATGGAGGTTCCTTAAAAAACTACAAATAGAACTACCATATGACCCAGCAATCCCACTACTGGGCATATACCCTGAGAAAACCATAATTCAAAAAGAGACATGTACCAAAATGTTCATAGCAGCCCTATTTACAATAGCCCGGAGATGGAAACAACCTAAGTGTCCATCATCGGATGAATGGATAAAGAAGGTGTGGCACATATATACAATGGAATATTACTCAGCCATAAAAAGAAATGAAATTGAGCTATTTGTAATGAGGTGGATAGACCTAGAGTCTGTCATACAGAGTGAAGTAAGTCAGAAAGAGAAAGACAAATACTGTATGCTAACACATATATATGGAATTTAAGAAAAAAAAATGTCATGAAGAACCTAGGGGTAAAACAGGAATAAAGACACAGACCTACTAGAGAATGGACTTGAGGATATGGGGAGGGGGAAGGGTAAGCTGTGACAAAGTGAAAGAGCGGCATGGACATATATACACTACCAAACGTAAGGTAGATAGCTAGTGGGAAGCAGCCGCATAGCACAGGGAGATCAGCTCGGTGCTTTGTGACCGCCTGGAGGGGTGGGATAGGGAGGGTGGGAGGGAGACGCAAAAGGGAGGGGATATGGAAACATATGTATATGTATAACTGATTAAATTTGTTATAAGGCAAAAAAAAAAAAAAAACAAAAAAAAAACAAGAGGAGTGAATGTTAAAAAAAAAATAAAATAAAATAAAATAAAATAAACACATAAAATAAAAAAAAAAAAAAAACAAAAAAACAAAAAGATACATGTACCCCAATGGTCATAGCAGCACAAGACATGGAAGCAGTCTAAACGTCCATCAACAGATAAATGGATAAAGAAGATGTGGTATATATACATACAATGGAATATTTCTCAGCCATAAAAAAGAGTGAAATAATGCCATTTGCAGCAACATGGATGGACCTAGATATTATCATACTAAGTGAAGCAAATCAGACAGAAAGAAAAATATCACATGATATCAGTTACATGTGGAATCTAAAAAAAATGGTACAAATGAACTTATTTACAAAACAGAAACAGACTCACAGACATACAAAATAAATTGATGGTTACCAAAGGGGAAAGGTGGGGCAGGGATAAATTACGAGTTTGGGATTAACATATAGACACTACTATATATAAAATAAACAACAAGGACATACTGTATAGAACAGGGAACTATATTTAATATCTTGTAATAACCTATAATGGAAAATAATCTGAAAAATTATATACATGTATAACTGAATCATCCTGCTGTACACCTGAAATTAACACAGCATTGTAAATCAACTATACATCAATTTTAAAAGTCTACTAATAGGAATTTTACAGCATCTTTCTTGCATAAAACACATTCATAATGCTTCCTTCATGATTCCCAATTGTGTTTTTTTTTTAAAAAGTGGAGCAAGAACCTTCCAAGTATCACGAGTGCAAAATCTACCTAAATTTTTGTGATTTTTTCCCCTAATATTTTAAGTTTTCTTGCAATACTTAATCTGTTAGTGATTGTTTCTAGCCACTCACATTTAAGTCTTTATAAAGCAATCAATTTAGTTTTCATACAAAAAATCCCCACAACTCTCTTTATGCCCTATATTCCACTGATTTAATTATGTGATTTTAATAACAAGTACCACTGATATATTTGGAACAAACATGTTTGGGCAGCATAGCACTCAACCTGCCGCTGTTCTTGAGGGGTCTTGAGAGCTGTGGGCAGGCAGCATGCTGTGACAATGTACTTGAGTGAATGAAGAGCTGAAGTTATTTGAGAGAGTTGGTTAAGTGAATGGTGAAGAGAAATTCTTCTCATTTATATGCATAGTCTATCTCGTTACTTGGCTCTGATTATACACGGTTTTTGGGGGGAGGGACATAATTATCTTTTAATGTAAACTGTTGTAGTTGACTCTACAGAGCTGGAACTTCAAGATTTCTTCGGAGTCTTCCTCACAGCAAATCATACTGACTTTATAATGAGAATATATAAAGTATTCAATACATTCTATTTGCTGATTAAACTCGTATGGCAAGGTGAAGAAGGGAAGAGACTTTTTAGAAATCCACAGAGGGGAAACACTCCAAAGATTCACAACCTCAAACAATATATTGTAATTGGACTGGGAGAGATAATCAGAACATAAGAACATTTTGGAAACTAAGAGTATGGTTCCTGCACTAAAATTTTGGATACATTTATGGATATCAAGTAGTGTCCAAAGCACAAAATAAATTAGTGGTAATTGGGGTAATTGTTGAAATAAACTTACATTGAATAATTAAAATGGCATTTTAGAATTTCAAAAAAATTTTTAAACATTTTTGTTTCCATTATTTTAGATATTGTCACTCTATCATTCTCAGTTTAATGAAAGAGAAATGGAAAGGCTGAGAGATTTGTCCTAGTGATCTAAACATCGCTAACCAACCACAGGGTACCCAAAATGTTCTTAGTTCTTAGTCAAAAGACTTAATAGCTTTTTACCAAAAATAACTACTTCAGTCAAAGAGAGAAGGATAATTGCTACTTCCATAGACAACTTAAGAAACCAGCATCGTTCCAGCCCAGAAAACAACATTAAATGACCACCCACATACCCCATCACAGATTTATCTTCTCCAGCTGCAAGACCCTCTTCTCTTTGGCTTCCCACCAACCTAGAAAGAAGAACTAATGAATACACAAAGTTTGAAACAGATGCAAAGGCCGTATGTGTTAAGAAGTGCCACTGTGCTTAATTTAATCTCTGGGTCAGCTATTTCCTGCTCACTGGTGCAGTCAAGGATCCAAGCCAGACCTTTGCAGAGACTGTGGTGGCTCTATATCTGCCAATAAAAATACCCACTGTGCAGAACAGGAAACCTCAGCCAGGCGTTGAAAAGTCCTCAGCTTAGGCAACAGGCAACCTTCTTTTTTGTCTGGACAACAAGCTATTGGTGGTTCCCAAAGGCAATCGTGATTGACCACGTGTGGCTGTGTCAGGTGCCCACTCTCAAGAGAGTGCTCTGGAGGGACAGCTTAAGATTCATCCATTAGAGATTCATCTCTTTATTAAAAAATTTTTTTTTCACATCTTTATTGGAGTATAAATGCTTTACAATATTGTGTTAGTCGCTACTGTACAACAAAGTGAATCAGCTATATGTATACATATATCCCCGTATCCCCTCCCTCTTGAGCCTCTCTCCCAGCCTCCCTATCCCACCCCTCTAGGTGGTCACAAAGCACTGAGCTGACCTCCCTGTGCTAAGAGATGCATATCTTTAAAGCAGAGGTCAAAAACCAGGGGCCCACAGGCCAAATTCAGCCTTCAGATGGATTTTGTGTAGGCAAAACAGCTGTCTACTTTTTCATTTTTTTTTTTAACGTGAATGCATTTAGATGGGGTTTTTGCCAGTTTCTGTGATGTAAATACTCTTACAATGTCTGATTACAGGCACAGAGTTCAGAAGGGATGTGCACAGCGATTATATAGCATTTCCATCATACACATACAATAGGAGTAAATAAACTAATGTGCTTATATAATTAAAAAAACCTAGTAAAATAATCAGAAAATGATGAGTTTTGATTATTTATCACCATTGTTTAATTTAACTTATTTAATTGTAAGTTTTTATAATTTAAATTTTCATAACGGCTGTGTTTAATAACCAGCTCTCAAAATTCTTGAAAATTTAACACTTGGCTTTTGTGAGTCAACATGAGCCACCCACAGCACACCCTTGAATACCTTATTGTGACCACAGCAGCCATGGTCATCATTGTTCAGGCTCTGGAAGCTGAATTTGGATCCCAGCTCTTATACTTACTGTGGTGTGAGCTCACACACACTACTTAACTTCAGAGAACCTCGATTTTCTCAGATCAGAAACTAAGTTAATAATGTTTATTTTGTTAGTCAATAGTGAGGAATAAATAAAATAACATGTGAAGGTCTTAGCACTGTATTTGGCACATAATAATCACTCAGTAAGTAATGACTGTGTGTTTATTTTAACTCTAGGTAGGAATTACTTGATTAGATTTGTTTTGCTGCTACCTTGAAAACCTGCCTGCAGCACCTCGAAGAAATAAGAAATTTTATGAACAGAGGAAGGAAAGAAATCAAGGATGCCTGAAAAGACTGGGACGGAGGGCAGCATGAGGTTCCCAAGAAAGAAAGAGAACAAAATAGGATCAAATGATACAGAATTAGGATGAGGGAAAGTAACTCAAAAATGCAGTTGAAAATCCTACATCAAGCCATATCTATGCTATCCATTAGGGATTCAGTCTCAGTTTCTCACAAAGGCTGTATATTCTCTCCATAAATTATTGAAATAATTTCCTTGAATGGACATCAAGTATCAAATAATCCCATCCTATTCCTTTGGCCCAGATAATTCAATCAATAGTGGACATGTCACCCGCGCTCAGAAAGTTAGATGCTCTCATCCTGAAATTTGAAATTTACACCCAGAGACTGGAGTGAGTCAGTGTTGAGTGCTGCCATACTGCCAAACTCTGATTGGCCACAAGAAAACAAGGAAAGGAAGTCGATCAGCAGAGGTGGAGAAAAGCGACATAGCAACACGTAGAAATGGAGATGGCCTGGCCCCATGCAGAAAAAAGGAGACAGGAGACAAGTGATGACTTTTCAGTTCTTATAAAGTCTGGTTATATTCCTTCAACTTTGTTTCTATGAGATGAACTATTTTCTTTATAATAAATGTCCTTAACCTAAACAAGCTGGAGTTGGATATCTGTTCCCTACAACCAAATGATTCCTGACCAGATAATCTCTGCCAGTTTTAAAGTTCTATGAAAATACACAAAATCACAGTACTTTACAGCTTTAAGTGGTGAGATTCCAGCCCCCTTGATTGAGGTATGACCAATGGACTCAACGGAATCCAAAGAAATTAAAAGACGTGCATCAAGTCACTTATTTAGCGAGTAATAGAGTTTATTCTAAAGCTCACTTCAGCTGGGTCCTAGGCAGTGCCGCGATACTCCCCGCAGTACAACCATAATGGTGAGCTTCCAATTTCGAGCGGTGGCATGTTAAAGAGTCCCTGAGAGTGATACTGTTCTCAACCGTCACATCTCAATAACTCTTTGTCTGGTATCTCTTTTATGAATAATATCAGGCAGAACAGAGCCAAAGCAGGAAGTTGGTCTACTGAGAGGCAAGGTTAAAGCATGGACTTTGCAATTCAACTGATCTGTGTTTAAATGTTTACTCTTGCTCTGACAGTCTATGTGGTTATGGGAAAGAGGCATGACCTCTCTAAGCTTCAGTTTCTCCTCTAAAATGGAGATAAATAAAATTATCTAATTTACAGAGTTGTTGGAAGATTAAATAATGCATAAATGTATTTAGCATATGCCCCTGCCATGTAATAAACATTCACCGAATGTTAAAATTGTTCTTGATCTTAGTATTGTCAATGATAACTGGTCAGGTAGGAGTAAGGAACTAAGTCCAGTAGGTTCTGTGTATTTTCACCTTAGGATGCAATGATTTTTCTCCTTGGCATAATGATGTGAGTTGATATAATCAGTAGCAACACCCATACATGTGTATTTCTACATGATACAAGTCATTCTTTCAAAAATAGATATTTATTAACTCTTTTCTTAAAAATGCGACTGGGACTTCCCTGGTGGTCCAGTGGTTAAGAATCTGCCTTCCAGTGCAGGGGACGCGGGTGGGTTCAATCCCTGGTCAGGGAATTAAGATCCCACAGGCCCATGTGCTCTGGAGCCCACACGCCACAACTAGAGAGAAGCCAGCACTCCACAAGGAAGAGCCTGCGCACCGCAAGGAAGTTCCCACATGCCACAACTAAGACCCGATGCAGCCAAATAAATAAATAAATATATTTTTTAAAAATGTGACTGACTTCAATCCAGAATACAGTTGAGATTTAATGTCCTTTGAAAATGGAAACTTTTTTACTGGGTGATTAAAAATGCGGCAGTAAATGTAATAAACCGTGAATGTTAATAGTTAGCATTAAAAACAAGCAATACCTTTCCCGGGGCTTCTTTGAGGCAGAGCTATAATAATGACTAACTCAGCAGCTCAAATCAGGAAATACTGTGCAAGCACAGCTACACTTCATTAATGCAGAAGAACCAAACTGTTTTCAGCTACAAGGAATGTGTAATGCAACATAATTAAAACAAGTGGCGATGTATCAACCTGGAAACTTTAAAGGACATCACTACAGCTCTAAAATTCCATGATGCAGTGTTTACTAGCAAGATCATGATAATCTAGAGCAACAGTTCTCAAGCTTCTGTGACATAAGAATCCACCTAAGGAACTTGTAAAAAGTGCATTTTCCTGGATCCCACCCCTAGCCATTCAAATTCAGTGATTCTGTAGCGCTAACCGGTTATCTATATTTTTAAATCAAGCTCTCTGGGTAATTATAACCCAGGTGATCTTGGGAGGACTCACTCTGAGAAACACTGATCTAGAATCTCAGATAAAGTAGCTTTTTGGATGAGATGGAAGACAATGTTCTGCAGAGACAGCTCTTCTTCACAGGCTCGGAATGGAGGCAGATCTAATTCTTCAAAAAAGAAAAAACAGGGCCTCTCTGGTGGCACAGTGGTTGAGAGTCCGCCTGCCGACGCAGGGGACACGGGTTCGTGCCCCGGTCTGGAAAGATCCCACATGCAGCAGAGCGGCTGGGCCCATGAGCCATGGCCGCTGAGCCTGTGCATCCGGAGCCTGTGCTCCGCAACGGGAGAGGCCACAACAGTGAGAGGCCCGCGTACGGCAAAAAAAAAAAAAAAAAAAAGAAAGAAAAAACAACTCACAGTATGCCAGTCTTTTCAATTAGCTGTACCTTGACTCTCACTGAACCTTAAACGGTGGGTTCTGTCGAAATACCAGGTGTTAGTAATAGCTCAGTTTGTCTCAAGGGAATTGAATGACTACCATGAAACTGCAGAAGCATAAAGGAATCTCAGGTTTAATGAATGATTCAGTGCACAAAAGAGGTATTTTTTCCCTTAATAATCTGTAGATATAAATAACCAAACATACATTTCTGCAATAGTGATTGCCAAGTATTTATTTTTTAAAAAATCTCAAAGACTAAGGGGTTTAAAATTTTAGTAATAATACACTTCACCTGAAATACTGTTGTTGTACTTACCCAGTCAAGGGAAGCAGCAGCAAACCTTTCAACAGTCACCAAACTGGTATTTAGGACATTAGAATTCTAATCTCACCTCTGATGTCAACTCACTCTGCAATTTTGGGCAAGCCATTATACTTCTCTGGATCTCAGACTGGACTTGATATCTCGAAAATTCTTTTCTATTCCAGTGGTCTGTAATAAAGTGTTTACTATGTGCCAGAAACTGTTCTAAGCACTTCAGTTAAAAGTGAACCCATTTAATCCTCACAATCATCCATGAAATATGTACCCATACTTTAATCCCATTTTATAGACAAGCATACTGAGGCACAAAGAAGTTAAGTAACTTGCCCAAGGTCACTGTGCTGGTTTATTTTGTGTCAACTTGGCTGGGCCACTACTGTGGTCCAACATTATTCTGGATGTTTCTGTGAGGGTGTTTTTGGATGAGATTCATGTTTAAATGGTGGACTTTGAGTAAAGCAGATTACCCTCCATAATGTGTGTGGGCATCATACAATCAGTTGAAGTTCTGACTGGAACAAAAGCTGACCTCCCAGAAGTCCCAGGCTGCCAGCAGACCACCTTCAGACTTCATCTATAACATAGGATTTTCCTGGCTCACCAGCAGACTGCCTTTGGACTTGAACTGTAACTCTTCCCTGAGTCTCCAGCTTGCCAGCCTCCCTTATCAGATTTTGGACTCACCAAGCCTCTAAAATCTTGTGGTCTAGTGAGCTAATACTTTACAATAAATCTCTCTCTATATATATGTATACACATCTTATTGGCTCTGTTTCTCTGGAGAACCTTGACAAATACAATCACAAACTAGACTACTGGTACTAGTAGTGGTAGAGCCAGGCTTTGGCCCCAGACAGCCTAGCTCCCCAGGTGGAGGGTAAGAAGGATTCTACGATACCAGATGTCGGCCAAGCATCCCCTCTAAGAATCCAGAGTCATCAGTGAATGTAGACTTGTAAATAGAATTTGCTCTTGTTTTTCTCTGTATGTCTATACTGATGATATTGTTCAACTGGGCATAATAAACTCATGAAACATGAAGCTCCAACTGTGATACTGAAGAAACGAACACAATGCATGTTTGATTACAGGAAGCCATGTGTTTGGGATACATCCTCAATCTTTCAGAATTGAGTTTAGGGAGTAACTGCCATCTTACAAAAAGTTCCTTATTGACAGAGACCTCCTCCCCCCACCCCCACCCCAAATTCTGAGTGTCTGACTCACTGTGGCAGTCTTTTTCTTATTTGTTTATCTTGCTATCTGCTCAGTAGACACTGTCCTGGAAGATTCTTGGAATACTTGGTGGTATAGGTGGATTTAAAACTCTCACTTTAAAATGTTATCCTGTTTTATTTCAATGTAATTAAATAATCAAGCAATAGTAGGTTCTTATGCTTCCTTTGTAATGTGTGCATATGATCGCTTTCTTTCTCAAGACCCAAATTCAATTCTTGACCCTTATATAAAGGTGACCCTAGAGACGTAGTTTTGGACTGGCCCAAGAATAGACATCATCAAACTATCAACTATCACCAACTATCCAAATATCTGGTAAGGAGAGAAAAAGCCAAAGATGTCCTGCATCTTCTTTTCACTAGAAGTTAGTTTTAGATTTCTATGGGAAAGTCAACAAAGGTTTTTGAAACTCAAGAGAAGCCTCTACCTTCAAACGTACTCAGTATTAAGGCCAAGAGGCTTCACTGGTGGAGGTCAACCATCTCCCCTACAGATGTCTGGTTCAAGCACCTGAAGGCTGATAGCCTGGGAAAAAGAGGGTGCCTCTAAACGGAGGAAACACTTAGCTAAGGTTGGAGATCAATGGACAATTTCTGGGTTTTGAACGTGGCTCAAATGTTGTCCATAACTCCCCTGACCCAAACTATGAACTCTGAAACTTATATATTATAGCAGTGGAGGAAGAACAGGAGAAAATGTGAGTTGTTCTATTTAAGACAGAGGCTGAGCCACTGCAGCCAGATTCAGTCAGTGCGAGAAAGAGGGGTTCAGAACATTTGGTTAGTTTCCTTCCTCCCAAATGTCTAGACTCCCAAAGGGGTGTGCAGACTTGCCTCTCACTATTCTGGTTAAAGTCCTCTCTTCATATAAAATGTCACTGGTTATATCAGTTTGTTTGTGTTATCTTTGAACTTGATGTATATTATTCTACCTTTGTCAACATCCATTCCCATTTTCTATAAGCTTTAAACTATCCCAGATGCTGAGCAAATGTGAATTCTTTGGAATGTGGCTGGCCTCTGTAATCTAGTTGCACAATCACTACTTTCCCTCTCCAAATTCTGTGTAACTGTCAATTTTAGGCATGCATTGTCTAGAGCATTTATATGCTGTAGTTTAAGACAGACGCCAAACGTGTAAAAACATAACCTTGATCGATTGCTATCAGCCCTGATGCTGTTTAAAAAGAAAATGGACTCTTAAGTCTGAATGCTTATCTGCTGTTCACAATTGTTTAATGTTTCAAAGTGTGTGCTCCCAATGTCAATTCTTTAGATGCCTGTCAAGGCACTTCCCATTAGGCATTTAGCTTCCAGCATGTTCTGTACACAATATAGCCAGAGCTTTAAGGATGCCAATTTAGATGTTAAGTATATGAATCAGCATCAAAGCCACATGATGCTACTTTTCCTTGGCACCATAGTGTGACCACCTTCCCTGTGTCTAAACTGCAGAGACACAGTGTCTTGCTTGATAAAGTTATGTGTGATAAAATCACACCCTAAACCGACCGTGCAATGAAGACTAGACTTGGGCATAATAAAAATGCATGGCCCACATACTTTTTGCTGAGATTTAGATCTCCTTCCCTATCCTCAATCCTCTGCTATAGTTCTATTATTTTTTTGCTTTTTTATATGATGCTGTAAACATGAAAGGAGGAAGGGCAGTCACAAACAAATAAGAACAAAGAGAACAAAGCTAATACAGGGAAGCATTGGCTTGGTCTCAGTAGACATTTGCAACGTAGTTCTGTGTATTATTTATGAGTTATGGAGATAGGCTATGTTAATAGACCAAGGAAAGAATGTTAAAAAAATAATAAATCAGATAACTTTAGAATACATAGCATAGGCCTGGGGAAAATATATTTGCTTTTGTCCAGAAAAAGATCAATACCCTCTTTTTAAAAGGAAGCTTTTGAGAAAAATCTCCATACGGTATACAAACTTCCTGGAGCTTCCTAACATCAATAGCTGTCTTCTGGTTGGCATTTTAATTGATTTCCCCAATTCTTTTTTTTCTTTTTGGGGTGTCTTTTTAATAAGCAATTTTGTGTGGTCAGTTTTGTCAACAGATCTAATAGATCTAATTCTGTTCATAAAGAAGACTGAAAATAAATATGGTCCTAAAAATCCAGCTTATGCCATTAAATCATTGATTAAATAAAAACCACATCATATTTTTGGTTAAACCACTTGTTTAAGTTATTGTCAGGCTTTCTTCTATAGGAGTTGAGAAACTTGATTAATGAAAGCTGGCCTCTGTGGAAAAAAAGAGCTTAGTCGTTCCACATGTCATAAAAAGCTTGATTGGAGACTGAGCAGAATATAATTCTTTCCTTTCTGGAGGAAAACATGAAATTCTTTCCATAGCTTTTGTACTCCGATCTCAAACCTAAATGAATTATTTTTGTCCTCGGGATTTTTCTCAATTTGAGACCAGCCATGTTAGGGTAGACTGATCACTGGTGGGATGAGCTGCTGCAAACAGGACCTGAGCTTACCCCACTCCTCTGATTAATACTTCATGGCCTAACACATCATTATTAACAATGTAGTGGGTCTTTAAAGATTTTGAGTTTTCAAAAGCTGTAATCAGTTAAAAACTGCAGTTTGATCAAAGCCTTGTGTATTAGGAAAACAGTGCTAAAAAGAGAAAATCTTTTGGGAAAATCTTAATTTTGCCTTGGGCTAGATTTGGAGCACTAACCTGTTGAGTTATCCTCTTGGAGTTTAGGAAAGTGCTGTGTTTTTATCTTGCATACAAGCAATTTGAGAGCCTAATTCAATTTTATTCCAGCCGATGCCCAGCAAGAAGATGCCCATGGAGCCCCTCAGGATTCTAGATTTCTTCACTGTCCTTTACTGGTTTCTTGAACAAGGAGGTGCGAAGTTGGGAATGGGTGGTAAACGTGAGTAGATTTGGCACATGAGAGAGTTGCCCACCACTGGAAGGAGAGATGGTTAATATTGCTCCTAGGAATCTTCTTATCCTGAAACTTTGCTCTGAGGGAGAGCTGGTGATGGTGGATAAGGAATGCTGCTGGGGATACGAAGGTAGGACTACTCAAGACTAGAGGAATGGATCAGACATACCAACTAGTCTAATATTTGCCAAGAATTGTACCATATGCTGGAGACAAAAAGGTGAGTGGGCTCTCCTGCCATAAATAATCATAGTATGCTCAGGGAGATTTGTATGCAAAGATGACTTTGAAAACAAATACAATATGTGCATTAATATTTGAACTATGTACAGAACATAGAAGTGGTACAGAGATAAGTGATCACTTCATTGTTCTGAAAACAAGTTCAGGTTTTCTATACATTAAGTTAATTAAGAGAGAACGTTTATCCAGAACGTACAACTGACAAGAGATTTTAACACTAAAATCTGAGCTTTTATCTGTACTCTAATATCCTCACTTTCAAGAAATAAGACATAGTGTTGGTGTGCTCTGTGTGTGTGTGTGTTAAGTGAAAAGGGTGATGAAGCAAAAGTTTTTCTTCCTCTCCTTTCCATCCTTCCTAAGTGGACCAAATTGTCCTTAAGTCTCTTTGCTGTTACTTCTACTTGCAGCCAAAATTTGACTTTTACAGGCTTATGCTGATAACTAAGCCAGAATAAGTGAAGTGGGAGCCATATAGATTCGTAACTAAGATGTGTAATGGGTTTGCACTTAAGGAAAATATCATATGCAAGGGAGTCATTTTTTCATGACCTCAGCTGAGAAGAAATTGGATTGAAAGAAATTCTGAGGACATGGAAGAAATCAAGCCAGTTTATAAAAGGTATTAGAAAAATCGTTTGCTACTTATTCATTCTGACATAGCCCAAGCACCAGAACTGACATTTGCAGAAGCAAGTGAAAATAAATAAAGACCAAAAACACCAAAAGAGAAATAGAAGATTCCCTTAAGGGAGAATGTGTTATCAAGTATATCCCACAAAGGGGGAAGGAGGGGACTAGAACAGTACTGTTGAAAAGAACTTTCTGTGATGATGGAGTGTTCTACCTATTACAGTAACCACAAGCCACACAGGGCTGTTGAGCACTTGAAATGTTGCTAGTACGACTGAAGAACGAAATTTTTACTTTTTCTTTATTTTTTGTCAACTTAAATTTAAATAGTTATATTTGGCTAGTGGCTTCTGACTGGTAGAGGGTTGGGGTATTATAGATTTGGGATGAGTGTGATGGAGCGAGGAGGAAGGCCATCCCAAGCACAGGAGCACATCATTGGCAAAGGCACAGAGCAGGGAATCAGAGCTGCTGGCTTAGGCTGGCATGGCTCTAATGTAGTGTATTGAGGTTAGGACTGGTGAGAAAGGTAGGCTGAGTTATTTCCCTGAAGGGCCTAACATGCCTACTCAGGATTTGTATTGTTATTCTGCAGGCAATGGAGTGAAACTAGAGGTTTTGGGGGTAAATGAGAAAAAGATCAGATCTGTGATTTAGAAAAATAACTCTGGTGTCAGTGTTAATGAACTTGCAGAAGGACGTGGAGGGATGAAGACTAGTTAGAAGGATATAAGAAAGGGTCAAGCAAAAGGTGAAGGTTAACTAGGATCCAAACAAAGGGCCAACAAAACAGGGACTGAATATGGTTGAACAGAATGCACAAAATTTGGTGACCTAATACATGTGGGTATTTAGGGAAAACAAGAGACAAAGGTAACTCTGAGGCCTTAAGATTGGGTGCATTAAGTGATAATATGCATCAGGCTAGGGTAAAAAGACAAGACTGGGCTTATTGACTTAGAGGTATTAGCTTGTCATCCACTTAAAGGTGAACAAACAAATACAGAAATGAATTAAAAGTCTTCAAGTGGGTCTTAGGCCAGGATCTCAAAACCAACATGCCCAAACCTGAACATGCAATTACTGGATGTCCAATTGGGGGATGGGAATGCAAATCTTGAGCTCAACAGAGAGGTCAGAAATAGAGACATGATTCTTCTGACTAGAAATGGTAATGGAAGTCATAAAAATGTGAGCTTGATTAAGACAAGAACATTGTATAGCTTACTAAGGAGGATAAGGACAGAATAAGGAAGCATAAGGACTCATACTTGTATGAGTCAGTAAGGGAGACAGAGAAGTAAAGACAGAGAATTTGGAGAGGAACTCAGGAGAAAATGACCAAATTAAGAAAGAATAAATTTTGTATCCTGGAGTCTATGAACTCAATAAGATGCAAACACCAAAACAAGCCATTAATTACTTTCTGTAGACTACCTTCCACCTCAGTAGGCCCCAGGGTAGGACAAAGACAGAAAGACCAATGTCTGGGGGTGGGTCAGGTTGGAGGGGCCATGGATACAAGAAAGGAGTACACCGTATGGTGTGTATTACTGCACATAAGGGGAAGAATGAGTGCGGCCAAAATCACGTTAACAGAGGCTTGGGAGGGGCCAATGACAGTGGGAGGAATGGGCCAAGATTGGCTGTTTCTTTCTCTCTAGATTCTGAACAGGTATCTTCGATTCTCTGAATCTGTCTCCTCCCCTCTCAATGAGGTATAATTATAGGATTCATAGGATAGTTGTGAGGATTAAGTGAGAGGTTGCACTTGGCATGACAGGGGTTTGACAAATGTTAGTATCCTTCCACTCTTGCCCCTCTTCACAGTTTGGTATCAGGCAGGTGCCCCGTGACTATTAACTGTAATGTGTCAGTTGAATGCGGAGTGTTTCAGTGTCCTTTGAACAGATCCCAAGCCTCTAGAAAAGGACAATTTCATCAGAGTGCTTGCACTCTTAAATCATCTCAATTCCCTGGAAATCAAAACTCTTTGGGTCAATGTCTCTGCATTCATTTTGAAGCTTACCAATTGTGGCTTTTAGAACACAAAATTTTAAAAAGAGTGGGAGATACCTAAAATAAGTAATTATACATACCAGAGAAGTTTGAAATTAACCCAACTATATATCCATATAGCAGCCAAGTTATTGGTGACTAATTTCCAGAAGGACAGGAGGAGGTTGCGGGGTGGGGGAACAGAACTAAAACTCCTCAAAATTTTCCCTGAATGGTAATAACATGGATAATTCAGTGAGAAAAAATAAGGCATAACTGGGTGATCTAAGTCAATGCATATTTGGTGGTTAGGGAAAAGAGGAGAGTTATGGGTTGCATTGATCTATCAGTCTGATTCATATCTCTCCACTAAAACTATAAGTATAGTTTTAAAAGATATGTTCAAAGCTTCTACCAGAAATTAGTGCTTCTCTGTAATGAGTGAGCGAGTTCAAAATATATGCTTTACTTCAGAAAATTGGCATGTAAAGTGTCCTAAATGAGCAGTACTGATTGGATGATTCATTGGTTTATTCATCCATTTATGCAACAAAGTATTTATTGAGCCATACTATGTTCTACTCTGTCTACCAGAAGCTGGGATAAGGTCCTTGTTTTCATGGAGTATGCAGTCTAGTAGGTAAGACAGGCATTGTACAAGTAATTGTAAGTAAGAAGTTTTAGAAAGGCACACAAAGGGGCTCTCAACCTGGGGGGGGTATAATAGCAATAATCATGATGAGATAATACTTGTACAGTGTTTACTGTGGAACAGACATTGTTCTCAAATATTTTACATCTATCATTTTATTTAATCTACTCATCAACCCTATGAAGTAGGTACGTACTTCATATTGCCCCTATTAAACAGAGGAAGAAACTGAGTCACAGAAACAGTCAGTAATTTCCCAAGGTCACATGGGCAGTATGTGGTGAAGGCAGAATTTTAATCCAGGATGTGATGTCTGAGGGCCTATGAGCTTAATAACTGCAAATTAGAAAAACAGATATATCTAAGCAATCTAAGAAATTGATATTTCATCTCATGTATTTCAGGCCAGGAAAAAGCACAGAGAAATCTACTTTTAAATGACTTTTTAAAAGCCTGATTTGTGAGGCCATAATTGACCAACTCCTTTGATCACCACAAATATAATATTTTTTGACCTGTGTTTCTTAGATTGGATTTAGTTTTAGTGTCTGTCTCCAAAGGCAGCCTGCTCATCAGGCACTAGGGTGCTCCTTTTCAAGTCACGTGGCCTGTGTTTGTTCTCATGGGAACAAGAACAGCAACAACAGTAGCTGTTGCTCAGAACACAAAAGAGAAGATAAGCCTGAAAGCTAGACTGTGTGAACCTATCAGCCTTTGTCGAAGCCTTTCCCACACTTACTGATGCCACAAGGTGATGCAACCTGAGGCTCAAGCGTGATATCAATGCCCAACTGATGCTGCGGGAATTAACACCCACCCTTCCGGAGATGCTGGAACAGGTGCTTTTGGTGCTCAAGTCATATCCGTGGAGTCACCTCAGACTCCAGTGCAGTTGAGTGGAGAGTTTGGTGCAGGCTCTTGATCTTCTGCCTCAGGGCCTCCATCAAAGTCTACTCAGCCTAAAACGAAGTAGGGGGCTGGAAAAGCTCCAGGGACAACCTTCAACACATGCAGTGTGGCTGAGCAAAATTATTTGTCTTCACCGTTAAGTTACGAAGGATGAAGAATACTTAAAGACATATAGTCATCCAAAAATTGGATGGTGTCAGGAGAAGGGGCTAGGAAACAAAAGAATACCTATTCTGTCATTGTTCATAGGAGGGAATTAACAGAGACTTCCAAAAGGAATGGAGGATTAAGGACATTGTATAAAGCTATATAGTGGCAATCATACAGAACAAACATGAAAACCTTTCAAATTTCAAGAATAAAGATACACACACAACAATGGAAATTCAAACCTTATAGAAAACCATACAAAGTAGGAATAAAAACAGAGATGATGACATCAAATATTACACATACCTAAGATCAAACATTATTTTCATATTAATAAATATATTAGTGGATAGATTTGCCTATTAAACAAACATGTTTTATTAGAGTTACAAAGCTAAACTCAATTATATGTTTTATATAATAGATACTTCAAATGACTCAGAAAGGTTGAAAATTAAAATAGGGGGAAATGCATATGGGGAAAATGCAGACAGGTAGAAAAGCAGGGGTTATAATCTTAGTACTAGAAAGAATGAACTTACGGAAAATGCACTAGTAATAGAATTATAGGCAACTTAGATAAAGGATGAAATGTGTGATATTTAGCAGTTATGGATATCCATGTACCAAATAATCTAGCATTAATAATCATAAAGCAAATAGTACAGGAACTCCAAAGAAAAATAAGGAGAATCACATTAGGATAAACAGACTCTGATTTACTATCATTCTGAGCTTGATCAAGTTTAAAAAACAATTAAGGATATCAGAGACCTGAATAACATAATTAATAAGATAACTCGATTTTCAACACTGAACACAGAACGTATTTGGGGGGTACTCGTGGAACAGTCAAAAATTTGGCCACAAAGAAAATCTGATCAATTCATAAGAGTGGATAATAACAGAGGCAACATTCTCTGATAACTATGTAATCGTACTAAAATTAATGCAGAAATTAAGAAACAAATAAAAATAGCATGCCACCTCTAAGTCAAAATATCTCCTCTAAAAAAATTCTTGGGTCAAAGATTCAAGCATATATTAGAACTATGGACTTAGTTAAAGTGGTTTTTGGAAGAAAATACCTAGCACTAAAATCTTAGGTCAACCACCAAGAAAGAATATAAATAAATGAATCAAACACCCAAATAAAAAAGTTAGAAAAAAACCCAAAACAAGCCAAATGAAAGCAGAAATAATTAACTAATAAGACAAATGCAAAATTTTATATTAAAAATAATTAGATAGGGCTTCCCTGGTGGCACAGTGGTTGAGAGTCTGCCTGCCGATGCAGGGGACACGGGTTCGTGCCCCGGTCCGGGAAGATCCCACATGCCGCGGAGCGGCTAGGCCCATGAGCCATGGCCGTTGAGCCTGCGCGTCCGGAGCCTGTGCTCCGCAATGGGAGAGGCCACAGCAGTGAGAGGCCCGCGTAACGCAAAAAAAAAAAAAATTAGATAACCGTTATAAAATTAATAACCAAATCCATGAGTTGTTTCTTTGAAAAGTCTATAAAGTTTCAATATATTAGCTAACCTAATTATGAAAAAATGAAGAATGTAAAACTACATAAACAAAAAATTGCAGTGTGGGAATAACCAAAGAGTTTAGATACTACTCAGTTCTACACTCTGCAAGTATGTTTGAAGAGGTTAATGGAATAATGACAACCTAAAGTTATAAAGTCCTAATCCTTGGAATTTGTAAGTATTACTTTATTTGGAACAAAGGTCTCTGCAGATGTGATTAAGTTAAAGATTTTGAGTTGAGGAGGTTACCCTGGATTATTCAGATAGACTCTAAATCCAATGACAAGTGTCCTTATAAAAGAGAGACAAGAGAAGGAGACACAAAGAGGAGAAGGAGGCAGTGAGACTGGAGTGATGTGTCCACGAGCTAAAGAACGCCTGGAGCCAACAGAAGCGGGAAGAGGCGAGGCAAGCCTCCTCCCCTAGAGTCTTCAGAGGGAGAGTAGCCCTGCTGACACCAGGATTTCAGACCTCTGGCCTCCAGAACTGTGAAAGAATTAATTTATGTTGTTTTAAGCTTCCCAGTTTGTGGTAATTTGTTACAACCCCCCCTGGAAATTAATGCACAGAGAATGAAATATGTGAACCTTAAGTGCACGATTCTCCAATCATTGTTAACGTAAAGTGTTGTATCTGCCTCTTGGACTTCCTTTCTTCATGCTACCTCCTGCCCTCATAGCCTGGCCTTCTAGTTCCAACAAACAGCACATGCAAAGGTCTTCAGGCAAGAGAGAAAGTAGCCTGTGCAAGGAAGCGGAGGAAGGCCAGTCTGTCCACAGCGTGGTGTAAAAGGAAGCAGGTGGCACCAATGAGTGCTTTTCCTGACAAAAGGAATCTAAGGGGAATTTTGGTACTAGCTATTAAGATAATATGTATTTTAACTCATCTACACACTTTTCATCTGAAGTGGTTCCAGGTCTGGCTGAGTTAGATAATGGAAGAATCAGAGGATCACACAAAGGAAAAGGAAAAAAGGACACATTAGCAAGGCAGAAAGATCTCCTAGGAACAAAAGTAACCATACTGACTTCTCATTCTTCAACACAAAAATGGATTTCACACACACACACACACACACACACACACACACACACACACACACACATGATTGGTGCCATCACTGTGCTGACAGTCTCATAAAGAATAACAGTTATTTCAACATCTCAACCCGCTCAGTGTATTCAAATAAAATGGAAGGAGTTAGAGCTAATGATTTCTTCTGCCTGTTTTCATTTCATTGTTTGGCTGTTTGCATTATGATACACTCAATATTTTTGTCATGGATTATTAAAAGAAATCAGGAACAGCTGCTGGCGGCTGTAAGATTATTTGTTTGAAGTACCATACTACTGCTCTTAAAACACACTCATGCACACACACACACACACACACTCTCTCTCTCTCTCTCTCTCATGAATTAGCACTGAACCATGGTTGAGTAGGCAGTGAAGAAAAATGTCCAATCAGAAATGATCTGCATCCCAATCTCCCTCTGACTCCAAAATAAATACATCAAGTCTTTAAAGAGCAAAGAATTAATAATTGTTTCCATATTCTTCCTTCCTTCCTATCCCCTTAAAATGCTGGATACCCTTATTTTGGTCTAAGATTGTTGTTGAATCTGGAAGGGCATCAAGCCTTCTTCCAAATGAACTAGCCAGTATCATTTTTGATTGTCTACACCTGCTTTCATCAGTTAGCACTGTCTTGTTCTAAGCAGTTATTTACTGAGGCATATGGTAATTTATTCGGTACAGCCTACTTCTACATCATTACTCAGGTACAGCTCTTTTTTTCTAGTAAGAACTGCTTTTCCGATCCAGAAGTTTCAGATCAATGTTATCTTCTGTGTTTTAGAAAGCTAAAATATAATTCAAGGATTTCTGTTATTTATTTATTACAATTCTCTTATAGTTTTGGAGGTATACTTGGAAAACTAGATCCTTTTCCCCTCAGTACAGCTTGATTTAGATTAGAAGCAGATATGGGAACATGACATTAAATAAATGTACTACACAGTTAAATTATATAGCACGTTTCAGGCAACCTTCATCACCTTACTTCTGATACGATTTTATGAAGAGGTGACAGAGATATAATTATCACATTTTACAAATGAGAAGTGTGATAAACATTGAAATAAATTAACTTGTAAGAAATCACTGACCAGGTTAAGGAGAGAGCCTGGAAGAGAACTGGACACCCTCCCTCTTCACCTAGGCCTTTCTCCATTTTTTTTTTCTTTTTTTGATGATACTCTGCCTGCAGCTCTCACCTCAACTGATTAGAGATATGTGCTTGTGCTCATTCTACCTCTCGGAGAACCTGCTCAGGTAGCACAGGGTGAGTGACTCATTTAACAAGTGAGCAAATCTTCAATGAGAGAAGATGCATATGATAACAGTGACATCTACCTCTTTTATTTAGGTATTTATTGAATTGTTTATATGTTCCAGAAGATTTGCTAGTCAGTGGGAATACAGTAAGGAATAAGTAGACATAATTCCAGGTCTATAAGACCTTAGACATTTGTGGGGAAACAATGAATTCAAAATCACACCAATAATCATATAACTAAAAATAGAAGGGAATTATGCCAAAGAAAAATACAGGTTTTATGAGAAAGTAGGAGAAATCAAGTCTATGAAGCCAGGGGAAATTTCCTTGAAGGTCTGACATTTAAGTTGAAACCTGAAGGCCAGCAAGTTGGAATAAGGGCATTTTAGACAGCGTGTGCAGAGGCCGGGCAGCAAGAAAGAAGGAAGATGTTCAAAGAACTGGAAGAAGGGCTAGTATATTGAGAGGAGGGTGAACAGGGGAGTAGGTGGCACCTGATTATGCTTCAGAGGTAGACCCAAGCCAGTTCATATGGAGCCTTGTATGTATGTTGAGAATTTCATATATTTCCAAAGTGAGACGGAAAGCCACTGAAGAGTTTCAAATAGGCAAGCAACATGATCTGATATTCATTTGTAAACCAATCACTGTAGCTGCTAGGTATAGAGAAGGATGGAAGTAAGGAGGCTATTACAGTAGAATTATTGTAATGATAAAAAGGGGACGAGGCATACACACACACACGAATTTAGTACCTGGCTCAAGCTCGGGATGCAATAGATAACTGATAGGTTTCTTCTTCCCTTCCCACATGACAATCTCATTTTGCTAACTCCCATAATCTGAGATCTCAGACAACTAGAAACATAAATAGCCATTTTGTTCTTTATCTGCAGCTGATTTCTTATTAATGTCATTACTCCATCCAATTTGCTTTCATAGCCACTTCAGGCTCAAGTCTTTAGAAAACAGTGATTTTTCTAATGCTCACTTTTATCTGAAGCTGCACATTTCATGGGGACATTCTTATATATGCAATTTATGCAGAGACATTTTGGTTGTTGGAGATAATATCATTTACCAGGATCTTGGGCTGACCTACAGCAATGCAGGACTCACAATTTTGCAGGATCCTTAGTTCTTTCTACCACATATTTTCTTAAGAGGCTCTCTGGTAACTTTGATTCCAGATCAGTGAAAAGGATGACAGAAATTGTTGCTATTATAGCTCATTTACACAAAAGATGAAACCAGCAGGGCAGGTGTTCCCAGAAAAATAAAATGCAATTTAAGAAAATAACTCTCTTTCAACCTCGAAAATGACACGGAGGAAATTTGGGTTCTGATTTCAAGAGGTAGGCTTTGTGAAGAGTAGTTATTTTAAAGCCTCTTGTTCCCACTCCCATCTTCAGGGTTGAATTGATGGATGCTGTAGGATGTACAGCATTTGTACTGCTTCTACATTGATCCTTTTTGGCATTGGGTCTCTCTTGAGGGAATATGTCAGCTTTGGGTCAAGAAAGCAGTAGTTATTAATTTGGCCTTTGATTAGTGAGCTCAGGGATGGAGACAAACTTAGTTCAAGATTGTGTTTATTCACTTGAGACGTGCCACATAAGACATTTGGCTGACATGCAATAAAAATAAAATGTAGATTTCTCTGGAAATACCTGTTACTTACAGAGCTCACTCAAATGGGCATTAAAAGGCTTTAACATGGGTGTTCTCCTTCCCCAAATACTGTACAGGATTTTTTGATAGGGACTTAGTGGAGAAATGAATAAATACCATACGGGTACCTCTTCCCTCTAGAAAAGAAATCTTGCCTTTTTTTTCCTGTTAACTCAGACAGAGAAGAGTGGTGTGTGTTTGTTTGTTTTACAAATAGTTGTCACTCAAAGTTCTTCCTTTTCTCAAAAGAAAGTCTAATTATATACGACCAGCCTTATCACTAAAATTCAAGTCCACAATCTCTTATGCAGAGTTCCAAAATTGAAATCCCAGAAACTGTATATATTTTGGTAAGTTTGACTCCAAAGCTCATTGGGTGGCAAAATCTGATGTGAGCCTATTAATAGACTTCATTCTACTAAGAAAGAATATTCATTTCACAGCAGAAATATCAGCATATCTGTTATGTGGTGCTGCTTCATGTCTCTATATATTTACATATAGACATTTCAAAATATGCATTGCATTTTCTTTTTAAAATCTTAAATATTTTAAACTTTTGCCCAAGAATTTGGGGTAAGGAAATATGGATCTATGCTACAGACAGCAGAAAATTCAGCTCACTGAGTCTGACCACCTCTCAGCATCTATCAATGTGGACTAGTCCTTTTTCAAATGACTTGATTATTGCCTGTGAATCACTTCGTTCCTCTTTGGCCAGTCTGATCTGTTCATGGGTCACTAAGGATCAGAATTAAAGAATCACTGTGTTCCAGAACAAGGGTGCCAATATAAATTCTAGATTCTAAAATATGCTCTGTTCACTAAACTGTACTGTTCAGTAACAAAGATAATTAACAAGAAGTTTCGTTCATTTGTTCATTCGTTCATTCATCCAGTGAATATTTATTAAATACCTGTTATGGAATATCAAATGGTATAATAAAAAATAATAGAGCTACAAGTCAGGAGACTGGGTTTTAACTGGTTCAGCCATTTAACTGCAGTATAAAGTTTGGCAAGTCACTTAATTTCTTTGAGTCATTTAATGTCCATTTTACAGAAGAAAAAATCTATTTCCTTTGACTTTCTAGATAAGTGTAATAATTAAATCTAATGATATATATATACTAAAAAGCACATTTGTTCATTTTATTGAAGTTTTGTGCTAAATGCTTTAATAGTGTCATACAAAGAATTAATATGCATAGGGCATAAGATTCGGTGGGCGTGCTAGGATGGCCAAGACACATTACCTGTCCTCCAAGAGCAAACTGATAGAGGTGTAACATGTGAAGCGTCAGAACTATTCTAGGTTTTCCTTTTTTAATCACTGATATGCAGAACCAAGAAAATTTGCAAGAGAAACTTCTCTGAGTCCTTGCAAAAAATGTATATATGGAAGGGGGAAGGGAGAGAGAAGCATTTGGAAGGAATTTCATCTAAAACAGCTGCCTTGCTAAGTCCCTGTTTCAAATTGCCTGTTAGCTGATCTGACTTAAGGCTTTTTTTTTTTTAATCAAGAAACAAAATCTGTGGGGTTTGCTAGTTCAATTCATTTGCACATTCCACACAGCTACATATGGCAGGACTGGAATGATCAAGTTTCCTTCAGCTTTATCATAAATCACAGAGATTCCAATGTGTCCTTCACAGCTTTAAGTTTTCAAAACCATCATGACTAATGAAATATTTACTCTAAGACCTACAGCCACTTGCATGGAGTCACGTTTCTTAGAAGACAGACTTTGACAAAGAGCCCATCAAGAAAGCAGCTGGAGGCCCCCGGCCCCCAGCCTCACCACCATCCTCACTGTTGGCCTTCACATCTGCCACCTTCAGGTTACCAAATGGCATCCCACATAAACCGTGAACACAGTCTTTTTGCTCAACCCAACAGCTTTCATTTGGAAACTAATCAAGCTTTAAGGATTCTGCTTCAGAGCAGAAAAAGGCTTTCTCAAGGTTTTATTACTCTGTAAAATGTATTAGGTTTCAAATCATGTTAATTTTAAACGAGAAGCTAGTTGTTTTTTGCGGAACGTGGGCCTCTCACTATTGTGGCCTCTCCTGTTGCGGAGCACAGGCTCCGGACGCGCAGGCCCAGCGGCCATGGCTCACGGGCCCAGCCGCTCCATGGCGTGTGGAATCTTCGCGGACCGGGGCACGAACCCGTGTCCCCTGCACCGACAGGCGGCCTCTCAACCACTGCGCCACCAGGGAAGCCCATCTAGTTGTTTTTACTAGATGGTTTTAAAGTTTTCACTTTAAAGCCAAATATTCATGATGAGGAAGTTTTCTCTACAGGTTGAATATTGGCCAGCTGTTTACAGACAGACTAGAATGTACCCATTCACCATGAAAGCAGCAGTGATGCAAACAGCAAAGGAAATAAGCTGACAGAAATGCCCTTACCTATTGAAATTGATAAACTGATTTGGAAGAGCATTTTCAAAGATGGCTCTCTGGGGAGGGGGAAGGGTAAGCTGGGATGCAGTGAGAGAGTGGCATGGACATATATACACTACCAAATGTAAAATAGGTAGCTAGTGGAAAGCAGCGCATAGCACAGGGAGATCAGCTCAGTGTTTTGTGACCACCTAGAGGGCTGGGATAGGGAGGGTGGGAGGGAGGCTTAAGAGGGAGGGGATATGGGGATATATGTATACATATAGCTGATTCACTTTGTTATACAGCAGAAACTAACACAACATTGTAAAGCAATTATACTCCAATAAAGATGTTAAAAAAAAATATGGCTCTGGCAATCGCTGCTGTGGTCCTTTGCAATGTGACTTCGTCACGCCTCCCACTGAGGAGTAAATACATTTTTCCTTTTACCTGGTCTCATTGTGTGACTAGTTTTGAGCAATAGAATAGGACAAGAGTGACACTGCCATTTCTGGGCCTAGATCTTAAGAGAGCTTGCAGCTTTTCTTCTGCTTTGTTGGAAGACTGAGACTGCCATGTAAGGAATCTGGTCCAGATCCCTTGAGGACATGAGGCCACATAGAAGAGAGCCCAAGTGCCCCAGCTGATACAGCAGCAT
Organism: Mesoplodon mirus; assembly: GCF_964341445.2. Taxonomy (NCBI): domain Eukaryota; kingdom Metazoa; phylum Chordata; class Mammalia; order Artiodactyla; family Ziphiidae; genus Mesoplodon; species Mesoplodon mirus. The sequence goes on from NC_138984.1 coordinate 67,356,091, forward strand.
CAACTGTTAGACAAGTGAGGAAAGATCTTGTTCCTTTCCATCCACATGACCTTCCAGCTAAATGCAACCATGCATATAAGCTCAAGTGAAACCAGGAGAAAACTGACAAAATCATAAGAAATATATCATTGTGGTTTTATGCCCCTAAATTTTGTAGTGCTTTGTTAATCAGCAATAGATAATGGAAACACCGGCATCTGGTTTTGGCCTTGCCACTAATTAGTTGTTTTATGTGGACAAGGTATTTCATTCTATGTACTCTTGCTATCTCACATCTTAAACATGGAAATGTGAACTATGTAAAGCTGAAGTCCCTTCTTCCTCCAGTGTTATGGGAACTTCCCCCAAATCTGCTAACTTGAATCCCTGAGCTGATAGAAAGCCATTGAGTTTTTTCAGTAAGAAGGATCAGCAGAATAAATCTTAAAGATGGATAACCAAAATGGGTACCAATGGGGTAGAACAACATGCATCTCTAAAGCATGCAGGCAAACAAATAGTTGTCGCGTGGTTCATTGATATGTAAATTAGAAACTCATGCTTTTGGAAAAACTAAGGGGTTTAGGCAGCCAAAGTATAAGAGAAATAGAATCAGTTTGTACAATCATTGCTCTCCTTTGTTTTCCATCATTGTGGCTGAAGAGCATTTTGCAAATGAATGTAGATAGCAATGAATGTGACATTATAAGTTGGCTGTTACCACCGGTCATAATCTGTTTGAACCTGTGCATATAGTTTGTACAAGTCAACTGTCAGGAGCCAAAATGGGCCCATGTGCTTCCTTTAAAAATCATATTCAGTTATTCATTTCAGCACTTTTATGAGCTAACATCATCTCTTGCAGATACTCTGCATAATTGGTGATTTCTGATTGCCTGGCTGAAATTTTTCTCCATGCTGGTTGTAATCATTGCCTGATGGGAACATTTCATTCTTCAGCATGTGTAGTCAGAATTGTTTTAGATTCCTATGTAAAGTTAATCAACCCTGAAGGAGACTCCCTGGATGTCACCACAGAAGTAACAGCTAACATTTCTGCTGTTTTACTTTGTCTGATCTCTGTTGAATAGGTAATCATCTTCTGTTTACAAAACTAGCCTAGCAAAATTGGACATGTTATGTAAGACACAATCTGCATCTTTGGCAGGTATCTACACCTGGTTATTGATATGTGTTGAATATCATTACCGAAGAAATGAAGTTATTCTGAGTGAAAGAAATGTGCATGAGGTAACATATTTCATTCTTTTAAAATTGCCTAGGAAAGCTAAGTTAAACAAGGAATTGGGAATAAAGCCCTTCCCTACAACTTGCCTTAGATTTTTCTTACCTGCCGTGACTGTTACCAACTAATGTTGAATAGAAAATCTGTGACATTTTCTATAATAAGACAATTTCAACACCGACATAACATATAATCTCAAAGATATTTCTAGCCTCAAATACCTGCTGCTATGGCAACTTCCAAAGAACTCACTTTTCAAAATATTTGGATATACTGAGAGCTCTTTAAAAATTTACTAACTTTACCAAAACTCTCTGGTACGAATTAGGGCCTATTTTTATCTGCCTGTTAAAAAATATTCCTATTCATTGTAATTTTTGTCAGCATGTTTTAGAGGTTAAAGTCTAGGGGATAAAACAAACAAACAAATATAGCAGTATTTTGAGAAGTAAAACATGAAATGTTTGAAAACATTCCATGAACATTGAGATTGTGCTGCAATTAAGGCCAGAATTATTCTGGATTCTGTATTGTAAAACAAGCCCAATATGTGTAAAATAGTAGGATTCATATTAAGTTATTTTAGGCAGCTTTATCTACAAAGGAGATTAAGCCATGACCCATGGCTTGTCCTCAGAAAACAGAGCAATTTGGGGAAGTAACAACAGGTTATAGAAATTGCAAGGAAACTTTCTCCACACCTGCCATGCTGCCACATTTGAATGGCAGCATCAGTTGTTGGAACAGTCCATTTTCTCTGCAGTGGGAGTCCTCTCCCTCATCTCTTTGAAGGAAGCTGTGTAGTTGAGGAGAGAAGGCAGTCTGTACAATGTTGTCATTGCCCCCAACATGGCTATGTTTGCAGCCAACATCCACAAGATATCAAGTCCAGGAAAAAATATTCCAGAAAACTAAGTCTTCTCTGTAACTTTCTAAAGAAGAGCATTTTTGTGAGGCCATTCTGCCTAGGAGCTGAAGTTTGCTGTACAGAAGTGTGTTAATCAGATGAAAGAAGTTAACCATGTGGAAACTTTCCCCACCTGAGGAAAACTTAATGGTAATCTTCTGAATGCTATCTTGATGTTCTTTCTTTTAATTTTTCTAAACCTGATAATAAACCCAAATCAGATAGTATACTTTGCCTTGATATTAAAAAAAGGGGAAAGAGTTTATTTGACTTATGTATAAAGTCGTTATAAAAAGACACGGACTTTAGGAAGAATTGCTTCATAGACAGAATTTCATTGATTTTTCTTCCAAAGTTCAGACTTCATTCATTATCTATGAATTGTTACTGTCCTAGAGTTAAATTGAATTGAGTTGAAACAAACTGAAAAAAGTCTTTGGAAAGTTCCAGTTTTAACATTGGTTAACAAAAGTTTGTCTCCCTGGAAAGCCTAGCCCCTCAGGATGTTTATATTTCCATCATGCTAATTGACAGCCAGTATAAACCTGAGAACAAGAGCAAAAGTGCAAAATCCACAAGGGGGCTCAACTTCAGAAAGAAGGTTCCAGCCTCAGCTCTTTCACTCCTCATTTATAAGCCTCAGTGAAACTCCCAGATCAGAGCTTCATGGTACCAAATAATTTAAATGTTGGGAGGCTGAAAAGACACTCAACATCACTAATTATTAGAGAAATGCAAGTCAAAAGTACAATGAGGTATCACCTCACACTGGTCAGCATGGCCATCATCAAAAAGTCTACAAATAATAAATGCTAGAGAGGGTGTGGAGAAAAGGGAACCCTCCTACACCATTGGTGGGAACGCAAATTGGTGCAGTCACTATGGAGAACAGTATGGAGGTTTCTTAAAAAACTAAAAATAGAGTTACCATATGATCCAGCAGTGTCATTCCTAGGCATATATCTGGAAAATATGAAAACTCTAATTTGAAAAGTACCCCAATATTCATAGCAGCACTATTTACAATAGTCAAGACATGGAAGCAACCTAAGTGTCCATCAACAGATGAATGGATAAAGAAGATGTGGTACATATATACAATGGAATATTACTCAGCCATAAAAAAGAATGAAATATTGCCATTTGCAGCAACATAGATGAATCTAGAGATTATCATACTAAGTGAAGTAAGTCAGACAGAGAAAGACAAATATTATGTGATATCACTTATATGTGGAATCTAAAAAATAATACAAATGAACTTAATTACAAAACAGAAACAGACTCACAAACAGAAAACAAACTGTGGTTACCAAAGGAGAAGTGGGGGAGGAATAATTAGGAGTATGGGATTAACAGACACACACTATCATATATAAAATAGATAAACTATGGTATACACAGGGAACTATATTCAATATCTTGTAATAATCTGTAATGAAAAGAATCTATAAAAGAATATATATATTCTTTTTCAGAAAAAAAAATATACATATATATGTATAACCGAATCGCTTTGCTCTACACCTGAAACTAACACAATATTGTAAATCAACTATACTTCAATTTTTAAAAAATGTTAGGAGGGATCTAAGACATCATCTATTCCAATTCTTTCACTTTAGAGATGGACAAATTGAGCTGAGAGATGGTAAGAAACTCGCCTAAGATCCCATGTTTACTTGGAAGAAGTGCTAGGAGCAGAAGCTCAGTCTCCAGGGCCTACTTTCCTCATCCATAAAATACAGAGGTGGACTGGATATACTTGAAGGTCTAGCTTTATTGTGTTATATGATCTCTGTATGCACTAAGCCCTGGAAGAGACCAGAGGAGGTAGATATCTATGGTAACCCTGCTCTACCTCAAGAGATATCTCTATCCAAGGAGAGGGAGGAGGAAAGAGAAAATGCGAAGTGCACATTATATCCTGGAAACTCCCTTTGTAACCCACCATTGATGCAGTCAATGCCCAGTAGGCTCTTCTTGCATACTCATGAGAGATTAAGTCATTAAAATATAACCCCTGCTTCCCAGGAACAGTAACCAGAAAAGCCCTCATTAATATTGCATTTGTGTTTATGCAAATGGCTGGTTTTGCTTCAAAAATTGACCAGTTAGTGGTGGGCATGAGTTTGCATCATGGCTGCATAATGGATCATGGCTGAGGGAAAAGACTTCAGCTCTCAAACCTCGTTGGACAGAGCTGGAAGTTACAGGACAATATAATGCAGAGAAATAGTTGCCCCGACCATGTACATTCTACCCTTTTAAGTAACAGAATCCCTGATTTGTTAATAGATGTACAGCCTCTCAGAATGTAGGTTACAGATTCCTATCTTCCTTGCAGCTAGGTACAGCCATACGATCAACTTACAGCTAAACTATGTAGTGTTTCTCAGTATCAACGCTATTGACAATTTGGGCCAGATAATTCTTTGCTGTGGGGGCTGTCTTGGGCATTGTGCAAAGTTTACAGCATCCTCGACCTCTACCCACTAGATACCAGTAGTCCTCTACCTCCTCCCTATCCCAGTTGTGACAACCAAAAAGTGCCTTGAGACTTTGTCAAATATCGCCTGAAGGGCAACACTGCCCCCAGTTGAAAACCATTGAATTAAAGGGATGTAAGTGGAAGCATCTGTTCTACTTCTAGGAAGTGCCATTAAGTGGTTCATTCGTTTCTCCTTCCCCTTTCCTGCTGTGATGGCTGGAGCATGAGCCGCTATTTTGGACAAACATGAGAAATAACATTATTAAAGACAGAAGGGCAACAAGATGGGAGGGGAGAGGGTTCCTATGATCTGTGGAGCCATCATACAGCCATGTGTCTGCCCATCTCTGGACAGTTTACATAAGAGCAACATAAACTTCTATCTCCTTTACTTCTTTGCTCTGCTGGGTTCTTTAACTGACACATGATTTCCTTACCACATCTTCAATCATTTTCCATAACACAGTAATCTCAAGGGGGAAATGTTTATGTTCACAACTCAGAAGCAACTGACTTGTCATTAAGGAATCCACCTTTAAAGCTACCTCCTTCCTCACAGAAGGTTTTTCTTTTTCTTTTTCTTTTTAACTTTATTTATTTTTTTATACAGCAGGTTCTTATTAGTTATCCATTTTATACATATTAGTTGACATATCTACACAGAAGGTTTTTGATAAGCTAACTTTGAGGTGCACAGATGTAGATCAGTGGTTCTCAAACTTGGCTACACATTAGAATCATCTGGAGAGCTTTGAAAAATCTTAAAGCCCAGGCTGCACCCCAGGCAACCTCCATGAGAACTTTAGGGAGCAGGACCCACACATCAGTATTTTGTAAAGCTCTTCAGGTAATTCCAATGTGCAGCCAAGTTTGAGAACCATTCAAATTGAGCATTTTCCTTCAAGTTCTGATTGTAATTAATTAACCTTGGTTGCTCTTATTTGCTTTGGAAAGGTAAGGCATGTGTTACGCTCTGCACTGGAGACATTCTTTTGCAAAGTATTATGTTTCCACTTCTGGATATTCTCACATTTGGGGTGCAAATGGTGAGAGTGAGTCAGATACAGTTTTGTACCAGTCAGCAAAATCTGGCTGGAGGAATATTTTGATATTTCATGCTATTGAAAATAATTGAACTCATTCAAGGTAAGCCTGTGCTCTCACTGTTCTCAACACACACATACACACACACACACACACACACATGCACACACACACTTAATCAGTAAGCCAGATGACTTAGGAGAAGCTAGTTTTAGTCTGACAATTAAAAATTGAATACAGGGAGTATGAAAATAGACTGAAGTCCTCCATAGGTGAGTGTGGGGCTCTATTGGGTCTAGATATATTTTTGAAACCAAACTAGATTCTTCTTAATTTCTCTCAGAAGAATAAGCAAACAACTCAAAGTGGGAGTCCAGCATCAGCCATGGTGCAGTCCTGGAATAAGAAGAGTCTTGAACACCATCAATAATCCTGTGTATCTCAATGAGGACCACACCAATCAGCAGGGCAAAGGACAACTGCCACCATTATTTCCTGTTTGTCCACTATCTTTGATGAATTAGCCCTATTTCTTTTCAGTGTTAATTGTTAAACTGTTCTTAATTTAGTCACAATATATGAGTGATCTAAGAAGAATTACAATAGACTGTTATCACAGAAACTATTCTCCAATAATGGAGTTTCTCTTAATGCTAAGGGAGGCGAAAAGGGGGAAGAAGGAAGAAAAGGGAAGAAAAACACATTGCATCCCTACTAAATGTCAGGCATTGTAGTAAACAATTTACTTGTGTTATCTTTAAAAAGCAATTTCAAAGCAATATTCATATATCAAGATGCTTATGAGAGTCACAGCAAGATGAAGATGGAGATGAAACAAACCTGAGAGATCATCTATAGGTGAGAAAACTGATGATTTCTCCAGGCTCACTCTGCTGGTTGGGACAAACCTGGATCCAGAATAATGATTTCCTACCTCAAGTTGGGAGTTCTCATTTCCTGCCTCTCTCTCCCCAGTGAGCTACACCCATCCTCACTCACTCATTATTTACAGAATCTAGTGAGCAGGGGCTTTTCCTCTTCACCAAGAACAGATTAAGGAAATTGGTCCAAACTGTAACACAAAGGATTTACATGAGGTGCGAGATATATTTCCTGGTGCCAGAATCTGCTTGTCATAAGAAGAAGTTGTGGAATATCCTTTCCTAGATCTCTTTTAAGATATAATTCATTGTCATCCACTTATGAGAGTAAAGAACAGCAGACTTGCCTAAAGGTAGAGTGGGTGGTCTAGTGTGACAATTCCTTGAAATGGCTGCAGCACCTATAACGCGTACAGAAAATGTCAAGAGTTCTGCCTGGGCTCTACTTACTACCACATGCCTGGCACTGGTCAAGGGTGGCCTCCTCCTCATCATTTATCCCAAACCAGTAACAATAATAACTAATATTAATTTCACACTTACTATGGGCTAGCACTGTCCATGGCACTTTACATGTTCCTTTTATTATTCTCATTTTATAAATAAAGAGGTTTAAGTAACTTGCCTAAGGTCATGCAATGCAGCCAGCAAGTAGTAGAAGCAGGATTCAAACTCACGTATCAGTGTCTACAGTTCTGACTTTAAACTGTCCTGCAGTTCTGCCTCCTATTGTGAACTGTGTCATAAATACAATGATAGTATTTAATAGTATTAATGTGGTTCTAAAAAAATACATATGGCCCAAAGGCTATATTTTAAGTTTTACCAAGATAACCAAAGCATCACATCATTTCCAAAATCACAGTTAATCACTTTTTAGAAATACCCTGTCAAAAGTGAAATAGACAGTGGTGGCCAGGGTTTGTATTATACTATCATGCTCGGGCTTGGGTAGTAGAGTCTGCCCTTGCCCATCAGATGACCAGCACCTGGGGGAGGATGATCCTGCAGGGTTTGAACCTTGTTTTGTTTTGTTTTAGCAATTGACTTGGTGGGAACACCAGAAGTTAGCCTCTAGGAGGGGCAAGAACTGGAGGAGAACAAAGCCTAAAGAGATTGGGAAAAGTGTCTCTTGAATATTATTTCTAGGTAGCCGGCGGTCTAGATCCCCATTTTCCTGGCTTATAAAGAACTCGGACCTATTGGTAACTGACAAGTCCAAGGTAAGCAAATAACAGAGAAATTTATAGCTCATTTAATGTGTTTTTCCCTCAACACCTGTTATGTTCTGGGAGGACTGGGAAATGCAAGGGGCAGAGGGGTGCACAGACTTAGCACCAGACAGTGGATTGGACAACATAGTCTTGAAACTCCCTTTCAGCCCAGAGCCCTGTAAGCCTAAACAAAATGGACAATTAAGGTAATAATGCTACGAATTCTGGGTAAAATACAGCAAAAACAACAAAATAACCCCAAGACACTTTTATATGCAACACCTAGGAAATGGAGAGGGCATATTTCTGTGGTCCACGTTGCTTCAGTTACTCTGTCACTGCTTGTGAGCCTAGCAGCCATCTGAGCTCACAATGAAATGACAGAAGGCTCAAGCCCTTCAGTACTATTTTCCTGAGCTTACTGCCTACTGATTTAAACACATGTTCCCAAAGTGCTAAATGAAATCTTATTCCCAAATTATGAAACTAAATATTTTTCTTAGACATATCTCACATTGCTCTGTATGTCAGGGAAATTTCCCATGACCCTTGGAATCACCTCCATTTTTTTGTTCCCATACACACTTCTTCTGGGATGTAAGAAAATCCGGTTGAAGGCTAACGTATAAGTATCCGGTGACATGTCCAACAAAGCTGTTATTTTATCAGGAAGAAGTGAAAGCTCATTTCAGAAACTGAAGCTTCTTAGGAATGAAGTAAATGGTTTGGTAGACATGGCTTGAAGCCTATCAGAAAACTACAAGTATTGTTTTGTTAGGAGATAGGAATTAACTGATGTTTCTAAAATGCCTGAGTATTAGATCAAGAATTTCAGCAACTTGATGCACTCAAGATGGAGAACCCAATTAAAAAAAAACTGCCACCCTCACAGCTTTTTAACTGTAAGAACAAGGAATGGGTTTAAGCTATTATATTAACAGAGATTTGAATATATACCCGGAAGAAGATCGCATTTCAAGCAGCCAACACCCCAAAAGAGGTTAAATTTGGTTTAACTGTTGATTGCTTTTCAGAGACAGAAAATTTATTAAAGTCAATACTCAGGAGACACAGTTGCTCTTAAGTAGCATTTGAAATCTGATTTAATTCACAAAGTGGCTGATGGAAAGAACAACATTCTAATTTTTCAAATGAAACAAAATTTATTATTAAACTCACTGATAAACGTTTAGATCTAAATGAGCCAGAGAACACAAACAGGCACAAGTGGCAAAACCAATTTAAAATCTACAAACATGCACAGTAATTATTAAAGCAACTGACAATGGTAAATATTTCAGTGACATAACAGCAAGGGGTTATTTTGCTGAGTACATTCAGTTCAAGCTGTCCAATCACTTAAATTCATTCTGTCTTCTCAAAGTATCCTGTGTCTTTTTTTTTTCTTTTCATTTATTTATTTTCTTTCTCTTTGCCTTGAGGGAAAAAATGGATTTGTTTCATCTCTAAGCTAAAGCTAAGAAACCAGACTGAGAGAAATAATTATAACGACTTATTCAGGCTTGACGGCAGGGAGTGTTGTTGAATAGGGGATAGAAAACATTTAAAAATATTATTCCATATGTTTTCATCCTTCTTATTAGACTCTTATTTTCACATAACATGCTGGCTGACAAAAGTATCTGTCTTCAAGACTCTTTCCAAATATCCACAACTAGATTTCTGAAATTAGTCTCCTAATGTTTTACCTGCTAGGTTTTACTATTCCAAATGTATTTTGTCTTTGTCTTGTTATTTCTGAAATTATTGCTTTGAGTATTGGCCATGACAGGATAACAAAGAATACATAAAATTTCTGAATTTCAACACCAAATTTTCTATTTAGCTTGTGCACAGTTAGGGATGGGCAAAACATGTACACAATTCCTATTTTTAAAACTTTTGGTCTTGAGAATATGCTGTAGTTTTAAATTGTATTTGGTATGGTGAAATTATGTATATTCAGTGTTTTTTGTAGCATTAGATTCTATATTATTAGATGATCATGGATTTCTTGAATATTGCTTTTTGAAACGCTGACCTATAGGAACAGTTGGTGCCACATTATTTCTTCCAGTGTACAGAGTCTTCTATTTTTGTACCATTTGTTTCCATTACTAACCATTGCTAGATCTGCTGGAGAACTTCCATTGTCACCTACAGAGCCACTCACCACCCTTTTCCACTCTGTTCTCTGCCCCTGACAGAGACTGGTCCATATGGACTGCATCAATGAGCTCCCTTGCCCTCCGTCTTCCTGTGGGGTTTGACTGCTGGCAGGAGATCAGAAGGCAAGGAAAAAGCAAAGTTGAGGTATTTATTCCCCCTTGGATGTGCTATTCATTTTTGTCAGGACCCAGACTGATAATCAGGGAGGATGTATTTTCATTTGTATGAATATTTTTTAAAAATATGTGATAAATAACGTTTATTCCATGCTGTGTTCTGTGAAGGATTTGGTATATTTAAAAATAATGCATCAACTATACAAGGTTAAATAAATGAATATTGGTAAGAAAAAAATGAGGCAAAGGGAAAATAAGGGGCAAGGAGTTAACTGAAATCAGTACCTATGTTAGCATGTAAAACAAAACCCAAGAAACCCTTTCCATTGGCTAAACTCATCTTTGAGCTTACTAGCAGACAAAGAAAAAGAGAAAAGTGTTAAAAAAAAAACAACTTTACAGAAGTACAATATTCTCATACCAAGAACAGAGATATTTCCATTAAGATACAGAGGAAACTGTAATGCAGTAAATGACATCTTTAACCACATTCTGAATGACCCATTGAATCACAAGAGAATATTTTCCAATGATGCTTTATTCCTCAAAACATCAAAATGGTACTGTCTGACCTCTATGGTTTTTGCTAAGGAGAATCTGTACATAGTTTACTAACAAAGTCATGTGTTCAGTTTTGTGGGGTGGTGGGTGAGGGAGGCAGAAGTAGACGGTTAGGGAAGCTAACTTTTAATGAGACAGCTTTTTTTTTTTTTTTTTGAAGTACACGGGCTCCTCACTGTTGTGGCCTCTCCCGTTGCGAAGCACATGCTCCGGACGCGCAGGCTCAGTGGCCATGGCTCATGGGCCTAGCCGCTCCACGGCACATGGGATCCTCCCGGACCAGGGCACGAACCCGCATCCCCTGCATCGGCAGGCGTACTCTCAACCACTGCGCCACCAGGGAAGCCCAGAGACAACTTTTAATGAGCTATAATGATGAGTGTTTGGAGTAATATGATATATGCCTATTTTTTGTTTAAAAGATTCAAAAATTTGTTGGCCACCATCAAAATGATCAGGCACCAAGATGAACAAAGCTAAGTTGACGATATATTGCATTAAAAATATTTAATTAACCCAGCATTGAAATGATCACAGATGGGCAGAATTCTGATGTGGGATTGGCATGTAGATTATAAATTAAGAAATCTAAAAATCATTTTCCCTTTAAAAAAAACCTTGCAATTATTACAACATCCCACTGGTGGCACTAATCTAGACAGACCCTAAAACTCCTAGAATACAAACTCATATTCAACATCATAATAATAGATCCATATGGTGGTTTACAATGTTAAGAGTACTATGACACACACTGTTTTAATCCTACCATAATTTAATAAGATAGAAACTGTTGTCCTTATTTTATAGATTAAAAGAATGAGGTGCAGAAAGGTGCCCAAAGTTTTGGAGACAGTATATGGAAGAGCTCAGAGTAGAATCCAGGAGGTCTGTCAACTTTGATCTAGAGTCTGTTTACTAACTCATGGTCTTAAGGCAACGGTGGGGGGGGGGAAATCTGTATGTGAAAAAACAATGCTACACTCACATGTTGAAAGAAAAGATCTGAGTGTATAAATTCCAGAGATCAAAGTTTAGAAAGAATTTTAGAAAACTTTTAGTCTAGCCCCACATTTTTCTACTGAAGAAACCCAAAATGGCTGAGACTCAAAATAGCTTCATCTTCGTTCCCTTCCATTCATTTGTAACACTTGTCTCAAAGGAGTACTAAGCCAAGTGAAAGAATCTCTCAAATATATATAAAACTTTGAATAATCAAGCTAGCAGCTTTAATGCAATTTTTCAGTAGGTGTTTTTTGAATTAAAAGCAATCACATTTTATTCCTCTACTGGATTTTAAGCGCAAGTGGCAACATTGCCTCAAACTACAGATCCCAAACTTCACTGAGATGTCCCAGGGTCCCAGAGGAAACTCACAGGGGCTACACCAGGTATTTTAAACCTCGGAGGGAAACATGGTAATAATTGACATCTGTTGACACCATTAGAACCTCTAGATCAAGGTAGTTCATAGTTTAAACGTTAGATCATGCTACATTGCTTTCAATGATAGCTTATTATTATAAAGCTGAGTTTTTGGCAGTTGCTATAATAAAAAGGAAATGTGGTGCCATAATCAATGTGAATCAGAAATGAGGGTAGTGATGTCTAATCTGATTCCAAGATTTGAGATGCTGTGCAGTGTCCAACAGGTGCACACATCACATTCGCAAGTAATTGTGTCTGTGTAAGAATGAAATAAAATAGCTTTTCTTTCACCATATTTGCATTCTTTTAAAAATGGCTAGTAGGTTGTTAGGACATAAAATCAAGTTGTTTTGACAACTACTTAATAAAGGAAACTGATGTTTCTGGTGGCACTGGGGCAATGTTAAAAAAAAAAATCTGAGATACTAAGGGTGCCATGAACCAAAATACTTGGGAATCTTGGGCTTCCCTGGTGGCGCAGTGGTTGAGAGTCCGCCTGCCGATGCAGGGGACACAGGTTCGTGCCCCGGTCCAGGAAGATCCCACATGCCGCGGAGCAGCTGGGCCCATGAGCCATGGCCACTGAGCCTGTGCATCTGGAGCCTGTGCTCTGCAACAGGAGAGGCCACAACACTGAGGGGCCCGCGTACCACAAAAAAAAGAAAAAAAAATTTGAGAATCTATATCCCAGCTTCAATCCTTACCAGGTGTGCCACTTTGAACTTAACCTGTCTGTGCCTCCATTTCTTCATCTATAAAATGGAGATTATAATGGGACATGACCGAGCAGAAGTGAGAAGAACTATAATCCTGCAGCCTGTGGAACAAAAACTACATCCACAGAAAGATAGACAAGAAGAAAAGGCAGAGGGCTATCTACCAGATGAAGGAGCAAGATAGAACCCCAGAAAAACAACTAAATGAAATGGAGATAGGCAATCTTCCAGAAAAAGAATTCAGAATAATGATAGTGAAGATGATCCAGGACCTTGGGAAAAGAATGGAGGCAAAGATCGAGATGCAAGAAATGTTTAACAAAGATCTAGAAGAATTAAAGAAAAAACAAACAGAGATGAACAATACAATAAGTGAAATGAAAACTACACTAGAAGGAATCAATAGCAGAATAACTGAGGCAGAAAAATGGATAAGTGACCTGGAAGACAGAATGGTGGAATTCACTGCTGTGGAACAGAATAAAGAAAAGAGAATGAAAAGAAATGAAGACAGCCTAAGAGACCTCTGGGACAATATTAAATGCAACAACATTTGCATTATAGGGGTCCCAGAAGGAGAAGAGAGAGAGAAAGGACCTGAGAAAATATTTGAAGAGATTATAGTCAAAAACTTCCCTAACATGAGATAGGAAATAGCCACCCAAGTCCAGGAAGTGCAGAGAGTCCCAAACAGGATAAACCCAAGGAGAAACATGCCGAGACACATAGTAATCAAATTGGCAAAACGTAAAGACAAAGAAAAATTATTGAAAGCAGCAAGGGAAAAATGACAAATAACATACAAGGGAACTCCCATAAGGTTAACAGCTGATTTCTGCAGAAACTCTATAAGCCAGAAGGGAGTGGCATGATATACTTAAAGTGATGAAAGGGAAGAACCTACAACCAAGATTACTCTACCCGGCAAGGATCTCATTCAGATTCGATGGAGAAATCAAAAGCTTTACAGACAAGCAAAAGCTAAGAGAATTCAGCACCACCAAAGCAGCTCTACAACAAATGCTAAAGGAACTTCTCTAAGTGGGAAACACAAGAGAAGAAAAGGACCTACAAAAACAAGCCCAAAACAATTTTAAAAAATGGGAAGAGGAACATACATATCGATAATTACCTTAAACGTGAATGGGTTAAATGCTCCATCCAAAAGACACAGGCTTGCTGAATGGATACAAAAACAAGACCCATATATATGCTGTCTACAAGAGACCCACTTCAGACCTAGGGACACATACAGACTGAAAGTGAGGGGATGGGAAAAGATATTCCATGCAAATGGAAATCAAAAGAAAGCCGGAGTAGCAATACTCATATCAGATAAAATAGACTTTAAAATAAAGAATGTTACAAGAGAAAAGGAAGGACACTACATAATGAAAAAGGGATCAATCCAAGAAGAAGATATAACAATTATAAATATATAGGCACCCAATATAGGAGCACCTCAATACATAAGGCAACTGCCAACAGCTCTAAAAGATGAAATCGACAGTAACACAATAATAGTGGTGGACTTTAACACCTCACATACACCAATGGACAGGTCATCCAGACAGAAAATTGATAAGGAAACAAAAGCTTTAAATGACACAATAGACCAGGTAGATTTAATTGATATTTATAGGACATTCCATCCAAAAACAGCAGATTACACTTTCTTCTCCAGTGCGCATGGAACATTCTCCAGGATAGATCACATCTTGGGTCAGAAATCAAGCCTCAGTAAATTAAAGAAAATTGAAATCATATCAAGCATCGCATCTTTTCTGACTACAACACTATGAGATTAGTAATCAATTACAGGGGAAAAAAACGTAAAAAACACAAACACATGGAGGCTAAACAATACGTTACTATATAACCTAGAGATCACTAAAGAAATCAAAGAGGAAATCAAAAACTACCTAGAGACAAATGACAATGAAAACACGACAATCCAAAACCTATGGGATGCAGCAAAAGCAGTTTTAAGAGGGAAGTTTATAGCGATTCAAGCCTACCTCAAGAAACATCTCAAATAAACAATCTAACGTTACACCTAAAGGAACCAGAGAAAGAAAAACAAACAAAACCCAAAGTTAGCAGGAGGAAAGAAATCATAAAGATCAGAGAAGAAATAAATAAAATAGAAACAAAGTAAACAATAGCAAAGATCAATAAAAGTAAAAGCCGGTTCTTTTGAGAAGATTAAAAAATTGACAAACCATCAGCCAGACTCATCAAGAAAAAGAGGGAGGGGCTTCCCTGGTGGCACAGTGGTTGGGAGTCCTCCTGCTGATGCAGGGGACGTGGGTTCATGCCCCGGTCTGGGAAGATCCCACATGCCACGGAGCGGCTGGGCCCGTGAGCCATGGCCGCTGAGCCTGTGCATCCGAAGCCTGTGCTCTGCCACGGGAGAGGCCACAACAGTGAGAGGCCAGTGTACCGCAAAAAACAAAAAAACAAAAACAAAAAAATTTAAGAAAAAGAGGGAGAGGATTCAAATCAATAAAATTAGAAATGAAAAAGGAGAAGTTACAACAGACACCGCAGAAATACAAAGTATCCTAAGAAACTACTACAAGCAACTCTATGCCAATAAAATGGACAACCTGGAAGAAATGGGCAAATTCTTAGAAAGGTATAAGCTTCCAAGACTGAACCAGGAAGAAATAGAAAATATGAACAGACCAATAACAAGTAATTAAATTGAAACTGTGATTTAAAATCTTCCAACAAACAAAAGTCCAGGACCAGATGGCTTCACAGGTGAATTATATCAAACATTTAGAGAAGAGCTAACACCCATCCTTCTCAAACTCTTCCAAAAATTGTGGAGGAAAGAACACTCCCAAACTCATTCTATTAGGCCACCATCACCCTGACAGCAAAACCAGACAAAGATACTACAAAAAAAGAAAATTACAGACCAATATCACTGATGAATATAGATGCAAAAATCCTCAGCAAAATACTAGCAAACAGAATCCAACAACACATTAAAAGGATCATATACCATGATCAAGTGGGATTTATCCCAGAGATGCAAGGATTCTTCAATATATGCAAATCAATCAATGTGATACACTATATTAACAAACTGAAAAATAAAAACCATATGATCATCTCAATAGATGCAGAAAAAGCTTTCGACAAAATTCAACACCCATTTATGATAAATACTCTCCAGAAAGTGGGCACAGAGGGAACCTAATTCAACATAATGGCCATATACGACAAACCCACAGCAAACATCATTGTCAATGGTGAAAAACTGAAAGCATTTCCTCTAAGATCAGGAACAAGACAAGGATGTCCACTCTCACCACTCTTATTCAACATAGATTTGGAAGTCCTAGCCACAGCAGTCAGAGAAGAAAAAGAAATAAAAGGAATCCAAATTGGAAAAGAAGAAGTAAAACTGTCACTGTTTGCAGATGACATGATACTATACATAGAGAATCCTAAAGATGCCACCAGAAAACTACTAGAGCTAATCAATGAATCTGGTAAAGTTGCAGGATACAAAATTAATGCACAGAAATCTCTTGCATTCCTATACACTAATGATGAAAAAAGAAGATGCGGTACATATATACAATGGAATATTACTCAGCCATAAAAAGGAATGAAATTGGGTCAGTTGTAGAGACATGGATGCATCTAGAGATGGTCATACAGAGTGAAGTAAGTCAGAAAGAGAAAAACAAATATCGTATATTAATGCATATATGTGGAACCTAGAAAATGGTACAGATGAACCGGTTTGCAGAGCAGAAATTGAGACACAGATGTAGAGAACAAACATATGGACACCAAGCAGGAAAAGCGGGAGGGTGGTGGGTGTGTGGGTGATGAATTGGGAGATTGGGATTGACATGTATACACTGATGTGTATAAAATGGATGACTAGTAAGAAATAAATAAATAAACATTAAAAAAAAAAAGTGACATGCCCTAGTAGAGTAATCTTGTGTATTAAGTCAGTATATGCAAACCAAGGAGAAGTGAACCAGGCACAGAACAAATGCTTTCTCTCTCTAAGTATCAGCCATTCTGCTTATAAGATGCTAAGCCTTAACCAAAAGCAGTCTGGTTGCAGCGTCTACCTGCTGCTGCAGTCCTTAAACGCAGATGACACGAGCTTGGGGACCTGTGTGGGTGAGGTGCATGAGCTAGAGAACCTTCCTCCCCTATTACTCACCCCCCCCATTACTCACCCCGCCCCCCCACCCCCACTTTACATGAGAGGAAACCTGCCGGAAATTTTTGGAGAAATTTCAGCTAGTGTTGAGTGTTCTCTTGGTCACAAT
Organism: Mesoplodon mirus; assembly: GCF_964341445.2. Classification (NCBI taxonomy): domain Eukaryota; kingdom Metazoa; phylum Chordata; class Mammalia; order Artiodactyla; family Ziphiidae; genus Mesoplodon; species Mesoplodon mirus. The sequence continues at coordinate 67,373,153 of NC_138984.1, forward strand.
TCCAGAAAAGGTAAGGAACTTAATGTCCCACATGAACTCTCAGGAGCTCTTTATGTGCCCCCTTTTCTTCATAAACAGAGCTGGAATAACTTTAGACCCTGTAGCTAGAATGGCAGAGTGTCTGTACTGACTATTCCTAGGAGGAAATGAATTTTTATTCCCACACTCAAAAGTTAACTCTAGCTTTCTTCTGTTTCGATCTGTAAAGCTATTCACAGCTATACTTTGGAAATGTCACATCTCTTAGGTTGTGTTTTATCTGATTTCCCCATGTAATTATTAGTTTCTGAAAAAGGGGTATATTTTAATTTCCCTTAAAAAGTTTTTTTCTAGCAATTACTGTGTATCCACTCTTTACACTGAAAGTGACATAATGACTTCTAGGAAACAACATTTCTGTAAATGTTACACAAAATAAGAAAGGATGTATTCATCCAGGACTATGTAAATTAATTATGGCAATTCATATTATAAATCACAGTTTTAGAGGTTATTCCACGGCACTCTAAAACATAATATAATGACAAGTAAAAAGCAGAATACAAAATTGCATATCAGTATGAGCCTAGTTTTATAAAAGTAGAAATTAAATATATTTGTATATGTATAGGAAAGTAAAAGGAAATGCAGTACATATTTTTAATAATATATGGTTATGGATATTCAAGAACTTTTTTTCTTACATTTTGGTTTGGATATAATTATTTCGACTGAAGGAAACAAAATCTACAACCAATATGGCTTAAATAATAATATTTCATCATCACAGGTGTCTGGAGATGTGTGATTCAAGTGGTTGGTTGAGTAGCTCAATAACGTAAGTGCTCAGGTCAATGTTTCTGGATTCTCTTGGCCCTCACAGAGCAAGGTGGCTGCAGCAGCTTTAGTGTCATATTCTCAGATGACAATGCTCAAAGCAGGAATGAAGTGGACATGCAGCCCCTCTTATGCAGCCCTTTCTTTTCATTAGGGAAGAAAATATTTCCCCAAAGCCTCTCCACCATTATATCACATTGGCCCAAACTGGGTCACATGTCCTTCTGTGGACATAAGACTACCACATGTGTCATAAAGCAATTATGATTCATCCCTGGGAGCTAGGCATGTAGCCACTGGGAAAAAGTCAGGGTTATGTTGTCAAGGAGGATGATGAGAACTGCTGTAGGATAGGCAATTAACTATAGACCCTACATCTTTTAATATATTTCCCAAATAACCTATGGTGATTTATCCAAAATCAGAATTTAAATATTATAAAATAAACAGAAAGGCAAGAAATATCAATCTCATTTCTAAAATGACTCATCATAGGATAAGAGAAATAGGAAATAGGAAAATGTGAATATTTTCATTCTTCTACAGTCACATCTGGCAGACTAGATGTGGAAAATTCTGCCATTGTATGTGGGGCACTTACCTAACATCTATGATCAAATTCCTTCTTATAAATAACTGCAACAGCTTGAACATCTCATGAGTTGACAAAAGCTGGTCCAAAACCAAGAAATGCTCACAAAAATTCTGGAGGAAAAGGGTTGTTTTCCAAATACTAACATGCCAGGAAAAAATCAGGCATAATAGACTCTTTAAAATATCAGCTCACTGGGCTGATGAAGCCAAAAAGATTAGCAAAATGTTTGGTATCATCAGAAAACATTGTAGATTTCCTGTAAAATGACTTAGTGTCTTGGAATAGAATAGTGCATGGAGTTTAGAAATATGTACTGGATTTAGAGGTAATTGACAAAGAAATGTTGGGATAATTAATAGGTTGTGAAAATAGTTTAGAAATCTATTTCTATAAAAATTCTGGACCAGAAGGATGCCTAGACCAAATTCCAGTACTATAGAACAACAGGCAGCCTTGAATTGGCCGTGACTCATAACTTTTAAGTACCAGCTGAGAGGTTGGCTTTCATGATGGCCACCATGACCAGAGAAGGAGCCAGCCCCAGAGATGCTGCTAAAACTGTCAGATGACTCTGCAAAGCAAAGGTAGAAGTCAGGAGAAACCACATTCAATGATGAAAAAGCAAATAAGGCAGATCTTGTCAGGAGGGGAGAATTCCAAAATAGAATGAGACTGTAAATAAAAATGGGAAAAGGCCAATTATGTAGTGGGAAGAAACCACAGGACTGTATGAAAATTTGACATCATTACTTTTCTAGTTTGTAGCGTTTATTAAGGCGCAGGTTCCTGGCTTTCCTCCTGCACTCTAGAGCATCAAAGGCACTTCCCAGCAGTATGTGTACCAGAGGAGGGAGGGTTCAAGTTTCAGATAATTTTATGAATGGGTGATGCACCACTGGGGGTGGTTTGAATCATATTCTTCATTTTGGTTACTGTAATTTAAAAACAACCTTTCTTGGGGTCTCTATAATTTGTTCACTTAACAAGTAATGACTGAATATCTATATGCTGTTTCAGAACCTATGCTATGTTGTGAGGCTAGTGCAATGATAAATCAAAGTTCCTACTCATGGGCAGAATCAGGGATGGATGGACCCAATTGGGCCCAATGTGCCATTTCCTCTGTCCTTAAGTTTGCATGTGGCAAACATCCAAAAAATAAATAGGGTCTTATTAGAACTCTGCCCTAGCCTCTTCATGACCAGAGTTAAAAAGGCATTAAATGTTTATAATAAGACAGTCTACTCTTCCTAGAAGCTCTGTTATTCAGACAGTAATTTATTGAGAATTTTCTATGAACAAAGCAAACTCTGCTTGGTTTGTGTAGGTACAAATGAAAAAGGAAGAACATGTTTTTGTCCTGTAGACACTTACTGTCTAATGGGAAGTGCAAGTTCATCATGCAATTAGAAGGCTTAGAAGCATATCAAGGAACTCATATATCTCATTTTATTAAAATGATCAGTAGTGATAGACAGCATATGTACATGATCATTTGATTTCTTAAGAAGTTCATCATGTAAGTCCATGTGCTTGAGCTTACCTAAAATATAACCTAGAGCAAAGTACCTGCTTTGTAAACCTCTCAGGAAAATGTGTAGTAGAATAAATGAACTGGTTTATAAACTAGGCATTTGTGTACTTATTCTCATATAAAACCTCAACCAGAGTCGACTGTTTTATTATATTTGAACATTGAAACATAAAAGCAATAAAATTAATGGCATGTGAATGATAAGGCTTCATGATTTGAGGTTATTGTCAAATTGTCCCAACAGATGTTAGTTAGTTTTAATAGTGTTGAAGATTTTGGTAATTATTTATTTGGCTGATTGGAGACTGTGTATGGTAACATTAAACTGATAATATTAATTATATACTTTAATTATTTCTAGACTCTCATAGCTTTTGTTTTTACCTGGAATGCCATGAAAATTCAAGACACTAATTAAATGTGAGCTTTGTTATACTCCCCAGGGCAGGAAGCTTGTGCAGGGTGTGCTTACAAATGATAATAACAATTAACAGTACAAGTAATGAATTATGTTAAAATCATTTAAAACCACAATGACTGTTTTTTTAAAAAATTACTCAACATAGGAATAATAAAATAAGCCCTAATCATTGGGTTAATTAGCCACCACTCTGATTAAAAATGGTGAGGAATTAGAGATATAAGGAATAAGAAAATGTATTCAATAGAAAAAATAATGAGCAAGCTAATAAGTACTTTGCCAAATAAGATCTGAGATGCATAAAACCTCCTGTAGCTCTATAACTGAGGGTGGGTTGTAGGGAAATATTCAAAGCTTGGGGATAGTGCAGTGAGACAAAATTATTTTATCCCTACATTCCACCATGAAAAACTTCAAATATACAGAAAGTATTCAAATATACAAAAAATCTGAAAGACGTGTACAGCAAATACCTACATACCTACCACCTAGATTTATCAAATAAGATGATTTGATACCTGAAGAAGCATGAGAAAACATTAGAGAAAAGATGAGAAACCACTCAAGGTGGCAGTTAAAAAAATTAACACAATAACTAAGTTCCCTTTATAAAATATAAGAAATGAAATTAAACAAAAGATGCCATTTAAAATATTAGTAAAATGTCAAGAAATCAACAAGAAATGCACAGGATATATATGAAGGGAAATACTTATATTTTACTGACTCACATAATACGACTTGAGCAAAGAGAAAAGCATATACTTGTTCTTGGAAAAAAAATCACTCAACATTATAGAGATGCAAATTCATCCTAAAATACTGTTGAAATTATTTGCGATCTCAGTAAAAAAAAGAATTATTTTTACAAAAATTATTTTTAAACTTATTAGAAAGAATAAATTCATGAAAAGTGAGGGAAAATGTGAAAAATAACAAGGGGAAGAAGAATATACAAAATGTTAAAATGTTTCAAAAAGCAATAATGTTTAAGTAATAGCACAAAAATAGATAGGGAGATCAATGAAAGAGAATGGAACATTCAGAAATACATTCATGGAAAAATGGAAATTTTCATATATGTTAAAATGGATTTTCAAATGTTGGGAAGAGATTCCTGTTTAGTAAATGTTGGTTCAAATGTGTAGGCATTTGAACAAAATACAATATTTACTCTTTACTTCATAACAAATTCAAAACACATTAAAAGTTTGAACATATTTTAAAAGTGTAAAATACTTGAGATAAAAATGAAATCTTTTTTGGTAAACTAGAACTATGAAAGACATTTGTTAGAATAGCAAGAAATAGCTAAGAAATAAGAAATAAATGGTAAGAAATAAGCTAAAACCTAGATAAGCTTGACTACTAAAATTTTCAAACATTTATGTTTAACACAAAACATTATAAACAAAGTAAAACAATAATGTAACAGCCTGGAGAAATACAGTTGCCACAATATGACTCTTAAAGGGTTAATTTAATAAGTGAAAACTTCTAATAAATCAATAACAGGAAGACAAACCACACTAGGAAGTTGAAGAAAGGATATAAGAATACAGTCCAGGGGCTTCCCTGGTGGCGCAGTGGTTGAGAGTCCGCCTGCCGATGCAGGGGACACGGGTTCGTGCCCCGATCCCGGAAGATCCCACATGCCGCGGAGCGGCTGGGCCCGCGGGCCATGGCCGCGGAGCCTGTGTGTCCGGAGCCTGTGCTCCGCAACGGGAGAGGCCACAGCAGTGAGAGGCCCGCGTACAGCAAAAAAAAAAAAAAAAAAAAAAAAAAAAGAATACAGTCCACATGGAAAGAAGTACAAGTCACCAGAAAGGTTATTAAAATTGCACAGCCTTGCTCATAAATAAACATAATACGATACATCTCAAGCCTTTTAAGCAAGTAAGTTCAATCTAAATTGTACAATAGTTAAAATATCAAAAAAAATTTAAATGTACTGATTTGGAAAGCTGACCCAAATACAATTGCTAAGGGAAAAAGCAAGTCATAGAACAGCATGTGTAATGTGGGATTGTTTTTGCAAAGAAAAAAAGTGCATAGATCCACACCTATGCATGTTTGTATACAGACAGAAAATGTGTAGCAGTGCATACACCAAACTGTTTAGAGAGTCTGCTTCTCTGGAGTGATATGATAAAGAGTAGAGAAAAAGGTTCATAGGGACTTATGATTTTCCCTTGATAAAATTTCACCCTTTTGAATTTAGTATAGTTAGCTTTTTATTATTTTGAGATAATTATATATTCATGAGTTTTTTTAACAATAAGCATTTGTTTTATAATACAAGAATATTTAGCATTAAATATTAATGAAAGTTTTTTAACATTCTGAAACATTTCAAGAAAAAAGGAAAAATAAAATAATAACTGGAAAAAAGAATCAATTCTACAGCTTCTTTAGTGAGGAGAAACTAGACATTAATATCCTAGGCCCACGCTTATGGTGTCTTAATGTGTTTGAGTTAACTGTGTAGTGACCTGTATATAATTTTCATTCCTTTGGGTAGGCCCAGTCATTTTCAGCTAATAATTTTTTTATCTTCATAAAGTCCTCATTTAAGGCGCATGTCAGGCATTATTATGGATAGGTATCTGGAATAAGAGGACTCCACCTGCCAGTTGTGGCTGAGACTCTGTTGCTCAAGAGGGGCAGGACAGAGGCATCTCCCCTGCAGCAGGATACTTTCATAAGCCTCATCTGCCACTGGGTGCACCACACCTTCAACTCAAGCAGATATTTTTTAGAGGCTACAACTGATACTCGTAAGAGCTACCCTTTGTTGTGTACTTACTGTGTCAAATACTGCTCCTAGCTCTTTATATCACTAAGCTGAATCACATTAACCACCGCATAAGATTATTATGCTCTTTATTCTTTTCAGTTCACAGATAAGAAAACAAGTTAAAGAGGCTCAGTAACTCCCTCAAGGACACGTGTCTAGAATGGAGTTCATATTCTAATCCAGGACTTCCTAATTCTAACGTTCATACTTTGCATCTATGCTCTACTTCGGGTAGTGGAGTATCTAGTGAAGGGGAATTTTTTTTTGTTTGGGGGGGAGATAAGAAAACAACTATTGATATATGAACTTTTATGATGGCTAGAGAGAACACTCGTGAATTTGTACAAAGATTCTTAAATTTCTGCTCAATTTTCAAAGCTATTGTGGCCTGTCAGGGTGGTCCTTACCAATGCCCAATGGCTGGAAAGGGCAACAAAAGAGCCAAAGATAAACTTTTTTTGATGCTAAGCCAAAAAGGGGCTCAGTGGTCTACCTCATATGCTAAGTACCTGAACACCAGGACCTGCTCTAGCCTTATTCCTGTTAGTTGGAAAGTGCTTCTTTAACTACAGAGGAGAGCAAAGCCTATCTTGGAATGGGATGCCCTTGGATGAAATTTCAAGTCTTGAAATCTCTGGGCTGCTGCGTAAAGACTTGCCTTAATGTAAGTGACTAAATTATGGGTTTCAGACCTAAGCAGGCCTTCTTCAGATATGAATGACACCCATTGATATGCTGCTTGAGCCACAGCATTGGGTCTCTTTTGTCCGGGTCCTTTGATGCTTAGCAGGTCTCTGGCTTGCTGACAATAGTCAAGATGAGGTGGGTGGGATTCACACTGTTGCAGTTCGACTATAGAGTTGGCTACCATGTTCTCCAACCTCAAGAAGGTATGGGGGAGTCACATTTCAGGGGCAGTTGGGAGCACACAAGACCATCCCTTTGCATGCATGTAAGCATCCTAGGGGAATTCTTGGAATATTGAAAAGGGAATATCCATAGACGAGGGAGACTGGGATTTCTGCTCATCTAAACTGGAGGAAACTGAGTGATGTACTCCAGGGCAAATTATTCACAAACCACTTTGTGAAATATCATACCCCGGATACATTCCTCATGGTGGAATTTATGAAGGCACAAAACTGCCCTACATTGGGATCCCCCTATCATAAATTTTGAGGAGGAAAACGCTTATCTGATGGCCAGGAAGAGTGACCATCAACTTAATCCCCAAGCAGTAAAATGGCTTTCTGATTTGGCGCGAATTTCAGAATATTGATCACAATCAAGACATCACACATAAGCAAACCTAGGTGGAATTTAACCTGAGTTGTGGAGATATTGGCTTGTGAGCAGCAAGTAAATGATAGCCACTGCCCAGCATACAACATGGCTTAATGGCGTTATGGCAAAGTGGGAAGTAATTAAAACCCATTTCTAACAATTAAGCATGAGATGCCCCATGGGAAGGATATTTTATGGACAGCTGGCCACACAAGCTTAGAGACCTCTTTCACTAAACAACAAGCTGATATACTTATTCTCCAATAAAGTTCTTCCCTCTCAGCCATTTCCACTGAACCCCAATCTGAAGGTTTTATGTAGAGATCCCTGATTTATAGCCTTCCCTCACAAGCAAGTCACTAAAACAAAGACTTGTGGGACCTGGGAGAAGGAAGGAAAAAGAGCTTCTGAAGACTCTGCCTATTTATGGCAGGATTGAGCCTGTTGCCCACGGTGGCAGACACTCACCATAACCTGCTGTGCTCCACACCTTCACAAGCATGAAGAATAAGGCCAGTGTGTTTTCCGAGCTGACTAATATAGATAGCAGCCATCCCAAATTTGGAAGGGATTTACTCACTCAACTCACTTCCTGGTATAACCAGGCACTGAAACTTACAATTGACCTTGCTGCAAGTTTTAAGCAGTGGTAAATTGTTTTTTGTTTGTTTGTTTTTTTGCGGTACGCGGGCCTCTCACTGTTGTGGCCTCTCCCATTGCGGAGCACAGGCTCTGGACGTGCAGGCTCAGCGGCCATGGCTCACGGGCCCAGCATTTCCGCGGTATGTGGGATCTTCCCGGACCGGGGCACGAACCCGCGTCCCCTTCATCGGCAGGCGGACTCTCAACCACTGTGCCACCAGGGAAGCCCTAAGCAGTGGTAAGTTTAGTCTTTGTCTTCCACCCTTCCCTTTCTTCTAGCCCCAGTCCTTGTTACCAACAACATGATGTGATTCCACTGTGTGCTGAACATCTCCTTTTGTGGTAAGTGCAATGACAAATACACCCATTACATTGAATACGAAGTGATCCATTGTGAAAATTAGGTCACACACGGTGTATCTGTGTCATAAACAAAAATGCTACCTGGACATTGTTTGTAGACAATACTGTTTATCCTCTATTTTGCTTGTGTAAGGCTTTCATAAAGCCTTGATTGCTTTCTGCCCCTGCCTTCCCCTCAACAGTGTCACATTTAGGGAAACATCCCCAAATTGGAATTATTGAGCACTACTCTGTTTCTCTCAAGACTGTCAGGGCTTCCAACCCTTGGCTTAGGGCAACCCTATGAAACCTTCTCATCTTCTCCCATTTTCTACTACACCTCCCAGAGTCTCTCCTTCTGCCCCACAGCATTCTCCTTTCCCTGCCGTCTACCCCTGCCATCTTGAGCCTCCTTGCCCTGTCACAGCATGAAGTCTGGACTGTCATGGAAGCCACCCCCCCAGCCTTCTGCTCCCTGCAGCCACCATGGGGAACTTCTTTTCACTCTATTTCCTCATGGAAAATTGTCTTCTAACCTTTCTCCCTGATTGGAGAAGTGAAGTACTCAGACAGAGGTGGGAGAAGGCAGTGAACCCCATTCAAGTTAATAATTATTATCCTACGATACTCGTCCGGGATCGTGGGTGTTACTTTGTGGTTGATATTGTTTTGTCTTGTTCATCCGGGTTTGGGCCATGTTATTAAAGTTACTTAGTAACAATTATTAGTTTGTAGGTTTTCTCAGAATATCTGCCTTTTTATCAGTCTACCCTAAACCACATCATACAACAGGAGTACAAGATTTTGTTCTATATAAATGTTTTCTCACTCATTTTGCTCCTGGGTTGTTTTGGTTTAGAAAGAATAATTGTAATTCTGTCTTCTTTGGAAATATCTCTTCTAACCTTGCTCCTTCTCTTCACTTTGCTGCGTTCTGGGGTTGCTAGCTACATGATCAGGCCACGTAATGCAAATCATTCCCTTAATGGCTATAGATTTTACATGCAGTACTCAAACATATGTTTCCCATTTTTCTCCCTTTTATGCTGCATACTTGTGCTGAATAGTTTTATTGGTAATGGGGGAGATGCCAGAATATTTACAGGATCATGGTCATGGGAGTGTGCTGTTATTTGGGCTATGTCTGGATAATGCCAACATAATCAGTCAAAACGGAAACATTTGGTCAAATAAACATTTAAAAAATGATTAGCATAAGGCTAATAGTTTTGAATATTTAACCAACCTTACAGTTATTTTGATGTGACATAGAATAGCAGAATACATTGTTAAATATTTCTTTTCTTCAAAGTGAAGAAATGTTTTAGAATTTTGTGTAGTTGCAACATCCGTCAGGAAAACAGGGTTCTATGCCTCTGCCACTAAGATTCTGGAACACGATCAGATCACTTAACCATGCTGTGATTCAGCTTCCTCCTTCCTAAAATAAGTGTTTCTTAATCTAATTTCTTTTTGGACACCTTTGAAAATATAATGAAATCGATCAACCCCCCCTTGATAAATACACATATGAAATTTACAAACAACTTCAATAATATAATAACTTCAAACTCAAAATAAGATTTTCTTAAGAACTCTTAGGACAGCTGGTCTTAGGAGCTGGTCTAACAAGTTAGACTTGTTCAGCTTAGAATTTTATGATATCATAAACTTTCTCTTTCTTAATGCTGAGGGACTCGTATATCCCCAATCATTCCTCCAGCACAAGCTCCCTCAGTGCCTCTTACGTGGGAGTTGTGGATATGCTAAAACATGATGTCTGTTGCCAAACTAGCAATGCTTTTGTGTTCATTGGCTCCTTTTAGCGAGGGGAACTCTTAAGAGTCAGGATATATTTTAGTCCTTTCTCACAACCATCCAGGAGTGACTGACAAGCGCCACCTTCTGGAGGAAACATGTAGTAGATATCAAAGTGGATGACCCCTGACCCAGCAGTGCTGTTCCTGGGTACCCAGGGCCAAATCTCTCCCTGCCTTCAACCTCAGTCTTACCCCACATTTCTTGAGCAATCTCATTTCCCCTTATTCTAACCAAGGGTGAATCTATCTTTGGCTTCTAGGAGCCTTGAAAATGGTTTAAGTCTGAAAATTAATTCTGTTAAGTGGAAGAGCTCTACTTTTCATAAGAAATCTCACAGTAACAAAATCCAGATCATTTTAAGACACTGGGCTGTAGTGTATATTAGAAGCTTTTTGTCATGTGACTAAAATATGACTTGTCATTAAAATGTTGGTGAAGTACTTTAAAGTACTTACCCAGAGTGAATGGGGAAAGTATTAAGAAAAGAACACATGCTCTTGAATGATGAATTAATTAAAATAATGCTCCACTGTAGCCCCATGCAAAATGAAGCATCAAAAGATTATTTGGTTTAAAAGATTTATTTTAAATCTGCAAAATATATTTTTTGGTAAATAGTTAAACCTGCTTTTTCATGAGCATGGTAACTTTTTATACATGCTCTGAATTTCATTGTAAAATGCAAAAATTTTAAATAATAGACTTTCCCCAAAATTGAACTATTCATTGATATCATCATTATAATTCATAAAACTTAATTTTTTGTCGTGATTTTCATAGAACCCCTTTTGGTCTCCAACCTTTTTCTCTGGTCCACTGGGGACAGACCAATTCTGATGAAATCATTTGCTCTATAGGAATTCCTAAAGGCGTTCTAAAAGGTTTGCTCCACTGCTAAATTGAAAGACCCTCTATCCTATTGAAATCTTTTTCTGTTTTTAATCTAGAGAAGCAAGAATGATTATGTTTCCTGAGAAATAACTCTTTTCTTCACAAAAAAAGCAAATTCTTTAAAACCCATTTGTGATGCATCTTTGAGAGTTGAGTCAGCTAGTGGAATATTCCTTTAGGCTGATCATATCCCAGAGCTGGGTTGGTTTTCCAGGGAGATAAATTGAGTACAATAAAGTTTACTGTGGAGGAGTTGCAGAAATGGACCCTTGGAAATATAGGCTCTGAACACATTATTATATTTCTCCTGGCACTTTTAATGAAAAAGTAGGCGTTGACTGTTTACCTCCAGACAAAATTTCTACGTCCTGTACCTAAAATTTCTCAGCCTGCCCTGTGCTTTGCTTCTCCCAAGGGGCTATTAGTCATTCCATAGAATTATATTTATTTTTTTAACTTACTTTCCAGATGGACATATGCATCATTTCATTAAAGCCAAATGGGGTTTATGAAATTTGAGAATAATAATTAATCATGTCAGTGAGAGCGCTTGAGTGAGGCAGACTGTGGGCATTTTCAGAAAAATCAATAATAAAAGTAGAAGTGGCTACCCTTTAGAGGGTACTTACTATATTCCAAGCATTTCTGATGTATGAATGTATCTTAACTATAATCTTGCCCAGTAAATATTATTATTCCCTTTTTATAAATTCATCTCATGGAGAGATGAAATCCTGAGAGCTATGAAGTGGTAGAATCTGAATACAGGTCTGTCTGGTCTCAAGTTCACATACTTTCCTTTCTGCAACACTGCCTCTTGAAGTTAAGAGTTCCAACCTGACAATATTGCTGGCTTCCTAAATTGCATGGGTTCTCTACAACTGGTAACTGCTAAGTGAAGAATTATTAAAATTCTACCTAGTTCACCTATGGACAGTATTTTATCTTTAAATAATATGCCCATTGGTAGATGGCAAATACCTTTTAATCAGTACTATTCGTCAACCACGTCAGATTTTTTTTTTTTAGCTGAAAAACCGTCAGTGCCAACACACACCAAGATATAGCCCATCATATCCTTAGGAGTCCATTTAGAACTAATTTTGTAAAAAGTACAATGACAAAAAGAGAATCACAAGCACTGCTAAACTGACAGGGTCTCATGCAGAGACAGTGGAAAGAACAAAGCAGAGACTGATAAATAATCCAAAACAAAGAACTGGTTCAAGACAAATCAATCCAAGGCAAAGAACTGGTCCAAGATAAATCAATTCAAGACAAAGAATTGATTCAAGATAATGAAAGCGGGCTTCCCTGGTGGCGCAGTGGTTGGGGGTCCGCCTGCTGATGCAGGGGACACGGGTTCGTGACCCGGTCCGGGAGGATCCCGCATGCCGCGGAGCGGCTGGGCCCGTGAGCCATGGCCGCTGGGCCTGTGCGTCCGGAGCCTGTGCTCCGCGGGGGGAGGGGCCACAGCAGTGAGAGGCCCGCGTAACAAAAAAAAAAAAAAAAAAGATAATGAAAGCAACAATAGAGATACTTTAAACCATTTTAGAGAAAGGAAAAAGCCTTACGTATATTGGAAAGATAAAACTCCAGCAGGAAGAAGCCCCTACCACACTTCTGCATCTGGGAAAAGGGTTGATCATTACTTCAGGGCAAATGGTGGAGGTTGTATTGTTTTAAAAAATGGCCAAAGAGAAGGAAGTCTGCAGCGTGCCAACAACTGGTTGTTGTCTCTGGTTCCAGAGAAGGAACAGATGTAAACACAGAAAACTGTTCAAGTTTGCCAGCAGAACCTATCAGCCCATCAGCCAGCAGTCGAAGTCAAGAAAATAACCAGAAATGCTTTCCTATAAACAAAGAGAAATGGGAAAGAGATGGGACACTAACAGACACATTTTGAAATTGCTGAAAAAGGAGAGGATGTGCTACACATTCACGCAGACCAAAGACACACATGTCAAAGATGCAGTATGGTGAGTGTTGCAGAGGGGGGCCCCCCCTCTCTGAGGTATTTGAGGCTGGGACCAAACAGACCTGAGGGGATGGCATGTGAAATGAATGGGCATGGATGCCAGAATCGTTCACACACTTCGTCACAAACAATGAGGAAATTTTACAGAAATGCATCCCTGGGAATGGCTTATAAAACTTCAGTGTGTCTGTTTCTGGGGTAAGAATGCAGAATGTTCACAAACTAAAAAACAAAACACATTTTTGTTGGGAGATTTCATGTTGTAACATTGTAGGTTTCCGTTTCCAAGTTCACTGCTCAAAAAGCGTCTTTTTTTCTGCTAAGGTATTTTGCTTTGGTTCTATCTACATAGATAGAATTGGAATCTGTGGGAATTGTCAGGATTCCTACAGAGCCCTGGTTAACTGAGAAAAAGATTAACAAGGTTTTGTACTCATCATTTAAAACTCAGAAGAAGAATTCTTTAATAAAGTTAAATGGCAGCATTAGAGAACACTTTAAAAAATGTTATAAAAATATAATTCTAATAAAACTGGGCCTCTCTGTGACCTATCTCAGCATGTGTCATACACAAAAGAAACATCCAGAAAGGTATTGAAAAGCAATTTAAAATGAAGTCTCGTGAAGAGGCAGCAAAGAGGTCTGCCATTCACAAGACATAAAAAAATCCCTAAAAATTCTCTTTCCCAGGAGTTCACATGGCAGAATTGATGCCCTAAGTAGTTTTCTCCACACACGTTCAAATCTTCTGTCCCTGAATTGAGCCAACGGTGGCTCTTCTCTCTCCATTCTCCCTCTCTCTCCCCTCCACTGTACCATCTCTCATACATTTACATCCAGGAAAGATGGGCAATTACTCTTTGTAATGAAACGATATGTGCCTTCTAATGGAAATTAGTCTATAGCCCTTTCAGCTATGTCAGTTGTACATCTGTCCTTCATACCCGATTAGAACAGCAGAAAGCCAAGAACCAACATGACCTCTTCCTCTGGGGGAAGGATGTTATGAATATTCATTTATTAGTGATTTTTTTTGTCTCTGTCGTATAAACAAGACTTAAGAGAACCAAATGTTTAGAGAGGTCTTTATACTTTTTTTCAATACACTTTAAATTACCAATTTAATTAGCCTTCATTATTTACCCTGAATCTTTGAGTCAAACCTTTAGAAAACAGATATACTTGATCCCCATAGATTCAACTCTCTGGCTCTTCTCAAGATATAAAATTTTATGCACTTTCCAAAAGTGCTGTCTCATTGTGGGAACTTTAGATATAGTAAAAGATAATGGCAGACCCTTAATCAGAGTCCAGGTTATCTGGTTTTCAATTCAATGCGTTTTATGTAGAGTTAGCTGAGAAGAGGTGTTAGTGACATAATGTGTAAAGGGATGGATAATAAAATCAAGGACTCCTGAAAGGGGAGGTCTGAGTGGGAAAGGTAAGTGTGCCTTCCCAGACTTGCTTGCCTCACCTCCTTTTCTGGCCCTTCTCTCATCTGCTCTGTGCATAGGAAGGCTCACTCCATAGGGTTCCCTTGCCTGTTGGTTAATGGCCAATGGAAGTCATTAGTGGAAGGGTGGAGGATAGAAGGAAGAGAGAACCAGAATATGTCTCCTACTACCACTGATTTCATTCAGGCAACAAGTCATTTGGTGGCCAAATTTGGCCAGAACTAACAAGAGGCCACTTATTATCTTTACTTACCCAACTTTGGGTGAATATGTGCACATTTTGTTGAATTTGATTATGGAATGCTGCCCCTGATCCTACTGGGGTTGTGACATAATCGATGATATGTGTATCATATTGCTTTTCTAAAATCTGAAAAATTGTGAATTCTGAAATTTATGTGTCCCAAGGAGTTTCAGAGAAGGGAGTGTAGACATGTAGTTTGCAAACTTTGAGTGATCTTTCACTCACAAAAAAATTAGACATGTACTTGGACATTACATTTGACTTTTCCTATTGTCTTGGCTTTTCAGAGAGAAAAATGTAGTAGCCTAAAGCAGATGCTAGACCACCTATGTAGGACACACTTGGAGGTTATGATACTTATTCTGCCAAGATTAGCCCATCATCCACTTCTACAGAAGATAAGACAAAGTTTGGGACTTCCCTGGTGGCGCGGTGGATAAGATTTCACCTGGCAATGCAGGGGACATGGGTTCGATCCTTGGTCCAGGAAGATCCCACATGCTGCGGAGGAACTAAGCCCACGTGCTGCAACTACTGAGCCTGTGCTCTAGAGCCCGCAAGCCACAACTACTGAGCACACGTGCCACAACTACTGAAGCCCGCGTGCCTAGGGCCCATGCTCTGCAACAAGAGAAGCCACTGCAAGGAGAAACCCACGCACCGCAACAAAGAGTAGCCTCCACCTGTTGCAACTAGAGACAGCCCGCGTGCAGCAACGAAAACCCAGCACAGCCAAAAATAAATAAAACTAAATCTTAAAAAAAAAATAAGACGAAGTTTTCATTTGGGGGCTAAATACATTGACAATAAGGTTTCTTTAGAGGGAGAGTTGTTTGTGTGCTGGACATCCTTCCTTCCCCACTCATGGAGGACATGAGGAGCACCTCCCCCTCACCTCAATCCAAGTGAAGGTGGCTTCAGGAGGAACCCTGAGAGAACCTGACATAGAAGGTGTGAGGATTGAAGTTTGACTCATCCCCAGAAAGTGTCAATACACAAGACTGTATGTGGAGTTTGTCCTGTTTGGTGGCAGAGGGAAGGGTCAGATTTGAGTTGAGACAAGCCTATATACTTCCACAATTTTGAAAGGCCAAAAAAATTGTGCTTGTGGTCCAAATGCCACCCTTTGGAAGGGTGTCCTTGAGAGGCACTCTGCAGGGAGGGGTGAGGAGACCTACTAAGGAAACACACAGACTACTCGAAGCTTGAGGGCTGCCAGCAGATGGGAGGAAGAGTCATAAAAATACCCAGGTATTTTTGGGGGTATCTTCGGATATCATTTCATCCAGACGTCTCCAGTGAAATTTTCTAGTCACATAAGACTGATCTTACACATTTTAAGTGACCCTACAAAATAGGAGATAAACATTCAGTATGTAGTAGGGTTATCAAAAGAGAAGACTGAATACATCTTTCTTTTGTACCACAAGTTTCCTAGCTTAAAGGAGTCCCAAACGGGAGAAATTTAAAATTGAATGAGGGTATAAAATGATATCGCTCTGAATTAGGCATTTTAACACTGGAAGTAAGAAGAGACTACTTGTTTCAAGGCAGGCACATGAATAAGTGACAATAAGCAACATCCTATAGGTCCTGCCTAGGCAGTGTTTGTGGAGGCTGCTTACAGCTCTGGGCTGAGGACTGAGCTGTGACCAGGCTGAGTGGGAAGATGGATGTGCCATGACCACGTGGACTCGGACTCGGGACAGGAGCAGGGTGTAGAGGTAAACATGCCATGTACCTGTCATCTGTAGGTTAGGAAAATGGCGCAGTAGGTTAGGGACTTGATATTCTCTCTCAAAATCATGAGAGCCCTTTGAGGGAGTCTGAAATAGGACCTAACACACAGTAGGCACTCAGTAAATTCTTGTTAAATGTGAATAATGTGAGCAGGGGAGCGAATCTACATCTTTCATGTTCTAAAGGATTCTTTGCACATCTGACTACAAGCTTCTGCTAAAGAGGGAAACTGCCTTCAGTATCACTTGGATATAAGAATAATCATCACTACCAATAGTATGAAATGCCTAAAGATGAAGCAGGCCCTGGTCAGTGGAACCCATGTTCCCCTGGACCAGACTCTCCAGAGGGGTTATCATCGAAGGATGACTATTAACTCCCCAGCTATGATTTACCTATAAGGCTGGCCCTGTGATTTACCAATGAGACTGGCCTGGTATTTCAACAGGGTCTCTAAGACAAAGCAATCAAGGCAGGTTCTTACACCAGAAGCAGAGGGGGTGGTTGAGGTACCCTAAGTCCTCCTCCTTTATGGCCCCCACCAGCTTGCTTTTGGGGGCTTGGAAAACGTCTCTCAAGACTTTTCTCGGACTTACACACTGACAGACCAGATCCCTTGCATCGCTAAAAATACCTAAAGGGACAATTTCCCTCTCTCAAATCTATCCTGTACCCAGTCATCCGATTTATCTTCCTAAAATTTTCATTGTCTGCATTTCTTCCTGCTTAAAAAATACAGTAGCTGTTCATTGCTTAGCAAATAGAATCCAAATTCCTCAGTTATTAAGAGATCTCTACACACAACTTTGGCTCAACCTACTTTTCCAGTCTGAACTTCTACTCCACGGGTCCTGCCCAGGTAAGTCACACCACCCTCCCTGAGTGTTTCTTATGCCGCTTCTTTCTTCCCTTGGCTCATGATATTGCTGCTACCGGCAGGATGCTGCCTCCTTCTGCCTGTTTTTCTGCCCATCATTTGAAGCCTGTCTCAAGTACCACCTCCGTGGTGAAGCTTTTCATACCCAACCCACCGGCATCCACAAGTCAGAAGTTAGCTCTTCCTTGGTTGGTGTCATGTTTTTTTATAGAACTTATTATATATTTTCTTGTATTTTAAGAGGAAAATGGCCAAAATCCCTACTAAACATTTGCTTCTTAGGGGCATAAACCATGTTTTATTTTTCTTTATACAGTTTATTGTACTTGATACAACAGCATTTGTATATAGAGCAATAAATAAATAATTTAAGAATGTATTAATGTTTAAGGTGATAAAGAGTTTTTAGAATTAGATAGAGGTAGTCATTGCACAATATTGTGAATGCACTAAATGACATTTGTTTCCTTTTAAGTGTTTAGTTTTATGCTACTTGAATTTCACCTCAATAAATTTTTTTTAGGGCTTCCTTGGTGGCGCAGTGGTTGAGAATCTGCCTGCCAATGCAGGGGACACGGGTTCGAGCCCTGGTCTGGGAAGATCCCACATGCTGCGGAGCAACTAGGCCCGTGAGCCACAGCCACTGAGCCTGAGCGTCTGGAGCCTGTGCTTCGCAACAAGAGAGGCCACAACAGTGAGAGGCCCGCGCACTGCGATGAAGAGTGGCCCCCGCTCTCCACAACTAGAGAAAGCCCTCGCACAGAAACGAAGACCCAACACAGCCAAAAATAAATAAATTAATTAATTAAAAAAAAATTTTTTAAAGAATGTATTAATGACTGAACAAATTATTATACCTTTTTAGCATTTAGCTGCCAGACTGGCATCAGTTATCTTTGACTTCTTCCATTTTGCAGAAGAGAGTAACGTGAACATGTAATTGTATTTCCATATCAGCAGCATGAACGTGCTCTAAGACCAACTTCCCTTAATTTCTCTCTCTTCTAGTCAGAGTATCTTTGCAGAATGGTGGTTTTGATGAGCACAGTGAATGGATGGCATTATTCTCTACATCCCACATCTCCACACTGATTGAATCAAGACTCCCTGGCCTCCAGTCAGACTATCTGAGCGAGAATTTCACCATCTAACATAAAAACAGGAGAATAGGTTTGAAGGTATCTGCATTTCTCCTTAGTTTGAAAGAAAGTTAATCCAAGAATTCATAGACCAGGTATTTTTCTTACCTACCAGTGCAAATTACTATCAATTACAAATCCTCCTCGATAGACATGCATTCTGAGAGTATGTTACCTTTTACCACAGAAGATGACATTTTAAAATGATACTTAAACAGAATATTTAATGTGGTTTGAACAAAGATTTTGAGTGGCATCATTTCACCTACAATGACATTCCAGCCACCATGAATGATCCTCCTTCAAATGTTGATAGAATTGATAAACCCATGATTTCCACCTCTAGTTTCTCCCTTCTCTAATATACTCTGCATAATGTCACCAGATTTATCTTTCTCACACACTCCCCTATCCAGAAACATTACTAGCTACTCATTACTTACCAGCAAAAGCCCTAACTCCTTAGGTCAACGGTTGTTAACCTCAGCTGCACATTAGAATCACCTGGTAAATTTTTTAAATGTGCTGATGCCTGGATCGTCTGCATTAGAAGTGCTAGGCAGTCAGGCCCAGGTAGAGGTATTCTTTTAAGGCTCCTCAGGTGATTCTAATGTACAACCAGCTTCGAGAACCCCCATCTTGGATGACCTTTCATAAATTCTGTATAGAAAAATGGCAGGGGCAGAGATGTGGGATATATGATGAGAAATGAACAAGAAAGTAAGAGAAGATATTGTACAACCAAAGGAGAGAACTGAGCCAATTGTGATGCTGCTCACAGATGCCCTGGTATGAGGAAGATAGAGTCTTTCCTCTCTGACAACACATAGAAAATGAGACCCACAACCAGACCTTGGCAGTTACAGTCTTTTATATCTGTTTCTGGCAGAGGTGTCAGCAATGCAGCCTTATTGTGGGTTCCCAGTGCATCTTCGAAGGCCACTGTTTCCATTCTGTGCCAAACCTGCCTCTTCCTAGGGGACTCAACCCCTCAGAGACATGATTGCAAGAGCCAGGCTTTACTAGCTGATCATTTTCCCCACTGCATAAAGATAATGAGGGTGACAGTGTTTTATCTACCACAGCTTCTCAGTAGGCTCTTTCCTTCCCAGGGCAGAATTTGGTCACATAGTCTACCTGCTAGAATTTCTGTCCCAAAATGAACTCGAGAGTCTTGAAGGACATGAATGATGCTGCTATGCATGGGCAGAGACATTTGGTGCCTCCTGACTTCTTTAAGGAGGGATTCATGTCTAGGTTTTGCTACAAGACCAAAGAGTGGGCTTTATCGAAGCACTTTATGACTGTGCTTTTGAAAATGTTTCCCTCTAGTCATCATTATGAAGTAATGTATTAGGTAATGTCTTGAAAAATGGCCAGAGGGCTAAAGTGTCAGCTTTACAGCTCACATACCTGAAAATAACAATGTTGGTTTATTATTTTTATACTACAATATCTTCAGAATGCCTCATAAACAGAAATTAATAGTGACAACACTGTCTCTGTACTTAAACACAACCCTACCAATACACGATGCTAAGAAAAGCCAAGGCCACTAACTGAGTACTTTCGAGAAGAATTTCTCTTCCTATTATCCCATCCAGGATACATTTCTTGACTCTTTTGTCTCAGCCATCACAGCCAACTTCAGTTACCCAAGGTTTGCTAAAATCCACAGGTAATTCTTCATTCACATTTTTAAAAGAATTTCAAACTCTGCTCCCATCTTATCTCCTATCAGAATTTCCAAGAAGCATAAGAAATATGACTCATTATATCCAGCCCTAAAGACAAAAAGATGGCTTGAAATGTGACAGTGCTAGCAAAGAAATGACCAAATCATTTTGAAACCACAAATGTATTTTTAATTCATTTCTTTCTTTTTATTTAAACTTTTATATAAGTGATCCAATGCTAATTGTTATTTTTTGGAATTTAAGAAGTTATTAACAAATGAAAAGACAGGGGCTTCCCTGGTGGCGCAGTGGTTGAGAGTCCGCCTGCCGATGCAGGGGACACGGGTTTGTGTCCCGGTCCGGGAAGATCCCACATGCCGCGGAGCGGCTGGGCCCGTGAGCCATGGCTGAGCCTGCGCGTCCAGAGCCTGTGTGCTCCGCAACAGGAGAGGCCACAACAGTGAGAGGCCCGCATACCGCAAAAAAAAAAAAAAAAGAAAAGACAATACAATGTCTGCACAATCTGGATTTTAAAAGCATTAACTTGGATTGGTCCTGTACAGAAATCATTGTAGCAAGCATTACCTTCAAATACAAAGTTTGGTTACTTCTCCCAAATAATGCCTTTCAGATTTTTAAAATCAAACAATATTGATCAATAAAATATAAATTAAGCATATATTTTGTACAAAGCAATATTCTGTGTTCAAATATATATATATATATATAAAGTGTATATATCTCTATAGTGCTAGATTCTAGGAGATTTACATCTAATTGAGGAGATAGATTTACTCTCCTATGCAATTTCAATGGACCCTCAATAAAACTGCAAAATAAAATATAATGTTCTTATACTACACTAATCAAATTATTCATTTCCATGAATGTCCATCTGCTAGAGGTTAGGGACTAGGTTATTTTTTTTTTCTATACCCAGTGCCTCATATAAGTAGCTAATTCACATGAGGTAATATATTTTTATTGAATCCATTCATAGAATATGTGCATATGTCATACACAACATACATATATGTATACATACATGTATATGTGCAACAGATACATTAAGATACATTATTCAATTAACTGATTGATATTTATTTATTTATGTAGAATTTGGTATGTGTGTAAAATTAGAAGTAAATGACAAATGTGGTATAACATTTCCATCTTGCCAATACTGGGAAAACAGGGTCTTACCCAGTTTATCCTGTGATGTTACAGTGCAAGTCATAAACTACAAAATATGTTAAGAGGGAATTGGTTTGGTCTACATTTCAACTGAATCCCTGGCATAATAATGTTCTTTATTACATTTTTCTGGACACACTTTTTTTGTGTGTGTGTGTGTGTGTGTGGTATGCGGGCCTCTCACTCTTGTGGCCTCTCCCATTGCGGAGCACAGGTTCCGGACGCGCAGGCTCAGCGGCCATGGCTCACGGGCCCAGCCGTTCCGCGGCATGTGGGATCTTCCCGGACCGGGGCATGAACCCGTGTCCCCTGCATCGGCAGGCGTACTCTCAACCACTGCGCCACCAGGGAAGCCCTCTGGACACACTTTTAAAGATTTTATCCATGAAGCAGATTGTGGCATTGCTGATTTTTTAGTGAGGTCCTGAAAAAACTGTAATGAAAAGAAAGGTAATTTCCATCCATATATGTATCTCTGTTTTACACAGAAATGTACAGTAAAACATGTACTATATTTTTTTCTTATTACCTGAATTATATATTGTGAGGTCCAAAGACTGAAAAAGAGGTTCCAATTTATTTTTTCCAGCATGCTTGAAGGCAAATGTCCTTTAAAATTTGCACATCATGAGAATGGAATGTGCTCGAAAATCAGCTGAAAGTTTAAAAAATGAAAGCTTTGCAGCTGTACCTATAGGCTTAGGCTCAGCAGGAGAGGACAGGTCCCCTTCTGGCCATCTGCAAGTTCCAATGAGCCCCCCGGGGAGTCGCAGACAATACTACCCATCCTGACAAAGCCCCACGTAGGCTTTGAGCCAAACGGATGCAGGTGTACAGTAATAAGGTCTTACATTTGCATAGCACACTATAATCTCCTTCTCACTACAGTCTTTTGAATTAGGCAGAAAAGATAATTGTCCCCAGGTTATAGACAAGGAAACCAAAATTTGGCAAGGTTTAGGAGTATGAGATGACAGAAAAAATATATTTATATTTGTCTCTGCCCCCATTCCTGGCACAGAGCTCCTAAAACCCTTGTAATTTCCAAAGTGATAAGAGCACATGAAGCATCTTTTGTTCTAATATTTGGTCTCTGTCCTGGTTCCTGACTCCGAGCTCCTAAATCCCTTGGAATTTCCGGGGTGATAGAAGTGTCTTTTGTTGTAACGAGGTAACTCTGGGTAGGCTCCTGGATGGCTTCTGGATGGGGGCTAATCACAAAGCCGTGATTAGAAGCTTGGGATTTTCAGTCCCATCTCCCAGCCTCTATGGGAGAGGGACTGGAAATGGAGTTAATGATTGATCATGCCTACGTGATGAGTCTCCTTAAAAATCCCTAAAGCCTGGGGCTTGGAGAGTTTTGGGGTTGGTGAACAAGCGGAGGTGTGGGAGAGTGATACATCCAGAGAGGGCACGGAAGTTCCGTGATCCTTCCCATATACTTTGCCTTATGCATCTCTTCCATCTGGATGTTCAGCTGTATCCTTTACTATATCCTTTTATAATAAACTGGTAAACAGTAAGTAAACTCTTTTCCTGAGTTCTATGAGCTGCTTTAGCAATTTAAATGAACCCATGGAGGGGATTGTGGGAACCTCAGATTTATAGCCGACTGGTCAGAAGCACAGGTAAAAACCTGGACTTGGGACTGGCATCTGAAGTGGGAGGGTGGGGTGTAGTCTTATGGGACTGAGCATTTAACATGTGGGATCTGATGCTATCTTCAGGTAGACAGTGTCCAAATTGAGTTAAATTGTGGGACACCCAGCTGGTGTCACAGGATTGCTTGGTGTGGGAAAAAGCCCACACACATCTGGTATCAAAGGTGTTGTGAGCACGGTAGGTGTGTCAGTGTAAAAGAGAAACACAGGAAGAGGACTGAGTTTTCCCTACTCAAGTGGCTTGCAAGGTCCCATAGTAGAAAAGGGTAAATTGGAAATAGAACCTGTAGATTCTATCAAATCTCCTGTAGAGGTCCGAGAATATGTGTTTCCAGTCTTACTCTTTCCTGGCTAAGTGACCTTCTGCAAGTTTCTCAAGCTCTCTAAGCTTGAGCAGCCTTGTCAATAAAATAGAATAAAAATCTCTCACATTGTTGCTCTGAGTGTAAAATAATGTGTGAAAACAGTTCTGTCAGCAGCAAAGTACTATTCAAAGTTCAAGTCATACTTACTCTTTTACTCCCCTGCAAATAGTAACTACAGATTTCCAGGAGCATTCAGTTTTTAAAAAACGGGTACACAAAATATTATCTGCAATTACAAAATCCCCAAAGCTCTAAACCCAAAAGTATTTCTAACTCATTTAGCAGTGAAGTCTTGCCTGAACTGACAGGTCCACTTATTACCTTGTTTTCCCTTATTTAGTGTGAATATCCATTATTTCACAGCAGAAATATCAATATAATTATCAATACAAGGTTATGAGTTGCTGCCTCATACCCCTAGGTGTTCTGCAATGATTGCTAACATAGTGTATTATCTCTCTAAAATCCATACATCCTACATCCCATTGAGATTTTGGAGGAATCATGGGGTTTGTAGTATGGAGTGGAATCCTACTGACTCAGGAGACCACCCAATAACAGGATGCTGCAATTCGGGGTAATGATCGTGTGGATGTCAGAGGCTGGGTGGTGCTGGGGTCAACACGGGTTGGGTTTCCTCCAGAGCAGACTTAGGACTATCTTGGCGGTGTCACACTCATTCAGTCCCAAGCTACACCTTGATCCCTGGTCCTGAAATTAATATGGCTTTTTGAATGATTCTTATAGCAACACATCCAAGTGCTAGAACCAGAAGCCATGGTGGAAAATGGATGAGCAAAGACATTGGTCAACATAGATCTGAGTCAGAATACTTGACCTACTATTCACCAGCTCTGCATCTTTGACAAGTTCATTAAGATTTTTAAATCTCAGCTTCTCACCCTTAAAATGGGAATGTTAATGTTTTTGAGGGCCGCGGTAAGTTTTAAATGGCACAGCATATGTAGAAATGCTTTATGTGGTGACTAATTGATACTAAATGTCCAGTAAAAGGTAGATTTCATTCTCTTTTCCTTTGTTAGAATTTCCATTAACAGAAATGTCTACCATAAGGCTATTTGTGCAGTTTTTCTTCAAATTGCTGATTGTTTTTGTTGTGGTCGTTAATTAAAATAGCTGAAGGTTGTTATTTTTTTTTCTTGAATATTGGTCTGGATCTATGCCATTCTAAAGTCCAGAAAGTTGAATTTTTGGTTTAATTCCAATATTATTCTGCCAAGTTATTTTTTTTTTAGAAAACAAACTGTTTTAATAATGTATGAGGTTTATAATGCACGTGTCTCACAGTTTGCAGGAAACAGAGCAAAACACCCCTAAGTGATAAAGCGTGTTTATTATAGGTCAACTAATTACATTTCTCAATCCTGGAATATTTGAAATTTGATGGTTGGCTCTCGCCTGTACCTTGGCTGTGATTTATTCTGAAATTCTGAAGGCTGGAGCTCATGATAATAGCACATGAGCTTTGGCATGACTAATTCACTTATAATTTTATATAGGTCTTGACTCAAAAATTTCTCTCTGAAGTTTAAATACCACAAGTCATAAATGCATGAGGAGAGATTCCCCCTGGTGCTCGAATCTCCCACTATGCTGTGCTGGGCAGCTCTAGAGCCCACCCACAGGCCATCAGGGAACCTCACAGGGACGTGTGAATGTCGCTCTCAGCCCCCTCTTCTCAAGTACATGAGCATGAGTTGCAAAAGGAAGGCTCGTGTGTTTATCAAGGTGCCTGTAGGTCAGTGGCCTGAAGGATAATTCAATAAATGGACAGATAGTCATAATAAAATTTCAATAAGGATAAAATAAAATAAATCTCACTAATGTGATGCCAAGAAACTCAGTGTCAGGCAAAGTTAAGACTGCCATGTGAACAGGAAAATTTTTATTAAAAGATGTGGGAAACTACTATATGACCTCAGGATAGGGAAGGAGTCTTGACACAAAAATGCACAAACCATAAAGGAAGATATTGTCAAATTTTACGACATTAAAGTTTAAAATGTCTGTAGAACAAAAAGTGCCAATAAAGTTAGAAGACAAGCCACAGACTGGGATATGATATCTGCATACAACTGCCAAAAGATCAGTACCTAGATTAAATAAAGTAGTTCTATAGATAAATAAGAAAAATGAATAGCCTAGTAGAAAAATGAGGAAAGGATATGAATCACAGAAGAGGAAAACTTACTGGCCAATAAATATATGAAAAGACGTTCAATGTGACCAATAACTAGGGAAATGCAAATGTAAACAGATTTGGTGAAATTTTAAAAGTTCAACAAATGCAGGGATGGACCTGGTGAAATGGAAAGTTTCATATGCTACTGAAGGGAAGTGCCAGTTGGTAGAAGCACTTTGGGGAAGAAATATTTGGCATTATCTCCTAAGGTTGAAGATATGCCTCCTCCTTCACACAGCAATTCTATTCAAGAAAAGGGCTTCCTACAGATAGAACTAACATTGTTAATCAACTATACTCCAATATAAAATAAAAAAATATATATTATTCAGCTTTAAAAAATAAATTCAATCAATGAATAGCTTCCTGCAGATGGCACCCAGTGTGCTCGGCATGGGTCACATGGGTGCTGAGATATTGATCCTGGAGGCTTGCGGACAGGTGGGGAGGGAAGGGCCTGCAGTGGCCTGAAGCCCCGGGTTGGATTCCTCTGGACACTCTATGAGGTGCTTCCTCTGCTTCTTAAGTATGCCAAACACATATTTTCATTTTCTATGCAAGGAAAAAAATGAAGCAACACTGTTCCGAAATATGTGGCTTCACTTTCACAAGGAGATATTCATTCATAGGGGTCATATACACGTGACTACAGCATCGTTTACGCTGTATCAAAAAACATGACTACAGCATTATAGATAATAACAAAGACCTGGAAACCACACAAATGTCCCATTCAAAACTTTCTAACCAGAAAAGCCTTCCTTCAAGAAACTTTCTAAAGTTGCATCTCCTCTCCTATTACCCTCTATCCCTTTACTTTCCTTTTTATTCACTTCATAGATATCTTTAAAAGTGGCATTCTATTATATATTTATTTGTTTCTTGTTTATCTCCACCACTAGATGTCAATTTCACGAGGGTAGGAAACTGTGTCTATTTTATTGATTTCTATATCCATAGAACATAAAATAATGTGAAGGACAGGAGACGCTCAATTTTTTTTCAATACTGAATGAATGTCCATTTTCCAGTTTAATTGTGTATATTTATAAAACAGAATAATATACAACAATTAAAATGTATGAATTAGGGTTCTGTGTACCAACATAGAAATTTTCTTAAAAACATAATGTTGTGTAAAAAAGCAGGTTGAAAATATATATAATGATACAATTTTTATAAAAAGTGAAAACATGCCAAATATGCCTATGGATTACTAACGTATACTATGTATGTATAATAGTATAAAAGGATACACACCAAATTCAGGGATTACTGGAGTTACCACTGGGAACACAGCAGGGGAAAAGAGACAAGAAAGTGATACACGGGGCTTCAACTGTGTCTGTAATATTTTATTTCTTTTAAAAAATGACACAAGTATGGCAGATGTGTCAGTACTCAATATATTTACATAGTGGATATACAGGTTTGTTTTTTTTTTTTTTACATATCTTAGTGTATTCTTGTATGTTTGAAAAATCCTATAATGTATGCTTAATGTAAAAATACTATCATTTGGGGCTTCCCTGGTGGCGCAGTGGTTGGGAGTCCGCCTGCCGATGCAGGGGACACGGGTTCGTGCCCCAGTCCGGGAAGATCCCACATGCCGCGGAGCAGCTAGGCCCGTGAGCCATGGCCGCTGAGCCTGCACATCTGGAGCCTGTGCTCCGCAACGGGAGAGGCCACAACAGTGAGAGGCCCGCATACCACACACACACACACAAATACTATCACTTGATAAACAATTCACTTTGTGCTGTATAGGCAAACATTTGGAAGAAGTAGCAAACTGGAGTCCCTGGGATTTTTGATTCTTCTGCAGCATGGAGCAGTCTTCTTCTCCATCACCCCATTTATTTTTCCTAAGACTTAGTTAAGAGGCCAACTGGAGAAGTTTACCGCCGATGGACGTGGGCTCTCCTTCTGCCACTGGAGCGGCTCAGAAAGTTTCTGCCTCCTGAAGATGTCTTATAGGGCTCTGTAATGCATGCTTTGTTCCACTTCCTGGCCCAGTCTCCACATCCTGGAAGTTCCACAGAGTTTCCTCCTCTGACTTCTGGGATTCACCAGGGCATGGCGGTAGCAGGGGTTGTCACTGAAACTGGGCTGCAGCTGCTGTGATCCCGACACTGGGGAATGTGTGCACTTCAGCATCATGTCCCACTCTCTGATGCTAAACAGCCCTTTCTGTCTTTTAATAGATTCTTGGGGGAGGAGGAAGTGAAGGCTGAGGTTAGATTGTTCGCTTGTGTGCCTGTCTCAGCCAGACTGGCATCTGGCACCAAGCCTACGATTTAGTCAGATGGTATTGTTTTCTGTTTTACACACATACACACACACACACACACACACACACAGCATGAGCTCAAGTCATTCAAGCCATATGTCTCTACGCCTGCAAGTTACATTGCACTGGCCAAAATTATATTTAACCACACTCTGAGGTATATGCTCAAAATATATGTTCATTGGCATCTATAAAACCATGTCAAATGAGGTTCAGTGTTTTTCAAGATGGCAGTAGGATGGAGATAGTAGATGAAACTCCCTTCAAATGATGTCTACTATCTTTAGTGAAAAGAACTTGCAAATTATGGTGAGAGGATCCATTCAACCAATTCTCTCACACACAGAGGATTTGGAACCTTTCTACCAGACCCTCACTGGACCATTAATGCGACCAGAACTTTCTAAATCTCCTCTGCCCCAGACACCTAAAGATGGCTAGGATGAGCACAAAACTCAGCCCTCTTCTTCCACCCTTATGTGGCTCTCTTCGGGTTAAAAACTTCCCAGAACCCTTTAAGACCTGCCCTCTCACTCTCTGTAGTAACTCCAGAAATTTCAGAACTATCAGAGCAGAGACTGATAAACTATGGCCCCAAAGAACACAGCAACATCCATTTCTTTACAGATTAACCATCACTGTTTTCCTACTACAATGGCAAGGTTTAGCAGTGTGGAAGCCATGCGGCTGCAAAGCCTAAAACAGTCATTATCTGGTCCTTCATTGAAAAGTGTGCTGACCCCTTGGTAGTAAAATCCCGTGGTTAGGAGGACTGACTAGACTGCATGTCGCGGCCAAGAAATAGCAGGTCAAAAAGTTGCTTATATTCAATTTCTACCAGGTTTATACCAGGTGAGCAGTAAAACCAGGGGCCAAATAGGCACCTCATTTATTTATTTTTTAAATATTACAAAAATCAAAGAAGTACTCCTCCTTTGCATAGTCCCTTCCTTGACTAGAAATTGTTCCCTGCTGCCCTATTATTATTCTCCTCAACATTAACAATGAAGTAGCACCGGACTTGAGCTTCTCTGTGACTCATTCTCTTTGCTCAAGCTGTGGTTGCTTCCCAGACTTGTCACACCACACCTGATGGCTGGGGGCCAAGATGACCATGACACTGGCATGGCCCAGAGTGCCTGGGCAGGCTGAGGACACACGGCTAGTTAAATGCCCTTTCATGGGCAACATGAACAAGCTTCCCCAAGCTCTGGGTCATCTATTCGTCACCAGTTTGTGATTACTACTGTCCCTTCTGTCTTAGAAGAAAACGCAGGCTGATACTGACTGGACACAGAAGGCGAATAATACACGTTTTGTGTGTTTATGCAAGTCTATGAGTTCCAAAACTACCTGAATGATCCAAGCTACAGGAAAATGACTATTTCAAACAACTCCCATCCATGACTTACTGTAGTTAATGATGTTGGTTTACAGACAGATTGCAACTACCGATATTAAATGCATAATAATGTATTTGGCAAAGTTACTAACCCAAGAAGAATCTGCTCTGGGTCATCTGCTTTGTGATGAATGGACTGAGAGCAGGAGACTGAAGTCACGTGACTCAGGGCAAGTCACTCAACCTCTTTGAGTTTCAGTTTGACTCTGGAAATGAGGAATTTGGACCGAATAACAAAAAAATCTTCTTCCTAGTCTACTAAGCACTTTAACAAATGTTCTCCTGTGTTGTTGTTTTATGATTTTAGACAAGTCGTGTATCTCCGCCATCCTTAAATGCCATTCAAAATGATGGAACCAAGTTGGCAGCCCTGCAATAGTGTAGAAATATTGCAGGTCGAAGTGCAATTCTTGTCTTCCATCTTGTTCTTCTTATAACAAAGGTATTGCTCAAGCATTAGAGTATTTTAAGGGTGTGTATTTTCTTTGTTTTTTTTTTATTACTAAGTTATGCCCACTGCTTGCCTTGTCCTCTTGGTACACTCCTTCTAGGTAACTGGCCTCGGTTAGTTGCTGCCGTTGTCCTAAGATTAGAGCAAAGCTAAGAAATCCTGGCAGACATTGTAAAAATATCTGCAGACTCAGTGTCCCAGGCCTAGCTGAACTAAAGCTTGATTCTGAGAATCACAAAATGGCCAGGAAGACGCTGCAGCATGCACGAGTTGTAGGTGCTTTCCTCCCCCCCACTCAGTCAAACGTGTGGGAAGCATTTGACCCTCCTGAGCTCCTCTCTTTCCCAGGCAGCTGTGTTAATCCTGGTGGAGACGTTGTGGTGAAAACCTCAGACTCTGGTCTTTGTTTTCAGGATTCCTGTGAGGAAGAAATCTACTGAGTCTCTAACTGTATGGACACAGGAATGCGGCTTATGGATTCCAGTGTGTATTTTTGGGGCGAGGCTTGTGGTGTATGAATTTGTTCCATGTTGGAGTGGTGGATGGAATGTGGAGGGGTTAGGACAGACTCCGCTGAGGCCCTTCCAAGTTGCCAAATGTTTCCTCTAAAGCCCAAGTGTACAGCCAGACTTGGATCTCCTGTCCCCATATTCTCAGCTAGCTGTATTTGTATCTCTGTGGGAGTGTACCTGAGCAGTTGGTACTGAAGGGTTGGCCTAAAAATCCTCTGGGACAGTGATTAAAGGAAGACATAAGATCTCCCTGCCCAGCAGCTGAGAGTTTGATGTGGAAAGAAAACAAATTAATTTCTTACTAGGTTTCTTGCCCAGTAACATTCTGCTAGTCAATCAGTCATCTAATCCCAAACACTTAGGGACTTTAATGTGATTCTGATGTTTTAGAAATTAAGTATAAGAGTCAAACATCAGAAGGCGTTGTAAGATGCTAAGTCCTAGATAAAAATAAGAATTAAATTGGAAAAACATTAACTGTCATATCACTTCTTGATGGGTTAATTTGTTTTATATGCCTTGAAAGAGAAAAATGTTGCACTTCAGTTAGAAAACAAAGTGAGCTACAGTGCACATGTGTCTTACCAACCATCAACTTTGAGGATATTTTTGAGATCTTTAAAAAAATGAACTTAAGTAGCACAGAAAGATTTTTCAGACCACAACACTTAAGCAGACACCCTTGGATTGGTTTGATAGACTTTCATTAGGGATAATTAGGTTTCCTAATTGGTTGGGACCCAAGCAACATTCATCTGTTTCAACCAAAGAAGCTTCCTTTTATTCTTCTTGCCCTCTGATATTGTGATTCCATTTGAAGAAAAGTTCCCACTGCTAAAAGAACTAGAAAAGCACTGGACTCACTTATTTCTCAGGACCCTATGGCCTCTCTAGCTGATATGATGGAATGAAAAAGGAAACGAATCAGGGAGAGACTAGTGTGACAGACACTATTGGTTTTTTACCTAGATCCTACTCCCCTCTTCACCTCACTCTCATCTTTCCATGCTGGCAGATCTCTGACTTTGTTCTGCTATCTGGAGCAGCCATGGGTTCAGGGATAGAAAACATCTCTAGCCCAAAGGTGAATCTCTATTGGTCTATACTAATCAGGGTAGTCTCAATCTCTGGCCAGTCATTGCCTTAAGCATGGACATGTGCTCTAAATTTGGGCTATGTAGAACTAGCATCTGTTGGGAGTGTCTGCAAAAGACTCCTTGCTAGAGAAAAGAGATGCACAGAAAAGTTTGTTTCCTATGCTAGAACTCTGCATTAGGAACAGCTATATAATTTGTGGGGCCCACTGAAAACTTAAAATGTGAAGATCCTTGTTCCTTTCTTCAACTGTCTCTCTCTCCACCTGTCATGGTGGGTTTTATTTGCTATTTAGGCTTGGCGACCCTCACAGGCACCTGGTGACTCGCCCTGCAACTCAGCATGCAGAGCATACATTACCCCGACCCTCCCCACTCCTACCTCTAGGCCCCTGCTGGAGGCAAAGGGTGGCAGTAGTTGCTGGGTAGAGGTCAGGGAGCAGGTGGTCTAGAACCCATCCAGCCCAGGTGGTGAGGCAGGACCATGCATGAGTTAAGGCTCCAAGCCCTTGGTGCATACCCTTTGTCCTACTGAACTTCACGTACAAAATGCAAATTCAAAGTAAAATCATGAAGATTTCAAGATGGAGATGACAGAGCATTAGCCCCCTCACATGGGATTCTTCTGAACCTGACGCCCCATGCAAGTGTATTGACTGCATGTGCATGAAGCTGGTCTTCATGTCTGCATGTACCACCTGAATCTGCCTCAGCCATCTTGAGACCACAGGGAAACATGGCCAAGTTATAGAAGAAAGACAAAAGCACCTGGGTCCTTGACATTATTAAGCTTCTAAATTAACCAACCTTGGAGACTACAAGGTTGGTTATAGTCAAAAACCAAGTTGGTTATACTCAATAATTCTTGTTATAGGAGATAATAAACCCCTAGTTTTATAGGCCACTTTTACTTGGGCCTTTCACTAGTCACAGTTGACAGTATTCTATCTGATAGGAAAGATCACATGTTGATGAAAAAGTCTACAAAGGGACTAGAAAGAGGAGGTTAGGCCAGAGGAGTTTTGTTCTGACATTCAAATCTAGAGCCACTCCCCTAGAGAACGCTGCTCCTGCTTTTCCCCAACCACTCCGCAGGGTATGAGAGAGCTGGTGTGTTCTTTGGAGCCTGAGCACAGACAATGATGACCTCACCTACACTCCACCCCCTCACATTTCTCCACTTTTAGAAGGCTTAACAAGTTCAAGTAGGGCAGATATTGGCAAACTATGACACAGCGAATAAATATAACACCCACGTTGATTTTTAGGTACACGAGAATTGAGATGATGGAACGAGGTCACTGTGAGCTGCAGGGATAGTCTGAGGCAAAATTATAAAACAAATGAAGTTTGCATGGGGCTCATCTACTTGTAATAGACTTTCCCATCCTTCAGAGTCCGTCCCTTAGGTAAATATCTTGGGTTCTAGGTCATTCCCGCTTAAGGTGCTAACTAATAAATTTTTTTTTTTTTTTTTTTTTTTTTTTTTTTTTGCTGTACGCGGGCCTCTCACTGTTGTGGCCTCTCCCGTTGCGGAGCACAGGCTCCGGACGCACAGGCCCAGCGGCCATGGCTCACGGGCCCAGCCGCTCCGCGGCATATGGGATCCTCCCAGACCGGGGCACGAACCCGTATCCCCTGCATCGGCAGGCGGACTCTCAACCACTGCGCCACCAGGGAGGCCCGCTAACTAATAAATTTAAGGTACAATTTTGCATAAAGGTTTGATTGTCTAGCCCTTAAAGTTCCTAGAAACTTTGAGATTTTATGATTCTTCACCAACTGTTCTGTGTCCCTCCCACATAGAGATCCTGGGACAGTAGACCTTTGGAAACCTTGGAGAAGTTCCAAATCCATAAAACTCTTCCTCGAATTATGGGATTAAAAGAAGAATAAATAACATCCTCTGGGAAAAATAGCTTCAAGGAAAAGGTAGTATGAGAGGAGGGCCTTGAAGGATGTAGGTTTTATAACTTATCTGGAGGGAAAGCCATTCCACCTAGGAGACCAGCTGGCATGCAGATGTTTCCCTCTGCCTCAGAAAGTAGGATATAACACTTAGAAGCTTCTCACCCTCATCCTCAGGAATGGTTAGGTACTAACCATGCTTCTCAGACATTTCTGGAGACAATAGCAGGGGTCTATAAATTTTGTATCACTTTTCTACTCTTACAGGTTATACTGGGTGGAACAGCATTCGCCCCCAAATATATGTCTTCCTAGAACTCAGAATGTGGCCTTATTTAGAACTAAGTATAAGAAGTTAAGATGAGGTCATTCTGGATTCAGGTAGGCCCTAAATCCAGTAACTGATGTCCTTACGAGAAGGTCTGTGAAGACACACAAGGAAGATGGCAGTGTGAAGACAGAGGCGGAGATTGGAGTGAGGCTGCCCAAACCAAGGAGCTCCAGGACCCACCAGAACCTGGAAGAGGCAAGGAAGGAGTCTTCCCTAGAGGATTCAGAGGGCGTATGGCCTTGCCAACACCTTGATTTTGGACTTCTAGCCTCCAGAACCACAAGAGAATACATTTCTATTGTGTTGACCCACCTGGTTTGTGGAAATTTATTATGGCAGCCCTAGGAAACCAATACCCAGGCCCCCTCATGGGGGCCACCGACTGTATGGAATGATAAGGCTTGAGAGCTGACCACTGATTGGGCTGTCAATTTCAGAAGAGGAAATGGAGGAGATACTCCCTCAACAGAATGTCTGGTCACCACTGTGCATGGGGGCAGGGCTTACCTTTCCATCTAGAATGTGCCCATGAGATGAGCGGTATTAAACTGGATGTCTCAAAGGTCAGTATTCCTGGTTGTTGCACGCCTATGCATAGGCCTCTGGAGCTCTCTCACTCCTACCTTTTCATCACAACCCTCTGCCAAACAAAACTGCATGACAAGGTCTTCCTGTTTGAACCAGTGGGTTTTCTCAGGGACATCAGACAAGAAGGCTGAAAGTTCCCTCCATACTAGATTAGCAGCACATGGGTGAACCAAGCTCATACATTATTCAGAGGGGGAAAATGTGGGCTTTGACTGAACTTTGAAGGAATCAGCAGCTATTCCGGAGGAGAGTGACCTATTGTTCTACTTCACAGAACACAAAGAGCAAGCGGCATTCCTTACAGCATAGCTAATGGAGTGCACACAGACACTGTGATGAACTGACCAGCGGACATCTTTTACCAGCTCTGAAGTTCTGTGCAAAGTGCCCTGTTGCTGATCAGAGGAAGGATGTTCACACTTTTTCTATTTCTGTAAGGTTACAACTCAGTGATACTCAGGTCAGGAGTTTCTGGGTAAAATGGTGTTGTCTGTGAAGCATGTACTTGCCAACAGCACCAAGGTCCCCTAAGAAGGGCCACCAGACAGATTAGGTTGACATTTATGCCATTGTCTGGCAGACCCCTCCCTGAAAAATGGGAAGCCTTTCCTGCATGGTGGAGGAAGGAGAGAAATGGTTATGAAATTCATTTTTTTAAAAAGTTCCACACCATGTGCTTCTTTGAAACTAGAAAAGCATCTTCTAAAAACAGGAGAAGGAAATTCTGACCCAAAGGAGCAAGGGAGGGTTAACAGCACCTTTAGTCCAGAGCATTTGCAAGGGTTCTGAATTGATTCCTGGTGGATCAATTTTAGTCAGTAACTAAATTTTAAATATTCTGGAAAGAACAGAGAACAAACACTGAAATTGCAAATATTTATTTGAACACTATGTTACCACTGTGGATTTCAATAACACTACAAAAAAGTATTATCTTGTTAATATTTTCCTTGGCAAAAGTGACTCAATCGGTGGATTACCTTGATCTGCCATTATTAAGTTGGCTTGCTTTTCAAAAGTAGGAAACTGTTCTATTAAGAAAAGAATACATTGATAGTGCAAATTTGATTTTTAAAATTCCGTTTCCTTGTAGTGTTTCTGGTGTTTCAAATTAAATAGTTCAGTTCAACTCATGTAATAATTATAGAAAGACAATAAAATTAGTTATTAACTTATCTAACAACATCTATAATGCTTAAGCTTGTTATGTAAAGTATATTTCAGGAATTAGGCAATATTTGAGAAACTACATGAATCATTCCAGGTCACCAGATTTGCTTAATAAAACAACCTTTAGTATTTTTTTAGGCATAAAACTCATTTATAATTCAATAGTTCATCCCACATTACAATCCTTCATTCATTCAACAGACACTGTTCATCTCCTATGATGTTCCAGGTACTGTGTTGATAACTAGGGATAGAGACAAGACTGGAACAGATGCAGTCATTCACATGAATATCTGAATTAAGAAATATGTTCCTCACATTAGCAAAGCATCTCTCAGACTTCCCCTTTGATGATATATTTGAACTCCTAATGCTGAAAGATAAATTATTATTACCCTAAATCAAGAACCAGTCATTAGAATTTTATATACAGTTTAAAGAACATAATTTGTTTGATTTCTTGTGTTATTATAACTTTTGGTTAACTACTTTGGATAACCACAAAGTAATGAGCAAGTATGTAGTCTCCCTATTGTGTGGACTCATATCTATACTCTATCAGTCAGTAGCTTTTGATGAATAACTAAACAGCCCTGTACCTCAGTATTCTCATCTGTAAAATGGAAATGATAATGGTCTGTACCTCAGAGGGTTCTGGTAATGATTAAACAATTTAATAGACATAGAGTGCTTGGAATAGTTCCTGGAACATGGTAAATTCAAAGAAACATGTGTATTTGATTCTCCACAGCTGAGTTTATGACATGGATTCAATAATACAGTAAGTCCCCTACATACGAACAAGTTCTGTTCTGAGAGCACGTTCATAAGTCCAATTTGTTCATAAGTCCAACCAAGTTAGCCTAGGTGCCCAACTAACACAATGGGCTATATAGTACTGTACTGCAACAGGTTTATAATACTTTTCACACAAATAATACATAGAAAACAAACACAAAAAATAAAGAAAACATTTTTAATCTTACAGTACAGTACCTTGCAAAGTACAGTAGTACAGTACAACAGCTGGCATCCAGGGTCTGGCATAGAGTGAACAGGCAAGAAGAGTTACTGACTGGAGGAGGGAGAGGAGGTGGGAGATGGTAGAGCTGAAGTATCGTCAGCGAGAGGAGATGGAGGGCAAGCTGCAATTTCACTCACGCCTGACGCTGATGGCACGGGTTCTGGTTCTTTGCTGGATTCAGTTCTATCTACTCTCTTGAAAAAATGATCCAGTGATGTCTGGGTAGAGGCTCTTTTTTTCTCGTCATAGATGACACAATAGCACTGGATTGCATTCTGAACGGCTGCTGCAACCTTCGTGTCTCATTCTATGTTCAGGTTCTGTGTCTCAAAACTTACAGTGCCTCCTCAAATAAATAAAATCCCCTTGCCATTTCCTGCATTGTGAATCTCTTCGGTTCTTCAGTTACCTCTTCTTCCTCTTGTCTCACTTTATCCTTTCTCTGTGCCTCCAATTCCATCAGGTCTTCATTAGTCAGTTCCTCGTGTCGCACAGCAAGGAGTTCAATGAAGTCGTCCTCTTGCAGATCTAGCTCCAGCTTCTCGCTGAGGGTCACTAAGTTGCTGAAGACCTCTTTGGACTCCTCATCCACCTTCTCAAATCCATGAAAATTGTAAACAAACTGTGGGCAAAGGTTCTTCCAAACCCCACTCATGGTGACGGCCGTAACCTCACCCACGTTCGCCTCTTTGAAAGTTCCCAACTTGAAGGTTCATATGTAGGGGACTCACTATACTAATACAAGGGTGAGCAAACAAGCAGGTTGTGGGTGAGGAGTACTGGCCTCAGCTTCAGGAGAAGAGAGATTGAATCTTAGCACTACTGCAGAAGGGTTCAGTCAATAAACAGTACTTACTTGAATTGGGGAAATGTAGTACCTGGATCCCCTTTCAATCATCCATTCTTGTCACAAGAACTCAGCCTGCTTTCCACTATTCATGTGACAAATGAGGGAATTGGACTACATGTTCTCTAGCACCCTGTCCACCTCTAAAATTCTGTGAAATTGTGATTCCAATGGAACCACAATTCAGGCATGGGAAATATTTTGTTAATGAACCATTTGGTTAGAAATGTATTTCTTTTCAAGTGGTATTTGTAGACATTGTTGAAGGACATTGTTGTAGACATTGTTGCCCCTCTCATTGAGAATTTCTTCTATAAATTAAAACAAGGTAGTAGAAGATTCAGGCTGATGAAATGAATTTTGACATGTAATTGATTATTCCAAATAAACTTCTTCTTTAGAATCCAGGGGCTTAGAACTGTTCCAAATGAAGAACTGAGAAGCTATTTTGATAAAGTGTGCCAAATGTGTACCCCTTCATTGAATTCTTCAAAGTGCTTTTGTATCTATTATTTCATTTTTTTCTACCTTGACTATAACTTTTTCAGAAAAATTCTGCACAGGAAACCTGATATCTCAGGTTTTTCATCAATTATATCATTGATCCCTGAGCAGATCACTTAGGTCTTTGGATCAACTTACTTATGTGAATGCCTTTCTCTTATGGGCATTAATTTTCTTTCAAATTACTTGGGAAAAGTTAGTTTTCAAATAGTCAAGTTGCAGTTATAAAAGGAAATATGAATTACACACCCAAGCACAGTCTTGAGACTTAGCAGCCTTCATAAGCAGCAGTTTTATTTCCATACATAGATTTTTAATCACTGGCACATCCTACTCAAAAACTATACATTGGGGACTATATAATTATTTGAAATATTACCACGGTATTTAGATGTATATAAGCAAACAGATTGGGCTAAAAAGAAATATACTGTGGGAAGACAAAAATGTTCAGCTATCCTACACTGTCTTGAGATTTTCTTATGAAAAATCCTTAAATTATTGTGACACATTTAGGACACATCTAAAATTTGAAAAACTTAGGGGAGTTTCAATTTAGTAGCTTGGGTCTGTCTTGACTGAATATCATTGTGCCTGCAAAATCTAACAAGTAAATTGTCAGGTATCCATCACAATAATGAAGGGACATATTTAACAAAAATCATGGCCAATGCAGTCTTTTACCTCACAAACTGTTCTTTTTCAAATAAGCAGAGATGAAATTAAATCCAACCACTTTGCCAGCAGATGTATATGGAACATCTGTTACATTCGTTACCTATGCAGTACCTCCTGGATTAAGATATGGCATCTGTCTGTGGTGATTTGTTTTTAATATGGTAGGAGAGGTCATGCATTAACACATGAAACAATCCCTACAACTTCATTACTATCACTCGAGCCCAAGACACCATCATCTCATACCTAGATTTCTAGATGTCCTTTTGCTCCTCCTTTTGCCCTCCTACAATCCTTGTTCCACACAGAAGTCAGTAATCATCCATTGCACTTAAGATAAAATCTACACTCTTTAGCTTAGTGAAGGAGAGAGAGAGGAGAGGAGGAGGAGGACGACGAGGAGAAGGAAGAGAAATCATCATGCTATTTTTCCTAGCTTTATTGTTTTCAAATTTCTACCCAGTCTTTCCCTGCCTATTTCTCTTACCTCAACTCCTATCACTTCTTACCTTGTCCAGGG
This sequence comes from Mesoplodon mirus, assembly GCF_964341445.2. Taxonomy (NCBI): domain Eukaryota; kingdom Metazoa; phylum Chordata; class Mammalia; order Artiodactyla; family Ziphiidae; genus Mesoplodon; species Mesoplodon mirus. The sequence goes on from NC_138984.1 coordinate 67,412,146, forward strand.
TACAGACTAAGAATTAAGCCCCATAAGAGTATGTGTCCTCACTTGTTTTGCTCTTTGTACCTGTGTTGTCCGTAATAATGTAAAGCATGTAGGAGGCATGTTATAAATATTTGTGGACAATAATGAATGACTAGAAGAGTATTATATCCTTTCTATGTTGTGATATGTTACATTTTCAAACTGTGTGCAGGCAATGAAGAACAGGATAGTCTTTTGCCAACTATGTGCAGGCAATGAAGAACAGGATAAGGCTATATGCATAACAAATTCAAAAAGAAAATAATTTTTAAAAATGAGGTGGAGAGTAGGCATGAGGTAGACCTCATAGAAAGTTAAGACTAGAGATGGGCTTAGAATAATAATTTGAATTTCAATAGGTGAACATGATGGATAAAGTATAGCATTCTTGGTCAGTAAAAGATCAAGAGTGAGCCAGGAGTGTGAGCAAGTGGTGGATAGGGCTGAAGAAGGACAATAAGGGGGCCAAAGTGATAGTCCCAGGCATTCAGGCTAAGGAAGAGTAGAGACCAAATTGTGGTTAAGAACGGCCAATCAAAGGACCTGAACAGATTAGCAGAGAAGATTAGAACTGATGAAGGAGGAAAAAAGGGGGGATTAAATGTTTTTGAGGAGATAGCCATCATGACAAAAGGGGTATTTTAGGAAGATCCCTCTTGTAGCACATGAACGGTGAAGTAAAGGAGGTAAATAACTCTAGGTAAGAAGACCTGGTGGCCAATTTGGGAGTAAGTTGATAAAGTAAGGGCCATATTAGATAATGGGGGAGAAAAAGACAAACCAACAAGGAAAAAAAGAACTGATGGTGAGCATTTGTGTGAGTGAGAAGGGAGAAAGGCAGTCAAAGCTAAGAAGACACCATGGGAACTAGAAAATGTCTTTTCTTCTATCCACAGGAAACTGGAGAAATGCGAAGCCATATTGCTTAATGGCCAGTCACCATTCTATCCCCAAACATAAGGGCTTCCCGTGTGACTTGGTTTCCTACATCCTTCTCTGTACTTGGACAAAGTTAAAGTATGTCTCTCTAGAACCCTGTTATTAGAATATGGCTCTTTCAAAGTCTTTCAGTGAGTTATCCATCTATATTTATAGATTTTCTTATTATCAATCAACATGTAAAGTGTTTTGGCAGGAATCATAGGCTGTGTGTGATGAGCATCTATTAAGGTATCTTCCAAGTACCTCTCTTCTGCCTGCTCCATTCACAGAAGAGGAACTGGCTGGTAATACCTGATTGGACACTGAAGTGGACATATAGCTCAAACTGGTGCAATCAGAATTGTGCCTTGAGACTTCTAACCAACAGACAATAAGGAGAAAGGAACTGACACATGTCCATTCTGGAACTCTAGAGAAAAAACCTGTGAATTTGGAATAGCTTTGTCTCCATCTTTTCTAATGCTTCATTGTTCAAATTTTCTCTGATGTCTTAGAATCTCTCCAGCATATTTCTTTTGCATTTTCTTACCTTTCTAAAAAAATCATCTTCTGGTTTTTTATTGTATACAACTCAGAGAAACTTAATCAATATTTAGAGTAAAATACTTTCAGAACTGGTATCAAGTGTAGATGCAGATGTTTCTAGTGGAAACGGTAAATGAGAGCAAGACAAATGTAACTTGGGAGTTTGGAAAGAAAGCTTGCACTCTAATAAGACCCTTCACAAAATTCATCTAAGAGAAACAAGAAACACTTGACTCATGAACACAGAATTAGATTTCTGTTAGTCTTTCTCCTCCCAGATGAGTGATATTTTTGGTAGGAGATATTTTTTTTTAACATTTCTCCATCTTATCATCTCCTTCCTCAAAGGGAAACTTATAAACTTGGAGAGTGTAGAACAGATCAGCAGTGGTCCTGTTTAAAAATGTGGAAGGGTGGCAAGCCATTAAAGGAAGCTGAGAAACTGGGGAGAACAAGATGGCATAGGGCCTTACAGGCGAGGTTAGATTACCAGAAATAATATGTGAGTTGAGAACAGAACAGTTTAACCAAGGGTACTGCTGGGTTCCCCTGGTAATTGGGAATACAAATGCTTTGCAAGGTTACAACACCCACTCTCCTACAGGTTGAAAGCATATGAAAAGAGCACAGTCTATTTTTGAAAGTGGCATCCGAGAAGGTTTCTACACACCCAGAAGAGTATTTCAGTTCATTAACTAAAATACATTTGTGTTGTGGTTGATTGGTTTTGTGTTCTACTTTACTTCAGAATATTTTGATATGCTCATAGAAGGAGGCAAAAGAAGCTTTTAAAAAAACAAGAATCAACAAGAGGGGGGCTAGGAGTATTCATTCATTTGTTCATGTATTCAAAAATATTTATTATGCTGCCAGGTATCGTGCTAGAAAGGGCTTTTACAGGTTGTTTGATTGTTTTAAGGATGCAGTTCCTGCCTGCATGAATCTTGGAGAGGTAAACAGTAAACAAAGAACCATATAAAATATGATTATAAATTGTGACAAGTAAACTGAAGGAAAAGCACATGGTATGGGCTTTTTATGATATGAGATACTGATAGACATTTAATTTAATTAGTAAAGATGATTAGGGAAATCCTCTCTGAGGAAGACTTATTTGAATCTGGAAGACTGATGGTGCCTTAAGCCAAGAAAAGGGGAGGAGTGTGGTGGGTTGGGAGGCAGAGAAAGGGTATTCCAGAGAAAGTGGAAAGCATGTGCAAAGGTCGCATGAAAGGAAAGCACTTAGTGTCTTTGAACAAATGAAAGAGTTCAGGGTAGCTGGCCCATAGTGAGGCAGGGATGGCATGCCATTAGAAGAGGCTGGAAAAATTGAGGAGGACAGGACAACATAGGTCCTTATAGGCTAGGCTAGGGATTTGGGGTTTCATCCTAAATGCAACAGGAAGCCACTGAAGGGGGTGGTGGTGATATGAATATCATTTAAATGTTGTAAAGACTACTCAGACTACTGTGTTGAGAATGGGTGGTTCAACGGGTCACCAGTAGAAGCAGGGAGGCCAGGTTGAAGGTCAAGGCAGTAAATCCAGGGGAAAGTTGAGAACTACCAATGGAACACAGTGATTGCAAAATGATACCTGAGTTTTGGGGTTAATCTACTTTAGATCTGCTGGAGTCACCTACTTCTTGACTTGAGAAACTACATACTTAAAAAAGGCATAGGATAGTTATATGGCATTCCTTCAGTCAATATTTCATCTGAGGTGGTTTTGTTTAAATATTCTATTTTGTTTTAATTTTTAAAAAGTTTTCTATAAAAAGTTTAAAAATACAAATGTGCATAGAAAAAGAAAAAAAAACTACATCATTTAGATGTATACTCACACATACACAGGTATTTATCTAAAATGTGAAATCACATTTTATGGACTATTTCGTCACTTGTGTTTTACATTTAGCAACATGTCATAAACATGTTCCCTTGTCAAAATCTGCAGATCTTCATTCTTCTAATGGCTTATTGGCTTTCTTACTGTATGAATGAACCACAATTCATTTTTAATTGATAAGCATTTAGATTGTTTCCAATTTTTCATTATTACAAATAGTGCTGTATTTTCATTATTACAAATAGTGCTGCAGGGAACCTCTTTATGCATTTCTGCATACATTTAAACAAACTTTTAAGAAAGTTTCTATAAAATTCACTACTAGGAATAGAATTGCTAAGTCAAAGGATTTATACATTATATAAATTTATAACTACTAGTGCCCTCCAAACTGTTTGTTTTGATTTATATTCCTGTTGATTTTACTATACCTTCAAAAACACTATGGACTTTTACCTCATAAAGTAAAAATGATAACTCATTGTCAATTTAGTTTACATTTCTCTGACCATAGAATGGTGGAACATTTTTCTGTATGTTGATAAACTACTTCCATTTCTTTGTCTGAACTTTCTATTATATCCTACTCCCCCTTTCTAATTGTATTTTTTGTCTTTTTTATTATTTGGGGGTAGCTATTCATATATTTAGGGTATTAGCCCTTTGACTATGACATTCAATGCACATATTTTTTTTTTTTTTTTTTTTTTTTTTTTTTTTTTTTTGCTGTACGCGGGCCTCTCACTGCTGTGGCCTCTCCCGTTGCGGAGCACAGGCTCCGGACACACAGGCTCCGCGGCCATGGCTCGCGGGCCCAGCCGCTCCGCGGCATGTGGGATCTTCCGGGATCGGGGCACGAACCCGCGTCCCCTGCATCGGCAGGCGGACTCTCAATCACTGCGCCACCAGGGAAGCCCGATGCACATATTTTTTGATGCTCTTTTGTCTTTTCATGGGCTTTTGTCTCTTATGGGCTATTTTTGTAGTACAGAAGTTTCCATTTCATATTTAGGGAGTCAAATTTTGTTCCCTTTGTACATCTTTTGACTTTGAGATTTCATGACAAAATCTCCCCTACCTAACACTTATTAAATACTTCAAAACAAGGAGAAACATGCATAGTGTGTTGATTGTCCTAAAAGCAGTTGGCTTAGTACTTCTGAAAAAGAATTTCAAGCATGAGAACACTGAGTCTGGTCACTCCAGTTCTCCATAATTCTTAATTATCATGAACATGGAACTAGTTCTCTCTCACTGATATAATTTTCTATTTATAGACACCTTTTCACTGAATTCTATCAAAGACCTAACCACAAAGTTCAAGTTATTGTTACTTGAAAGTCTTAAGAGAACCTACTCTTGATTCATGAGAAAAACTGCTTCTGCTTAGATGGTATGTTATGTATTTTGGACTGTAGAAATGCCTGATGACACAGACTAAAGTCCCTCACACAATCTAGTGATAAATGTCACTTGTGACTTTTGTCTCCAGTCTCCAATTTCTAAACTAGCTCATATCAGGATCTCCCTCCATATATTTAGACTAGAGACAGCTGAACACATACGATTAAATCTGTGACAAACAAGGAAGTAACTTAATTTGATGTTAATCCAAAATAAGCATAAATAATTTCCACTACTGTTCTCTTGATGTGCCAAAGTGAATGCACTAAAAGTATCAGGCCTTTTGCTATAATTGCAGTGTAAGAGTTCTTCAAAACATGGTCCCCCTTGTTCCAGATTTCATGCTTCTCAATGCAAAATGCTTCTAGGCAACATACTGTATCTTTTACCACTGCCTTCCCTGTGATGATTCAGTGCAAAGAGTGGCAAACATATTTAAAAGATTATAGGAACCTAGTTGATAAATGTAATCAGGTCCTAAGTATTTTTGAAAGCAAACAATGCTATCCACTTGACCCATTAAAGGATATATACATATATATATTTATATATATATACATATATATGTATTTTTTAAGATAGTGTGATTAGGTAGAAACTTGCAAACTCTCTTAAGGCCATAGGAAAAAGCATTTCTATGATTCTACTAGCAAGCAAGCAAGCAAGATAAAGTGCTGACCTCTTCCTCTTTGATGATTCTATTCTGTTTGCTTCCCCAACTGTGTGTCACAGAAAATTCCTAGAGCAATATTCCTAGGACACACACACACACACACACACACACACACACACAGCCTCCTAGTGAAATAAGTTTGAAAAATACAGGAATAAAACTAAAAACAGAGAGACATATTACCAAAACAATTTTCAGGACCCTTAAGATGCTGATGCCCTTTGTTAATTTCTAAGACTCTAAGCAGGGATATTGTTTTTTGCTTTGTGAAAACAGAACTCATTTTTCAGAGAATACAAGAAATACCTTCAAACATTGCATGGATTTTATGAACAATTTGGACATGCTGACCTAGGGCATCTGTTTGCCTTAAATACACTGATTTCATATCTCTCCTGTAAGACTACGAAAAAATTAGCTTTTCCATCATCTCTTTTGAGATTCTTCCCAGGTCTGCCACGCTACCTACTGTCTGCTCCATGTCACCCTTTAATTTCTCCTCCTTTATCCTTCTCTTTATATGAAAATACTAGGATTTATGCCTTCACTGTACCAACCCAGTTGTGTATGCACATATTTTGTTGCCCATTTTATTGTATTTACTAGTGGTTTTTATTTTGTTTCTTACTAAACCATTAATATCTCTAGGTTAATAAAACACGTTCTCGCTTTTTGGTGTAATCATTCACCATCCTCCAGCACTGGGACACACACACAGTCTAGAATAGTTCTCTGCCCAGAGTTGATTCTAGAAAATGTAGCTGCCTGCCCTTATTTGAGAGCGATGACATGCAGTTGCTGTAGGGGATGTGTGAGGATGAGTCTGCATGTGTCTGTTGATGGTGACTGCCTTCAAGGGCAGCACCTAAAGCAGAACAGAATCAATGTTCAGCAGAGTCATTTCTTTGGCAGCTGAAATGAACCTGTAGGAATCTTGCTGTCACAGATACATTCTTGGATGTTGCAACTGTAAATTCACCCACCCACCTGCACAGCTCAAGGGAAATAATTCCCTCAGCTTTGGAATACATCCCTCTCACAGTGGGTCAGATAACAAGCCTTAAAGGGACACAGTGATGAGTAATGAGAGACTGAGAGAACCAAATCCAAATGATATTTACAGGAGCCTTTAGTGGGCAGCGTGTAATTACAGGGTTCAGGCTCATGTGTTGCTCTTGATTATTCATTTTTCACCACTTCCTATCTATCTCCCTCCTTTGCCTCATCATCACCAGACAAGAAATTCCCTTTTATTTGAGTAACTACATAATGGGATGCTTTGGTTCATCAAATATTCTGATTCCTGGGTCCTGCCACCATAGTTGAATAGTTCTTTTTTTTTTTTCAATCAAACAATCAATATGATCTTTTATTTCTGTTTTCTTTCTTTCTTTTATTTATTTTTTGGCCATGCCACACGGCATGTGGGATCTTAGTTCCCTGACCAGGGATGGAACCTGCGCTCCCTGAATTGGAAGGGCAGAATCTTAACCACTGGACTGCCACAGAAGTCCCCTGAATAGTTCATTTTGATTCACAAGTATTCTGAATTCTACTGTAAATAGGTACATAGGTATTTGGAAGTAGGTACCTGGGTGAATCACAAAGATATTCAAGGTCTTGCAATGACAGGAGCATCATTAGGAAAAACAACTCCCCATTCAAAGTATTATACATACAGAAAACAAGCTGAAACTGTTCTGACCATACCGCATACCAGAGAAATTGTTAATTTGGAAAAAAAAATCTTATTTCCATTTGTTTACTTTGTCTGTGTCACTCACACCAAAGTGAACTATGAATGAACCTTCTTTCTATGCAACTTAGTTGATGTTTCTTTTGTTTGATCATCATGTAAAATGGGAATTTATTTTCAATTAAGTGGTTTTTATATGATGATAATAAGCCTATCGTTGCTCTTTAATTTTCAACTCTCCTCACAGGAGGCCCTTGTTCAGAATGAGCAATTGTTCCTTCCTGGGATTCTCTCGGTTTTCATCGGAAATGTGTTCCTCCAAACACTGACCCAGCTCAACCCCACTTAGTTTCTCAGGGAAGATGAGCTCATATCCTGGTGGCGTGGTGCTCTGCCCTGTACAGGCCCCCAAATCTGACCATTGCTTGTGTATAAAACGAAGCTCAGAATTTTAGATTGTGTACCATCTAGCTAACAGAGGAGGGTACTGTCCGTGTGGGGAACACTACATGACTCATATTTTCTTTGAAAAATTGAAGTCATATTTCTTTGATGTGTCAACAGTGAGGACTGAGAGCCGACTGCAGAGTCTTTGTACAAAACTGGAAGGAGAGAGGGAGAGAGAGAGAGTAGGAGAGCAAATGAGAGACTTCTCTGAGATGAAGCAGGGAGAACAACACTCCCAGAAAATATCCTACACCGAGTGCACAGCCCTCAGAATGTAATAATACAACCTAATGATGTGAGAGAAGAAATGGTGAGAGGAAAATGTAAACAGAAATAATTATTCTTGGATTGCTAGGAAAATACATGAGCCGAGGGCACTGACAGCATCTGAATGTTTGTGTGATGCAAGAAAACAAGGACACACATTGAGTGAGAGAACAGGCAGGCAGAGGAAGATATTGTTCCTGGAATATTTAGTGCCATGACTTGAGTGCTGTTTTGAGGTTCTCTTGTCTTCCCTCTCCTTCCTCTGTTGTCATTTTTCTGTGATCCCATCAGCATCACTTCAAAGATGCAAATCTCAATTTATCCCTATGCTAAACATATATCACCCCTGCCAAAATAAGAGGTGAGAAAATGAGCTCTATGTTCAAAATAGTTCCTCTAACTCTGTTAAAAATAGACAATCCAATTCTAGGGTCCTTGAAGGGAAGTGGGTCGTAGGTGGCAGGTGGCTGTCCCCCCAAGGATGTGAGAAGTTAGGGGAGGATGTTAGAAGAAGGAAGGAAGGTGATTCACCCTCTTTCTCTTTAGGAGAGTAGCTCTATATATTATATTTGTCTCCCTGATTGCCACAGTTTAGGGTTCCATCAATGTCACCTAGTAATGCCTTTTAGGAGCTGAATTACAGCACTTTATTCCCCTAATGATCTCATTTTCCCATCAGGCTTCTGGAGGCTTCAGTGGATATGTTACTGAATAGTCTGGCTCTCCTTGTCAGTGATTTTACAGTCAAGCCAAGGCTGGGACAGAATCTCTGAGGGGCTCAAGGAAAACCAGCTCCATGCACTTCTGCATCGTTGAGCACTCGCTGAGAAGAAAGAGTAGCTCACTGTTCCCTCTGGGACCACAGAGAATTCCCAGCATTTCATGAAGAACTACAAGATGTTCCAAGGCAGCTGCTGCCCCACTTCTAGACAATGCACACTTTCTCTAACAAGGCTCTCCCAGCTCGCAAAAACTGGCACAGCATGGGAAATCAGAATCTCACCAGAGACAGAACTGGGAAAATGGATCAGGCTGAATGCAGAAGGTGCAACTAGGGCGGTGAACTTGAAGGCACTATATATAACACTAGTTTCTCTGAGTTGAATCAAATGCAATTTTCCTGCTGAGGCCTCAGTTATTTTTAAAAAATGGTGCCGGGAACGACTGATGCCCCAGTACATCAATAGCATAGAGCTGTTCTTACTGAAATCTGAAAATACTCTTATTAAATGGAGTTAGAAAGGATATCTGGCAAGGCTCCCTCCACTGCTTTCCAGGAAGTGTTACAAAATGGTGGGGCTGGGAGCCATCCCAAATTATAGAATATCATGCTGACAGCCCTAGCATCATTGCTTGCAAAGACCTCATTGAATGTGACAGGTTGGAAATCTAGGTGGTATAATGAGGCGCATACGCAGTAGTTTCAAGGGTGCTAGCAGCTATTTCATGGCTCTTTCCCCCTAAGGCAAGTAAGCTTCCCAAATTCATCTGTCTACTTTCATGTATTTTCTTTTTCTTCATTGTTCTTCTCCCTATATCTAATGCACTGACATTCAGTGGGCTGTGCCAGATTTCAAATGTATACATCCCTCCAGGAAATAAAAGATAGACTTCTCGACCATTTGAATTAAAAGTGAACATCTTACTAGAGGATATATGATCAAAATAGTTGTTTTCTAAAGATAGTCTCATGTAAGATTTATGGCTTGCTTTATTTAGGAATTACATTTTATTGGAAATCATCAGTGTTATCTTGTATCAACACTTTACAATTATTTTAATTAAAATAACAAATCATCAAAGTTCATGTAAGATAAGTATATATGATATTTGTTATTTTAGAAATGGGTGATATAAAATAAGATTGAAGCTGTAAATAATAAGGCTGGTGTGGACTGAACTGGGATTATATAACTGAAGATGTCCCAGTTTTCTGCAGAGGCTGATCTCAATTACACACAGGATGAAATATCAGAGTTTGCAATTTCCCCGATTCACAGCTAAGAACAATATTATAGCTTAAATGTGGAAAAATTATATTCACATATATGCAAAGGGAAATAGATAAGCCATGAAGCTCATCTTTTCATTTTGTAGATAATCTCTCAAACATATTTAGCTACACAGTTTTGTTGTTCAACAGACTAGTTTTACTTGTAAGATGATAATACATGAAAATATATATTTTTTCCAAGTAAAGCCTTTAGTTATGTAAACAACCACCATGGATCAACCACACAGCCTTTTTCTCTTTGTGCAATAGTAATAGCTGGCAGTTGAAAGAGATCTCTGATCCATCTGGCATTTTAGATACTCCTGTATTTTGTGGGGAGAAAAGCAGGACTTAGTACAATGGGCAAGAAATTTTGAGTTAGTGGATCTGAGTGGATGATCCATTTCCTGCCCTCTTCAGTTTCTCCAACTATAAAATGGGAATCATAATCCCTTTCTCATAGGCTGTGAGATTCTTTCTGGGAGACCCTCCTTGCTTTATTCACTTTCCTCCTCTTCTTCTTCCTCCTTCTCCTTGCTTGATTTCTCACTTGCTCCTTCATTCACCTTGAGACCAATATCTCTGAGGGCAGCAAGGGGTTCATTATGGGAAACAGTCACTACCTCCTGGCTCAGGAAAGGGGAGTTCCAGTGAGTGTGTGTGGGTAGGCAGAATAGGAGAACAAACACAGAAGGAGTTGTTCCTAAGGAAATCATCTGCTGCTATGTCCCCAGATCCTTGACACCTAACCCAGCCTAACCCCATGATGAGTCTCATCGCTTCTTTCACCTGAGGTTCTGATGGAACCTGGTTTTACTACCTCAGGCATTCTCTGTGCTATGTCTTCCTGAGGATTACCTAGAAAACGTCAAATGCAAAGAATGACGTTTTATAGGAATATTGTACTTTCTCATATCCTCACGTAGGAGAGAAAGAGAGAGAGGAAGCAAGCTCTCTGGTGTCTCTTCTAATAAGGGCACTAATCCCATCATGAGGGCTCCACCCTCATGACTCAATTACTACCCAAAGGCTCCATTTCCAAATACCATCGCATTGGCACAGTGGGGATTAGAGTTTCAACACACGAATCTGGGGGTAGGGGACACAAACATTCAGCTCACAGTGGAAGGCTACTGTGTAATAAATATGTGAATGGGCTTTATAAACTCTAAAGTACTATATTAACTGAAAGTGCTGAAATCATAAGGAATGAATAAAGTCAGACATATAATACTAATAATAAAAGGAGCTAACCTTCATGAAGTGCTCACTTCATGCAAGTCATTATACACAGTATAATATAATTAATACAATTTAGTCTTCAGATTTACCCATAACACCATTGTTATTATCATTACTAATAGAAAATATCTCCAAAAGTAGATTGATCATAACTAGATTATGTTCTTTGAAAAGGACACTAAAGTAAACACATTTCTAACATGTTTGACCAAGGAGAAACACAAAACAAAACAGAGAAAACACAAAAACATTAGGAGTGAAAAGATGGTAAAATCACAGGACGGCAGAGATAATAAGAAAGTTGAACTGATTGTTGTTCATTCGTACATACTCCATTAAAGAAAATAAACCTGAACACATTACAGCTAGATACAAATTACCAAATTCAAGTAGCAGAGAAAGTAGAAGAGAAATACAAGATGGAATAGGCCCCATTGCTAACAGTTGTTACCTCTGGCCAGGGGAGTAGGAGTGACTGAGGGGGTCCAAGGAGATCTAGCACATTTTGCTGTGTAATCATTAGCACTAGTTTACTCTTGTATAAGTCTTCTAACTGGGGACACATATTCAGACACCAGTTTTAATTTTTAAAACATATATAAAAAGTTTGTGCAGCACTGTCATGTAAAATTTGAGTTTTAACCTTCTTCTAGGACAGCTATTCCAACTCTGAAAAACACCATAAATGAAGTGAGGAATAGAAAAATAATTGCAACATAGTTCACAACATCTGAAAACAAAATTAAATCCTCTTTACTTATATGTCCCAGGAAAACTTTTACTTTGTTTCAGTCATCTGAACTGAGTTATGTCTGTCTAAAATTAGTTCATACGTAAAAGCATTCTTTAGTGAATAGATAAATTCCTCAAGATCTGCCTGCAGCTCTGAAAAAAAAATATCTCTGTCCTGGGAATAATTATTTAGTGTTTATATATTCTTTTTGTCACATTTTAAAAATGTACTCTACGATGACTTTATAAGATAAAAAACAGTTAACTGCATATTTACAAGGTGCTTCAAGAGAGGACCTGAATTCCCTTCCCTGCTCTACCCTTCTCCATCACAATCACCCTAGACTTCTAGTAGCTGTAAGAATAGCTGTTTTTTGTGTAGTCCTTATATTTTACATGTTTTCCATTAGCATCTGCTGGCTGTTACAAGCACAAATGAGTAAATTTGCTTTGAGTAGGGTTTGGGGGCTTGTTTGGGTGGGGAAGATGTTCTCTCAGTCAGAGTTCAAATAACCCTCTTTGGAAGAGAGCTTTTTCACCTTCATAATCTATGATAACCCAGACAATTAATTAGCTTGTATGAACTAAATAGCATCAGTGTTCACTGGGGGTGCAAAGGATAATCAAAACGTCAACAGTTGAGTAATGAGAGGAAATATCTATTAAATACTTAAACAATGTGCTAAACACTTTATATGCATTTTCTTACTTGGCCCTCATAGTAACCTACTAGAAAGGATTTATTCTACTTCTTTTTTTAATGGATGAGCCAACTGAGGGACAGAAAACTTAAACAACTTACTCAAGGTCACATAGCGCAAGCTCAAGTTGGAATCTGAACCATCCAGGCAGTCAAACTCCAAAATCTCTACTTACAATTCTCTAATGGTCACTATACATCAGAATAACTTTATTTCCAATACATAATAAAGGGATAATTATTCCCATCCTATATTGGTGTATGTGCATGTCTCAGTGTTCTGGAATAATAACATTGCAAAATTACCACAAGTTCAAATTAGCTTTGAAGACAATGAATGATGTAGAACATTCAGGAAAACCCAGTACCAGGTGATATTAATTGAGGTTCATGAGTCATGACAGTCAACACAATACCGTATGTGAGGCATTAGCTTACTGGAATGTACATATCAGCTTCCTGGCACCCAGCCATCTTATATGTTTTCCATTTTTCTCACCTTGTTGCAGATGGGCTTGTTTTATTAAGGGAGATGCCTGAGTGTGTAATCAATAACATGAAAATAGAGCCTGGCAGCCGTCTAGATTACAGAAGTTCTTACGTGGCCCATGCATGTGCCCACAGAACCCAATGGCAAAAACGTCAAGACAGTGCATACTGCTTAGAAGAAATCTGCCAATTAATAGTATCACTTCTAAAATGCCTGTGAGTTGGGGGCCAATTTAAATTTAGTTGCATCAGGTTAGAATGCTGATGGAATGACTCATGTAAAAAAAAATCAGCCAGGGTCCAATACCTTTCAAGTGCATTTATTAATAGTGCTTATTTTAATTCTGACTCTTCTGGTAGAAGTACTGCTTTAAGATGACAAGTAAAAAATACAACACAAATGCAAGTGGAATGGAATCAGCATGAAAATAAGCCTTATGTTTTAAATATTTTGGAAAATTTATTGAAGAAGATGAACTTTAAGTTATGACTGAAGTTCAGCAAGTCAAGTTTTTGCCTTTCAGAGAATGTAGAAAAATGCATAGACAACATTTCATCTTTTATATGTACGAATGTACTTTTGGGATGTGTGTGGGTATATTGTGCATGGTTGTGTATGAAAAATGCTCTATGAGAGGAGAGGAATAAACCTCCTGTAGACCAACTCAGGGAAGCTATGGCAGAAATGTTACAAAACTATAGGTAATCTAATCAATAATTCTCTGAAATAAGTGAGAATACATTTCACACTAATATACACACACAAACACTGCAATGTAGATTGTATTTATAAATTTCACTTGCACACAATCCAAAGGCAACTTGTTGAAGTTAAAAAAATAACTGAACTATGAATTGGTTTGGCCTCTAAGTAGAGTCTATGGCATCGTGATGAAAATGGCAGTGCTACTAAAGTGAAATTTTGCATTTGAGGATGACATGGCTGTTATCTGAATGTCTGCGGACATCTGAGAAGACTTTCCACACTACAAACACATTTGGCTCAAATTCAAACTATACCTATTAAACTGTACACCCTTCAGACTGAGTCACCATTCTTTCCTTGTACCTCCTTGCTGATCTCACCCAACACTGAACTCTGCAATTCCATGAGGTCTTACCCAGACCCTTTGGGAAAGCTCAAGACTATTACTATTTCCAATGCCAAGAAACTCCCCAAAGGAGGGCAGCCTCATACTCCTACCGGCCCCTGGCTTCTACTATCAGCTTCCTCCAATCCATCTTCTATGCTTGCTGCCAAACTGATAGTTCCAATATTAAAGATCTAACTGTGAAACCTTGGCTTAAAGTCCTTAAAATGCTTCCCTGGTGTCTACAGAGTAAACTGTAAACTCCTTTGCTTAGCATACAAAGAACTTCAAGATCTGGCCACTGCCGAAATGTCAAGTCTCATCTGTCATTTCCTGCCTTGCTCTTTGCAAGCCAGAAATATTGAACTGCTTATAGTTCTCTAGTGGACCAGGCTCTGGTCTGGTGCCCTGCCTTTACACATGCTCTCCCTGGAAGAGTCCTCCCTGCTTGTGTGCCTGAAAAATTCATTCATTCTTCAAGCCTCAGTTCAAATGCTACCTCTTCTGAGAAGGCTTCCTTGACTCCCCAAGAAGCTGGCTGTGCCATTTCTCTGTTGATCTCATTCAGGTTTGTGCACATATCTTTAAAGGAGTCATCCTATTGTTTGATGGCACATCCCTTGCCTGTATTTAAATTACATGAGGGCAGGGACCACATCTTTCCATTTTTCATCCCCAGCATCCTGGAGAGAGCCTGGCATAAAGTGAAGCTCAATGCATGTTGTCGAATGAAGGAATGAATGAATGAGACATAGATGTTCTCCTCAAGTGAACAGTTCAGCAAGTAGAAACTGTTCAGACTCTAAGGACTTGATCTGGGTACAAAAGGCAATGTTTCCAGTGGTCTAGTTGGGCCAGTACTCTTGTGTTTTGCTCAGCAACCTAACTAACCTTGAAAGAGCATTTTACAAATGGCTGGCAGACCCATTTTAACTTCTTAGCAGTCATATCTTTGCAGTGAAGGTTTTGAGGGCTATTATCCACTCAGTCTGTCCAGAGTCATCTGATAGTCACCTGCAGCTGACCACAAAATCAACTCATAAATACGCATTCTCTGTGTGATCAGAAGCAGCATAGCACAGTGGTTAAGGGTACACACTCAGGGGCCTTAGACTGAATCCTGACTCTGTCACATTCTCTTTATGCCTCTGGATGAATCTGTAAATTAGGAACACTGATAGTACCAGCCTCAAAGGGGTGTTGTGAAGATTAAAGCAAGTGTGTACATGTAATAATTGCTTAGAATATTTGTCACATAAAAAGCTCTAAATAAGTGTAGTTACTATTATTATATTTTTTAAAAAACCTACCCTATTCCTCCTGACCTTCATACAAATTGGACAATAGCAGCCCTGCTCTGCATTGTAATGGAGCCCTGAAACAAGTCCAACCTCCCCTCACACTGAAAGTAACAAAGATCAGCCAGAGATGCACAAAGTCACATGCAACAATTGCTCAGAATCCTGTGTCTTGTTCTCAAGAAGCTGCTCCTCTGAGCTGAGCTCTGTCTGGCCTCAAACTTGTGGTTCTTCAACCAGAGCTGGATCTAGTCACTGGCCCTTGGGATTGTGTTTGTACTGTGTCTTCTAAGAAATCTAACTAAAAATTGCTCACAGACTCTGCTGTGGCTTGCCCTCTGTCTCTCCAGGCCTGTGTTACCTCAAGTAGAATTCTTATCAGTGGTTCCTCAGAACTCAGCCAGGACAGTCTACCATTACCAACAACCCACTCCCACACCCTTCCCCCACGTCGCCCCGCCCAGTCCACCAAAAGTGGGAAGGAGTTAAGGGAAAGGGGAGAATTCTGACCATGCAGCTAGCAAATGACTCACAAAGAACGGTGAAGAATGGCTTGCAGAGCCTCCTGCAGATTCCCTAGTCTAACTGTAATCACAACCAACCTTAGAGTTGACATTTATTGGCAGAAAAAAATCAAAACAAAATATAAAAACCTTCCAAGAAGCCCTAGGGATGGACTGGTGTTTTTAAACAGTGGATACACAATTAGATAAAAAATGGCTTGTTTCCTTGGGTTACAACCCCTGGGTTAGATTTTCTAGGATTTTCCTCACTATGAGAGTGGTAAAAAGCTTGACCACATGGGCTTAGGAGAAAGTTCCAAGATGGCAAAAAGCTCTAAGGTGATACCAACACTGCTGTAGCCAAGGCCTACAGCCAGAGGATCAAAAGGAGTTCCCATATCTTAGTCTAGCTCACCAAGGGTCAAAGCTCAATAATGAGAGTGTACATTGCATTGATCAATGTCCTCTCTGAGAACCTTCCTCATGAACCTGCAGCAGTGGTAGGTCTCATGAAGAATTTGAGGGTTTTGAATCTCAGCTAACACAATTTTCAGACATTACTATTGTTCGAAAGTTTGGAGTTTCATCCATTTGGTCCATGGACAGTTTGCTCAGGGAGCCATCTCATTTCCTGAGATGATAAAACCTCATGATTGGAAACTACCTAAAGGTACACTACGGGATGCAGGTCCATTCACTCTGTTGGCAGCAGCTGCTAAATTCTAGCATTAGAAGTCAAGGCCGCATTATTTAACACTATTCTTAAAGATTTTAACAGAGGCTCTCCCTGGCCTGATGTGTCAATGGGTAGGTGTTCAGTTAGCATTGTGTGGGGCTGTATAAAATATATCCAAGAAGGAAGATCCAGTGTAAGTTACAAATCTATAAATCCAATTATGACCAAGGCTGTGTATGCCAATTTCACAATTAATACTTTACACTTAACTTTAGAATTTTGTGTCTGAGTCTCTAAAACCATTTTCCTGCTTAAAATATTTTCTTTTGTCAATGCCTTGAAAAAATGGCTTAAGCATGTTTCATTCTGAGTTTATTCTTAACTTTCTAATATTTTGCCAAGGGACCAGCCTTTTGGACATTGAATGAGAGTTTTGTCTGTAATTCATACCATACCATTCTATTATACTTAGGTCCAAATAATTTTTAAGCATTAGGATCCCTCCTGGCTGAATCTAAAATTCACTCATAAAATCTAGATGCCTAGAAAAATTGAGTAGAAGTAAGAATTATAACCTAGCAACACTATACATCTTGATTGTTGCATACTATCATACCTCACACAAGTTGGCCCAATATGTAACACCCATTCCAAAGTGACTCATGTAAATGTGATAAGGTGGTAACCTAATTAGAATTTAGAAATGAACTGGCTGGATATTAGATTTTACTTCATAATGGACAAGGGAAATACAAAAGAAAAATTTAGCTAAACATTAACTAAAAATGATAAGGCTTCAGAGGATGGCAATCATCCAACGTTCTCACTCAGTCCAAGGTTAAATTAGAAGTAGATAGTTAATAACTGTTTTGGTTTCTTCAGGGAATATTTTCTCCAACAGGATTCTTGGCTGAAGTGACATTTCTAATGTTTTTTCCTAAGGTCACTCTCATTACTAACTTTATAAAAACACATTTGTTAAAACCAAGTCTTTGAATTCTGAAAATTAATATGGTTTTATAAAAAAGATGACTGCTGGGCTTCCCTGGTGGCGCAGTGGTTGAGAGTCCGCCTGCCGATGCAGGGGACATGGGTTCGTGCCCGGTCCAGGAAGATCCCACATGCCGCGGAGCGGCTGGGCCTGTGAGCCATGGCCGCTGAGCCTGTGTGTCTGGAGCCTGTGCTCCACAACCAGAGAGGCCACAACAATGAAAAGCCCACATACTGAAAAAAAAAAAAAAAAAAAAAGATGACTGCTTACATAGATTCTCCACAGGGAGCTTCATCCTAGAATTGTTGTTTACATGGAACTAGTTAAGACTTCACATATAATGAAACTATTTTACCATTAAATAAAGCTATATTATTAATAACCAAGGTACTAGAACTGTCCATTCATAAAAGGCACATTCCTTTACACCTTTCCTTTACATAAAATCAAAGTACAAAAAGTTAGGGATGAATTACCTGTCACCTCAGTTGGAATTAGAACCATTTTAGTTTTTTTAATTGTGATAGTGCCAAGACTTAAAGCCCCTGCCATAAGAGACAAACCATGATGAAACTGAAGACAAAATATTTGGGGAAATCTGGCTTGGCCAAGATTATGTAATGGCAACTAAATATCTATGAGGGCCTGATTTAAAATGAGGCTAAACACAGAAATCCTGAGTACTGAATGGACCTCTTCACCTGTTTGTCCTAAATATAACTCATGTGAACATATCCCAAATGGAATCCATTATTTTTCCTCCATCATATTTTGTATAACTCTGCTCTTCTTTTGGCTCAGTTATAAAGGTGTTACCAACTAAAATATATATGGGAATTCAGCATACAATAAATGTACACTTCTAGTCAGTAAGAAAATGTGTGTTATTAAATGAATGGAGTCAGAAAATAATAAACCATTTGGAGAAAAAAGAAAACAAAATTGGATATCAATATTGACCCCACTCCTTAAATTACTAAAGGCTAAAAAGGATTAAAAAGGAAACATGGGATATTTCTATTACCATATAATGGAAATGGTATTTATACAAAAGACATGCAACTAAAACTGTATTAAATTTTTAGTGGTCAATAGGATGACACTGAAAAATTATATCCAGCACATTTGAAATAAATTATTTTTCATCTTTAAGTCTTTAATAAAAGTCTTGACCTATAATCCCTCAAGAAAATAGGCAAATAGTATGAACAAAGAGGTTACACACAGACACACACATACCTATAAATAGATTATAAATATATAAAACATGCTCAAACACCTTTGTAATTACATAAGTGCAAATTCTAAGAGGATACTATTTTTTACTTAATAGTCTACTTAAATCAGTCTGATTATAGAGTTTTGAGAAATCAGGGCCACCATATTTCACGTGTTGCACAACTCCAGGAGCAACTGTTTTTGTAGGATTGTGTGTTGCACATTTTAGAAGCCATGCAGAAAACAGGTCATCACAAGCACTCACTGTTAATGACACTGTAAATGAATATAGATTCATGTTTTACATACTCTAACTTTAGAACTAGCATTTCATCTCCGGGAAAGTATTTTACTCATAGCCACTGAGAACAGCCTTGCAGGCTAACACACGGCCCAACTTCAGGCGGTTCCACTCCCATAGACTATGGTGTGAATGACACCCCCAAAGGTGTTGGGTAAATAAGTGGGCCCTGACTTGGATAGCTTCTCACACATGTGTGCAAAGACATATATGCAAGGGTGTTCATAGAATAACCAGAAAACTGGAGGAAAAATGTCATCCAGTAAGGAATTACATTACCCTTGGTACATACACAGAATAGTATAAGAGGCAGCCATTAGAATAATGAAGAATCGCTCTATAGCTGCTGATTTGGGGAGATCCCTAAGGTATGTTTTTAATTTAAAAAGCAAAATTCAAAGCACTGCAAATACATGCTCTGATTTGTATTTTTTTGGTGTGTATGTGTGTGTGTGTGTGTGATACTAATTGTATCACCATGGCAACATTCTGCCTAATTCTGTCTCTGCCTCTTCACTTTCTTACACTAGCCCTCAACTTTCAAATCTTCACATGTCCCTGGTATAAACAGGCATGAGCCTCATCATGAAATAAGAACCATGCTTTACTTTCTCTCCTATTCTACTGATATATGTGTAGAGTATCTTTCAGATTTAAAATCATAACCTCTCCTCTAAACAAGAGCTAACTGATCAGGTGGATTGAACCTACCTCTAGTGGCACAATCTTACAAAAAACGCTTTTCCCCTGAAGGGTAATGATTTTGCAGGTTGTGGTAGGCTGAAAATATGCCCTCCTCCCTCAAGATATATCCACTTCCTAATCCCTAACCTGTGAATATTACTTTATATTAAAAAAAAAGGCAAAAGATATGATTAAGTTAAGGATATTGAAAGGTGAACCTTATCCTGGATTATAGCCAGGTGGGCCCTAAATACCATCACAATGTCCTTATAAGGGAGAACAGCATCCTACAGTTGTATAGAAAGCAGAATTTGTAAACAAAAAACTTGGACATCTAAACAAAATGTTGAAGGTGTGGCCTAGTTTCTTCTTGCTGCTCATGATAAAATGAGAGAGGAAAGAGATAAAGAAAGAACTGTTAAACAAAAAGAAACTAGAACTTGATGATTTGAGAAATTCTCAGCCTATCCAAATTGCAAATGATGCCAAAATTAGGAGATTCACTGTTAGGAAAGCATGCCCTGGAGAGAAGTCTAAAGATATAGTTGGACAGCCTCTAGCTAAAGAGATTAGGTGTGTGACTCATGGATCTACTCAATCATCTCAAGGAAGCCAGGAATTAAGATGGGATTATCCAGGAAAGATCTGTGGAGGGCCCTCTTGTTTAATGATGTGAATACCTATGACACACAGGAGACCCACAAAGTTTTTAAGAATGTTATCTCAGGAGAAACACTGTCAGTTTGGACAGAAAGAGAGATAAAACAACATGAAAAAAGTCTGTTGGACTCCCTAAATTCTACAAACAGGAAACATGCTTATAAATCTACTCAGCTACAAAAATGTGCTAACCTTCAAGAAAAAGGAAGAATGACTTTGAAGGGTGGAGACATGGGTGCAAAGGGGTACAGAGCTGAGTGACAGAGGATTATTCTTAGGCCTAGAAACCTGATATTTGTCTTGCAGGATTTGGAACTTGCTTAGAACTGTTAACCCCTTTATTCCTTCCACTTTCATTCTTTGGAATGAGCATATCTATAACTGTTATAGTATATCTGTCCTCAAATTGAATTTTGGAAGTAGATAGCTTGTTTTCTGGTCTCACACATAGATAGATGGAGATAAATTTTGCCCCAGGAGGAATCATGCCCGACTGTCACCTATACTTGATTTAGATTATTTACAGGATGAGATCTGGGGCTTTTGAGCTAATGTTCTTTAGATGAAATTTTGGACTTGAGTGGATACTAAAATGAGTTAAGACTTTTGAAGATGTTGGAATGGGCTGGCTGTATTTTGCATGTGGGACAGAGGTGAAACTTTGGCAGCCAGAAAGAAAATTGTGGCAAACTGAAAAAATGACACCCCAAAGATACATTCACTTTCTGATCCTTGAATATATGAATATTACCTTATATGGCAAAAAAGTGAATATTATATTTTATGGCAAAAATATGATGAAGTTAAGGGTCTTTAGAGACGGAGATTATCTTGGATTATCCAGGTGTGCCCTAATTACAAGTGGTGTCCTTATAAGAGAGAGTTGGAGAGATATCAGTCACAGACACACAGGAGAGGAGGCAATATGATCACAGAGGCAGAGATTGGAGTGATGTAGCTACAAGTAAAAGAATGATAACAATCACCAGAATCTGGAAGAGACAAATAAGGGATTCTCACCTTGAGCCTCAATAGGAAATGTGCTCCCGCTGATATCTTAAGTTTTGGACTTCTGGCCTCCAGAACTATGAGAGAAATAAATCCTCATTGTTTTAAGCCACCCAGTTTGTAGAAATTTCTTACAGCAGCCCCAGGAAACTAACATAGAGTAAATAACAAAGAGTGTGGATTTAATTAATTTTATTATTAGAATGTAGAAAGCAGTTAAGAAGAAACCATATTTAAAACACTGTTCTTCACTCTAACAAATTATCCTTCCTGATATTCTGGCAAGTAGAAACTGATAAAAAGTTTACAACCTGTTGCTGGTCATGGCAAGGAAAATAATTGCCTACAGACTACAATGATTGAATATCAAATTTTTCCTTTCCTTTTGCTCCCGGGCAATGATATCAAAGGAAGATTTGCAGAAACACCTTTACTAAGTTAAAATTTATTACCATGTTCCTGGATTTTAGAAAGAACAAAGACAGGGTTCAGCTGTAGACAAAATACTTTTATGATTTCCAGTCATTTGATCTTGGCAAAGGCATTTTCCTTTTATGAATCTCCATTTCCTCATATTAAAATGGGGATGGTGAATTAATCTCATGGGGTGGTTGTAAGGTTTATATTATAACAAAAGTGACACATAACAGGCACTCAAAAATATCATTAGTCCTATCATAAAGTGGGTAAGAACCTTATAATTCATCCCTTTTTGCTTTGACCTCTAGGAGGCTCAGAAAAAAATTTAATGTTTGTTATAGTAACTCATTAACCTGAATGATTAGTATATGGTGGCTTATTTTTCTATCAATATTTTTAATTTTCTGTTAATTTTAACAACTTTATTGTATATTTTATTATCATAAGCTGCTATCTGGAAACAGACTAGATAGCTATAATTAATAAATGATAAATTATGATCTGTTCATACTGTCTGTAAAGATGCCTGTTTATATTTCCTAACATGTGCTTATTTGCTTTGGTGGCGAAGTGGGGGACTCAGAGCATTTAGCAGAGAGAAATGTTTGCTCTTTTCAAACAATTATCCAGGGGAATTACTCCCACCTTGGGAAAGGACATCTTCCTTTAGTATGAACATGTTTAGAAATGTAGCAAGGCCATGGCCACTCTCTATTCATGGAAGAAAAACCTTTGCCAGGAAACACTAAAGAGCTGCTTGTGGGCATGTAATGCTTAGAATAAGTATCAGAAATGTGTGTGAGAGAGAAATAAAGTTTGTATTCTAAATATCAGTAAGCTGAGTAAAATTTGACATTTAAATCTCAAAAATTAATTTCCAAAATATGCAAATAGCTCATATAACTCAATGACAAAAAAGCAAACAAGGGGCTTCCCTGGTGGCACAGTGGTTGAGAGTCCGCCTGCCGATGCAGGGGACGCGGGTTCATGCCCTGGTCCGGGAGGATCCCACATGTCGCAGAGCAGCTGGGCCCGTGAGCCATGGCCGCTGGGCCTGTGTGTCCGGAGCCTGTGCTCTGCAATGGGAGAGGCCACAACAGTGAGAGTCCCGTGTACCGCAAAAAAAAAAAAAAAAAAAGCAAACAAGCCAATCAAAAAATGAGCAGAAGACCTAAATAGACATTTCTCCAAAGAAGGCATACAGATGGCCAACAGACACATGAAAAGATGTTCAACATAACATTATTAGAGAAATGCAAATCAAAACTACAATGAGGTACCACCTCACACAGGTCAGAATGGTCATCATTAGAAAGTCTACAAATAACAAATGCTGGAGAGGTGTGGACAAAAGGGAACCCTCCTAACACTATTGGTGGGAATGTAAATTGGTGCAGCCACTATGGAAAACAGTATGGAGGTTCCTTAAAAAACTAAGAATAGAGTTGTTATATGATCCAGCAATCCCACTCCTGGGCATATATCCAGACAAAACTATAATTCAAAAAGATACATGCACCCCAATGTTCATAGCAGCACTATTTACAATAGCCAAGATGTGGAAGCAACCTAAGTGTCCATTGACAGATGAATGGATAAAGAAGGTATGGTATGTATACACAATGGAATATTACTCAGCCATTAAAAAGAATGAAATAATGCCATTTGCAGCAACATGGATGGACCTAGACATTATCATACGAAGTGAAGTAAGTCAGAAAGAGAAGGACGAATAGCATATGATATTACTTATATGTGGAATCTCAAATATGGCACAAAATGAACCTATTCACAAAAGAGAAACAGACTCACAGACATAGAAAACAAATTTATGATTACCAAAGGGGATAGGGGGTGGGGGAGGGATAAATTAGGAGTTTGGGTTTAGCAGGTACAAGTTACTATATATAAAACACATAAACAACAAAGTCCTACTGTATAGCACAGGGAACTAGATTCAATATCCTATAATAAACCCCAATGGAAAAGAATATGAAAAAGAATATATATAAACTGAATCACTTTGCTGTACACCAGAAACTAACACAACATTGTAAATCAACTATACTTCAATATTTTTAAATCTCCAAAATTACATGATACATTTCCATTGCACACATTCCACATAAGACTAACCCTCTCCAGCCTCCAGGCCTCCCCTGGGAGGAGTGAAAGGGAGGGACAAAGAATTCTTCCACAGGCTTCTATAAAGACTATGCCTCCTCCCAACCACTTGTCCTTCCCAGACTCCCACCATCTGGATAATTCTTTTTATGCCCTCCATTCCTGTAATGTTAGACCCTTGAGAATATCTAGGATTCCCAAGTCACCCTTCAACCCCTAGAATCAAATGCACATATGGCTCTGTACACTCCCTAATTTTCTAACCCTTGACACCCTTCCAATGCCTTCTGGAACTTTAGTATCAGTCATCAATAAAACACTCATATTCTCAAATTCTTCTGAAGATTTTCTTCAGAAGGTTTACCTTTTTGCTCTAATGGAAATCTGACACCCATTGAAGACTCTCTCTTTGGTCCCTCTAAAGTGACAGCTGTTTCCTCTCCCACCCCCTTCTACCATGGGCCCTGGAAATGGGCTGAGTCATCTTTGCTCCTCATGCTGCTTCCAGACCACTCTCTTTCCAATCTTTCTTTAAAACCCCAGCTTTTTATGTAGTGTCATCAAACTATACCACCCACCACCTCACAGTTTATACTCCTCAATCTGGATGACTTTAACTACTGGATTGCTATCACACTCTTCAAATACTACCCACATTTTGGTGCTTTGAATACCCACATTCCAATACTCTGGACTCTCAGATCATTTACCCCTCATCTGTAATGTCCGGGAAGTTATACCTTGTCCTCCACACTTCAGCCACTCATTCCCATGCTCATACCTACACTTTGTCATAATCAAGAACTAACTACAACCCTCCATCAACTCAGTTTCAAGCTCCCCAAATTCTTACTGCATCTACCTAAATTCCTTCTACCTTGCTATAATGCCCTGACTCCAGTAATTCTTCAGCCCTGCTAGAACCTCCAGTCCACTGATTCTAACTCCTTTTCATAGGACCTCACCACTTCTGCTTGATACGTATCTCCTTTTGGCTTCAAGACTGCATGTTCTGACTTGAATTGCTTCTCTGCCTTCTTCGTTCATTCTTCATTTCCCCAATCTCTTATTATTGGAATCTTAGAACTCAATCTTGTATCCTTAATTTTCTCCAGACTTTAGTGCCTTTAATACAATATGTGCATTGAAGGCTCCCCCAAATTTTTACCTACCATGTACAGTACAATCCAGGCAGCTCCTCTGAACCCCAGACTCATGTATCTAATGTCTACATAGCATCTCCACTTGGATGACAGTCTTGTGGAACTCATGCCCACAACTAAACTCTTGATCTTCATGTACCGTCTCCTTTCCATCCTCTTCCCCATCTCAATTAATGACAACTCTTATCCTTCCAGTTACTTAGGCCAATAACCTTGAAGTCATCCTTCACTCTTTTCTTTTTCTATCTAAATTTAATCTGGATGGCTCTGCCTTCAAAATCCAAAATCTGACATTTTCTTATCATTCCCAGCACTATCATTCCGGTTCAAGGTGATCATATTTTGTTTTGATGATTACAATTGACCCCTAACTGCTCTCCCTCTTTTGTGTGTGTGTGTGTGTGTGTGTGTATTTTGGCCACACCTAGTGACATGTGGGATGCTTCCCTGACCAGGGATCGAACCCTGGCCTCTGCAGTGAAAGCACCAAATCCTAACCATTAGGCCACCAGGGAACTCCCACTGCTCTCCCTCTTTACTCTATTCTCAACATAGGGAAAGAAAATATATTTTTTAAATAGAAATTATGTTTATTCATTATATTCTCAAACCCCTCTTGTATCTTCTTCCTGCCCCTTGGTACTCCTTATCCCTCTTTCTCTGCTTTATTTTTCTTCATATCATTTATCACCATTCACTATACATATTACATATTTTACTTATGCATTCTGTATACTGTCTGTCTCTCTCCAGTAGAGTGTAAGCTCCACAAATGCAGAGATTTTGTCTGTTTTGGTCACAGTACTAGACACATAGTAAGTGATGCTCAGTCAATCTCTTTTGAATGAATGAGTCATATCATGATGGCTGTCTATTAGTTAGCTCAAATTGCCATAACAAAATATCACAGAATGGGTTACTTAAACAACAGAATTTTATTTTCTCACAGTTCTGGAGACTGGAAGTCCAAGATTAAGGTGCCAGGGTTGGTTTCTGATGAGGCCTTTCTTCCTGGCTTGTAGACAACTGCCTTCTCACTGTGTTCTTACATGGCTTTTCCTCTGTGATTACATGGAAAGGGAGAGATCTCTGGTGTCTCTTCCTCTTCTGATAAGGATATCAATACTATCAGATTAGGGCCCCATCTTTATGACTTCATTTAAACTTAATTACTTCCCTAAAGGATTGCAGCATGAATTTGAAGGGCACCCAATTTAATCCCTAGCACTGTCCAAGAGGAGAAGCTAGTGCTTGGAGAAACTTTAAATTCTAAAAGGAGGTGCCTTGCAGTGTCAACCCTGTTAATAACTGACACCCATATGCAGCTTCTCAGTTAATATGCCACCAAGTTTCTATTCCTATTTGCAGATCTCCTCCACCACCTGGACCAACCTTCATCCTTCATCCCTTCCAGTACTCAGTACTTTCATTGGCTTGTTTGCATTAGTGTTGTCTATACACAGGGAAGAAATATCTATAGGTATAAACTGATTAGTACTAAACTCTAAGTCTTAAGTGTTGTTCACTGCTGTATTCCCAACCTCACCCAGTGGCAGGCATGCAGTCAGTCCTCATTAAGGATTTATGAAGTTAATGACCTTGTAGAGCAGAACCAGGTCCTTCACTCTTGTGCTTCTCAACTTGGGGCAGGCAGCACACTGGTGTTTGCCCTATGTACTTGTGCTTGCAAGAAGACATGGGATAAGCATGTGTACCTCTTTAAAGCACAAATTTGACTTGATTATAAGTCATTTAAAACATGTCATGGGGGGAGGGATAAATCAGGAGCTTAGGATGAACACACACACTTTACTATATATAAGATGGATAACCAACAAGAACCTACTGTATAGCATAGGGAACTCTACTCAATATTCTGTGATAACCTATATGAGGAAAGAATATAGAAAAGAATGAATATATGTATAACTGAATCACTTTGCTGTACACCTGAAACTAACACAACATTGTAAATCAACCATACTCCAGTAAAATTAAAAAAAAAACATGTCGTAATGTTAAAGCCAACTTTGGTCTATTGCAGAAAAAGAAAGCAAAGTTCACATAAATGTTGAGGCTAAGATGGTTTCCTCAGGCACCGCTCTCTCACCTTCCCCAAGGATCTATTTAACTCTGGGTTTCCCCACTAAATACTATGTGCTACCAGTTACCAGATAGAAAATGCAGAAGACACTTAAACCTATTCACAGATTCATACAGGGAAATGTAAGTCCAAGTTCAAGGATGACTATTATGAACTCATATGGAGATTGTTTCCATTGCTTTCTCTTAAAAGCACAACAAAGAGAATTAGACCAGGAACCATACAAATGCAGCCTTAAAGAGACAATAAAGTGCAAAATGCAAAGACTTTTAATTTATAAGAGGAAATCAGGTGAAGACCTGCTTAAGGTTTCATAAACTTTGTTGCAGATGGTAGGACCTCCTAAGATCTCATGGATCAGCTCTCCTGACCCTGTACTGATACTTTAAAAATATATATTTCTGGGTAGATTCAGGAATAATATCTCAATTACTTGCTATAAACTTTGTTCCAATGGTTAAGTATTCGTGCTAATGATAACAGATATATTCTCACATTGATCCTCTGGAACTCCTGAACATTTCTCTTTTGTTATGCCACCTCACTGTACTATGGCAAATTCCTAAATGAAAACTATTCCTCTGTCATAGCCTATGTAAAGCACAGTGACATCCTAGTTGTCTCTCTTTCTTGGACCAGATAGTTTGACTCATTTTAGAAATTCATTGTGAAATACTTTCTTTGTTGATGCAGAGGGGCAGCTGCCCCCTGGCATCCTCTGCACTGCCGTACATGCCCCACCCGTCATGGGAAGTAAAGATCAAACCAAAACAGAGGGAGGTGTGGAGGCAGGAGCTGGTGGAGTGATGGGAAGCACATGAACCAGGGCCGAGAGAGCAGTGTGGCTGACAGGGTCTTGGTACTCCGGCCGGGTGTCAGGCCTGAGATTCTAAGGTGGGAGACCCAAGCTCCAGACATTGGTCCACCAGATACCTCCCGGCCCCTTGTAATATCAATCAGTGAGAATTCTCTGAGAGAGCTCCATCTCAACACTAAGACCCAGCTCCACTCAACGACCAGTAAGCTCCTGTGCTGGACACCCCATGTCAAAAAACTAGAAAGACAGGAACACAACCCCACCCACTAGCAGAGAGGCTGCCTAAAATCATAATAGGGTCACAGACACCCCAAAACACAAACTGGACACAGTCCTGCGCACCAGAAAGACAACATCCAGCTTCATCCACCAGAACACAGGCACCAGTCCCTTCCACAAGGAAGCCTACAACCCCACTAAACCAACCTCACCCACCGGGGGCAGACACCAAAAACAACGGGAAGTACGAACCTAAAGCCTGTGAAAAGGAGACCCCAAACACAGTAAGTTAAGCAAAATGGGAAGACAGAGAAATACACAGCAGATGAAGAAGCAAGGTAAAAACCCAACAAACCAAACAAGTGAAGAGGAAATAGGCAGTCTACCTGAAAAAGAATTCAGGGTAATGATAGTAAAGATGATCCAAAATCTTGGAAATAGAATGGAGAAAATATAAGAAATGTTTAACAAGGACCTAGAAGAAGTAAAAAGCAAACAAACAATGATGAACAAAACAACAAATGAAACTTAAAATTCTCTAGAAGGAATCAATAGCAGAATAACTGAGGCAAAATAACAAATAAGTGACCTGGAAGATAAAATAGTGGAAAAAAATACCACAGAGCAGAATAAAGAAAAAAGAATGAAAAGAATTGAGGACAGTCTCAGAGACCTCGGGGACAACATTAAACATACCAACATTCGAATTATAGGGGTCTCAGAAGAAGAAGAGAAAAAGAAAGGGACTGAGAAAATATCTGAAGAGACCATAGTTGAAAACTTCCCTAATATGGGAAAAGATATAGTCAATCAAGTCCTGGAAGAGCAGAGTCCCATACAGGATAAATCCAAGGAGAAACATGCCAAGACTCATATTAATCAAACTATCAAAAATTAAGTACAAAGCAAAAAATTAAAAGCAGCAAGGGAAAAACAAGAAATAACACACAAGGGAATCCCCATAAGGTTACAGCTTATCTTTCAGCAGAAACTCTGCAAGCCAGAAGGGACTGGCAGAATATATTTAAAGTGATGAAAGGGAAAAACCAACAACCAAGATTACTCTACCCAGCAAGGATCTCATTGAGATTTGATGGAGAAATTCAAACCTTTACAGACAAGCAAAAGTTAAGAGAATTAAGCACCACCAAACTAGGTTTACAACAAATGCTAAAGGAACTTCTCTAGGCAGGAAACACAAGAGAAGGAAAAAACCTACAATAATAATACCAAAACAATTAAGAAAATGGTAACAGGAACATACATATTGATAACTACCTTAAATGTAAATGGATTAAATGCTCCAACCAAAAGGCACAGACTGGCAGAATGGATACAAAAACAAGACCCGTATATATGCTGTCTACAAGAGACCTGCTTCAGACCTAGGGACACATTCAGACTAAAAGTGAGGGCATGGAAAAAGATATTCCATGCAAATGGAAATCAAAAGAAAGCTGGAGTAGCAATTCTTATATCAAACAAAATGACTTTAAAATAAGGACTATTACAAGAGACAAAGAAGGACACCATGTAATGATGAAGGGATCAAACCAAGAAGAAGATATAACAATTTTAAACATTTATACACCCCAAAACGGAGCACCTCAATACATAAGGCAAATACTAACAGCCATAAAAGGGGAAATCGACAGTAACACACTCATAGTAGGGGACTTTAACACCCCACTTTCACCAATGGACAGATCATCCAAAATGAAAATAAATAAGGAAACACAAGCTTTAAATGATACATTAAACAAGATGGACTTAATTGATATTTATAGGACATTCCATCCAAAAACAACAGAATACACGTTCTTCTCAAGTGTTCATGGAACATTCTCCAGGATAGATCATATCTTGGGTTACAAATCAAGCCTTGGTAAATTTAAGAAAATTGAAATCATATCTAGGATCTTTTCTGACCACAATGCTATAAGACTAGATATCAATTATAGGAAAAAAACTGTAAAAAATACAAACACGTTGAGGCTAAACAATACACTACTAAATAACCAAGGTATCACTGTAGAAATCAAAGAGGAAATCAAAAAATACCTAGAAACAAATGACAATAAAAACACGATGACCCAAAACCTATGGGATGCAGCAAAACAGTTCTAAGAGGGAAGTTTATAGCAATACAATATCCTACCTCTAGGGATAAGAAAAATCTCAAATAAACTACCTAAATTTTTACCTAAAGCATTAGAGAAAGAAGAACAAAAAACCCCCAAAGTTAGCAGAAGGAAAGAAATCATAAAGATCAGATCAGAAATAAATGAAAAAGACATGAAGTAAATGATAGCAAACAACAATAAAACTAAAAACTGGTTCTTTGAGAAGATAACTAAAATTGATAAACCACTAGCCAGACTTATCAAAAAAAAGGGAAAAGACTCAAATCAATTGAATTAGAAATGAAAAAGGAGAAGTAACAACTGATACTTCAGAAATACAAAGAATCATGAGAGATTACTACAAACAACTATATGCCAGCAAAATGGACAACCTGGAAGAAATGGACAAATTCTTAGAAAAGCACAACCTTCTGAGACTGAACCAGAAAGAAACAGGAAATATAAACAGACCATCACAAGCACTGAAATTGAAACTGTGATTCAAAATCTTCCAGGGGCTTCCCTGGTGGCACAGGGGTTGAGAGTCCGCCTACCGATGCAGGGGACACGGGTTCGTGCCCCGGTACGGGAAGATCCCACATGCCGTGGAGCAGCTGGGCCCGTGAGCCATGGCCTCTGAGCCTGCGCCTCCGGGGCCTGTGCTCCGCAATGGGAGAGGCCACAACACTGAGAGACCCGCGTACCACAAAAAAAAAAAAAAAAAAAAAAAAAATCTTCCAACAAAGAAAAGCTCAGGACCAGATGGCTTCACAGGCAAATTCTATCAAACTCATCCAAAATATAGCAGAGGGAGGAACACACCCAAAGTCATTCTATGAGGCCACCATCACCCTGATACCAAAACCAGACAAAGATGTCACAAAAAAAGTAAACTATAGGCCAAAAACACTGATGAACCTAGATTCAAAAATCCTCAACAAAATAGTAGCAAACAGAATCCAATAGCACATAAAAAGGATCATACACCATGATCAAGTGGGGTTTATCCCAGAAATGCAAGGATTCTTCAATATACACAAAATCAATCAATGTGATACACCATATTAACAAATTGAGGGAGAAAAACCATATGATAATCTCCTTAGATACAGAAAACGTTTTCAACAAAATTCAACACATATTTATGATAAAAACCCTCCAGCAAGTAGGCATAGAGGGAACTTACTTCAACATAATAAAGGCTATATATGACAAACCCACAGCCAACATCATTCTCAATGGTGAAAAACTGAAACTGTTTTCACTAAGATCAGGAACAAGACAAGGTTGCCCACTCTCACCACTATTATTCAGCATTGTTTACCCACAGCAATCAGAGAAGAAAAAGAAATAAAGGAATCCAAATCAGAAAAGAAGAAGTAAAGCTGTCACTGTTTGCAGATGACATGATACTATACATAGAGAATCCTAAGGATGCTACCAAAAAACTGTTAGAGCTAATCAATGAATTTGGTATAGTAGCAGGATACAAAACTAATACACAGAAATCTCTTGCATTGCAATATGCCAATGATGAAAAATCTGAAACAGAAATTAAGGAAACACTCCCATTTACCACTGCAATAAACAATAAAATGCCTAGGAATAAACCTACCCAAGGAGACAAAAGACCTGTATGCAGAAACCTATAAGACACTGATAAAAGAAATTAAAAATGATACAAACAGATGGAGAGATATACCATGTTCTTGGCTGGAAGAATCAACATTGTGAAAATGACTATACTACACAAAACAATCTACAGATTCAATGCAATCCCTATCAAACTACCAATGGCATATTTCACAGAACTAGAACAAAAAATTTCACAATTTGTATGGATACACAAAAGATCCTGAATAGCCAAGGCAATCTTGAGAAAGAAAAAAGGAGTTGGAGGAATCAGGCTCCCTGACTTCAGACTGTACTACAAAGCTACAGTCATCAAGACAGTATCATACTGGCACAAAAACAGAAATATAGATAGATGAAACAGGATAGAAAGCCCAGAGATAAACCCACACACATATGGTCAAGTTATCTTTGATAAAGGAGGCAAGAATATACAACAGAGAAATGACAGCCTCTTCCATAAGTGGTGCTGGGAAAACTAGACAGCTACATGTAAACTAACACCATACACAAAAATAAACTCAAAATGGATTAAAGACCTAAATGTAAGGCCAGACACTATAAAACTCTTAGAGGATAACATAGGCAGAACACCGTAAGACATAAATAACAGCAAGATCCTTTTGGACCCACCTCTTAGAGAAAAGGAAATAAAAACAAAAATAAATAAATGGGACCTAATGAAACTTAAAAGCTTTTGCACAACAAAGGAAACCATAAACAAGATGAAAAGGTAACCCTCAGAATGGGAGAAAATATTTGCAAATGAAGCAACTGACAAAGGATTAATCTTCAAAATATACAAGCAGTTCATGCAGCTCAACGTCAAAAAAAGCAAACAACCAAATCCAAAAATGGGCAGAAGAGCTAAAAAGACATTTCTCCAAAGAAGATATACAGATTGCCAGCAAACACATGAAAGGATGCTCAACATCACTAATTATTAGAGAAATGCAACTCAAAACTACAATGAGGCATCACTTCACACCAGTCAGAATGGCCATCATCAAAAAGTCTACCAACAATAAATGCTGGAGAGGGTGTGGAGAAAAGAGAACCCTCTTGCACTGTTGGTGGGAATGTACATTGATACAGCCACTATGGCAAACAGTATGGAGGTCCCTTAAAAAAGTAAAAATAGAACTACCATACGACCCAGCAATCCCACTACTGGGCATATACCCTGAGAAAACCATAATTCAAAAAGAGACATGTACCACAATGTTCATTGCAGCACTATTCACAATAGCCAGGACATGGAAGCAACCTAAGTGTCCATCTACAGATGAATGGATAAAGAAGATGTGGCACATATATACAATGGAATATTACTCAGCCATAAAAAGAAACGAAATTGAGTTATTTGTAGTGAGGTGGATGGACCTAGAGTCTGTCATACAGAGTGACGTAAGTCAGAAAGAGAAAAACAAATACTGTATGCTAACACGTATATATGGAATCTAAAAAACAAACAAACAAAAAAGTGGTTATGAAGAACCTAGGGGCAGGATAGGAATAAAGACGCAGACATAGAGAATGGACTTGAGGACACGGGGAGGGGGAAGGGCAAGCTGGGACGATGTTAGAGTGGCATGGACATATATACTACCAAATGTAAAACAGATAGCTAGTGGGAAGCAGCCGCATAGCACAGGGAGATCAGCTGGGTGCTTTGTTACCACCTAGAGGGCTGGGATAGGGAGGGTGAGAGGGAGGGGATATGGGGATATATGTATATGTATAGCTGATTCACTTTGTTATACAACAGTAACTAACACACCATTGTAAAGCAATTATACTCCAATAAAGATGTTAAAAAAATTCTTTGTTTTCCAAAGCACTCAGATCAACTGTGATTTATGGATCTCTGTCATTCATACTTCACCTACATCATTTACCACAGTGATTTTATACCAATTTCTACGAGATCAGAAGAAACTTATCTGTGTTTGTGGCATCAATATGATTATGACTCAATCATTATCCCTCATGTGTCTTGAGGGTATGCTTTGGTTGTGTTAGTTGTGTTCATTTGTCTCCTGTCTTTTGGAGTCTCACTATTCCAGAGAGTGACTTTAGGCAGCTACCTTTTTTTCTAACTATTCTTGATTTCTGTGCATTTAAAATTTTAGATCTGTCTCCAAAATTGACTCACAGCTTCACATCTGGTTCAAAATCTTTTCAGTTTGTCCTCTGTGTTTATTCATGTTTACTTTGAATTTGACTTCCAGTTGCCCCTGTTACTCATAAAAATCAAGGAAATGTTAGCACTTGATGTTTACTGAATTCCTACTATCAAGAAGATCTTCATAGATCTACTCTGTCTCAAAATTTACCTATAAAGAAATAAAATAGCTTACTCTTGTACTTGTGTACTTATCCAAACTACCTCTTTGCTATCTCTCTACATACACAGGTTGAGTGAGAACTATGCCTGTGCCATTCAAATTTATATCAGGGAAATAAGCTGAGGTGATCTGTTACTTCTTGAAACAGAGTGGCTTTGCTGAAATGCAGAATATATTGAGAAACATGAGTTTATCAGTCATGGCAAGCACTATCTTACACAAGTTAAAAAAAAAAGAAAAACAAGAAAGAAATTTTCCTCTGATAAAAACAGATTTACAGGGCCTCCCTGGTGGCGCAGTGGTTGAGAGTCCGCCTGCCGATGCAGGGGATACGGGTTCGTGCCCCGGTCTGGGAGGATCCCATATGCCGCGGAGCGGCTGGGCCCGTGAGCCATGGCCGCTGAGCCTGCGCGTCCGGAGCCTGTGCTCCGCAACGGGAGAGGCCACAACAGTGAGAGGCCCGCGTACAGCAAAAAAAAAAAAAAAAAAAAAAAAAAAACAGATTTACAATACAAGGAATACTCTTTAGAAATAATGGTTGACATTGAAAGAAAATGTCCAATACTTAAAGAGATCTGTCTCCATTTATAATCCAGTGAGGTATTAATTTACATAAGCATAATGTGGGAAAATTTTCTAATCCACCAGCAATAAATCCAAGTGATTTTTTGATGCATTTAACATAGCTACATGAATCAGTCTAGACTGCAATTTTCCTTCTGAAATTTCCACTAGCAAACTGGGTAAAAGATCTTTTAATGGCCCTAGACCAGTTTAATCAATCAGGGTTGTATCAGCATATATGAAGCGAACTCAGTAATAATTCTAAGAAAACATAATTGGCAGCCAGACCTGTTAACTTTAGTATGTGTTCACGGCATCAAAGATGTATTTCTAAATTTTGGGTTTTTTAACATCATTCTCAAAAGGTGTGACTAAGGAAATGGAGACTATGTCAGTGCACATAGCCAGTTTATTGTCATAAAATATATTATCATTATGACTTTTAAAACTCAAATTAACAATCCAAGAGAAAAAAAACTGGACAAAGGGTTTGAAACAACAATCTAAAAAGAAAACCCAGGGAATTCCGTGGAGGTCCAGTGGTTAGGGCTCCACGGCTCTACTGCCGTGGGCACAGGTTCGATTCCTGGTTGGGGAACTAAGAGTCCACAGGACGTGCAACATGGCCAAAAAAATAAATAAATAAAATGACGTTAAACAAACCAAAAAAAAAGGAGAAAACACAAAGCATACAAAAAGATGCTAAACTTCACAAATAATGAAAATTAAATCAACACTTAAATACCACTTTATTTTTTTGAATTTATTTTATTTGTTTTTTATACAGCAGGTTCTTAATAGTTATCAATTTTATACATATTAGTATATACATGTCAATCCCAATCTCCCAATTCATCACACCCCCACCACCCGCACCACTTTCCCGCCTTGCTGTCCATACGTTTGTTCTCTACATAGGAAGAACACTATGTAGAACACTACATAGTGTTCTTTCCTATGTTTTCCTCTAAGAGTTTTATAGTGTCCAGTCTTACATTTAGGTCTCTAATCCATTTTGAGTTTATTTTTGTGTATGGTGTTAGGGAGAGTTCTAATTTTATTCTTTTACACGTAGCTGTCCAGTTTTCCCAGTGCTACTTATTGAAGAGACTGTCTTTTCTCCATTGTATATCCTTGCCTCCATTGTCATAGATTAGTTGACCATAGGTGTGTGGGTTTATCTCTGGGCTTTCTACCCTGTTCCATTTATGTATATTTCTGGTTTTGTGCCAGTACCATATTGTTTTGATTACTGTAGCTTTGTAGTATAGTCTGAAATCAGGGAGCCAGCTTCCTCCAGCTCCTTTTCTTTCCTTCAAAGCTGCTTTGGCTATTTGGGGTCTTTTGTGTTTCCATACAAATTGTAAAATTTTTGGTTCTAGTTCTGTAAAAAATGCCATTGGTAATTTGATAGGGATTGCATTGAATCTGTAGATTGCTGTAGGTAGTATAGTCATTTCCACAACGTTGATTCTTCCAAGAACATGGTACACCTCTCCATCTGTTTGTATCATCTTTATTTCATCAGTGTCTAATAGCTTTCCGCATACAGGTCTTTTGCCTCCCTAGGTGGGTTTATTCCTAGGTATTTTATTCTTTTTGTTGCAATGGTAAATGGGAGTGTTTCCTTATATTCTCTTTCAGATTTTTCATCATTAGTGTATAGGAATGCAAGATATTTCTGTAGATTAATTTAGTAGCCTGCAACTTTAGCAAATTCATTGATTAGCTCTAGTAATTTTCTGGTGGCGTCTTTAGGATTCCCTATGTATAGTATCATGTCATCTGAAAACAGTGACAGTTTTACTTCTTTTCCAATTTGTATTCCTTTTATTTCTTTTTCTTCTCTGATTGCCATGGCTAGGACTTCTAAAACTATGTTGAATAATAGTGGTGAGAGTGGACATCCTTGTCTTGTTCCTGATCTTAGAGGAAATGCTTTGTTTTTCACCATTGAGAATGATGTTGGCTGTGGTTTTGTCGTATATGGCCTTTATTATGTTGAGGTAGGTTCCCTTTATGCCTACTTTCTGGAGACCTTTTATCATAAATGGTGTTGAATTTTTTCAAAAGCTTTTCCTGCATCTATTGAGATGATCATATGGTTTTTCTTCTTCAATTTCTTAATATAGTGTATCACATTGATTGATTTGCATATATTGATAATCCTTGCATCTGCAGGATAAATCCCACTTGATCATGGTGTATGATCCTTTTAATGTGTTGTTGGATTCTGTTTGCTAGTATTTTGTTGAGGATTATTGCATCTATATTTGTCGGTGATATTGGTCTGTAATTTTCATTTTTTTGTAGTATCTTTGTCTGGTTTTGGTATCAGGGTGATGGTGGCCTCACAGAATGAGTTTGGGAGTGTTCCTTCCTCTACAATTTTTTGGAAGAGTTTAAGAAGGATGGGTGTTAGCTCTTCTCTAAATGTTTGATAGAATTCACCTGTGAAGCTATCTGGTCCTGGACTTTTGTTTGTTGGAAGATTTTTAATCACAGTTTTAATTTCAGTACTTGTCATTGGTCTGTTCATATTTTCTATTTCTTCCTGGTTCAGTCTTGGAAGGTTATACCTTTCTAAGAATTTGTCCATTTCTTCCAGCTTGTGCATTTTATTGGCATAGAGTTGCTTGTAGCAGTGTCTTACGATGCTTTGTATTTCTGAGGTGTCTGCTGTAACTTCTCCTTTTTCATTTCTACTTTTACTGATTTGAGTCCTCTCCCTCTTTTTCTTGATGACTCTGGCTAATGGTTTATCAGTTTTGTTTATCTTCTCAAAGAACCAGCTTTTAGTTTTATTGATTTTTGCCATTGTTCTCTTTGTTTCTATTTCATTTATTTCTGCTCTGATCTCTATGGTTTCTTTCCTTCTACTAACTTTGGGTTTTGTTTGTTCTTCTTTCTCTAATTCCTCTAGGTGTAACGTTAGATTGTTGATTTGAGATTTTTCTTGTTTCTTGAGGTAGGCTTGTATTGCTCTAAGGCTTCCCTCTTAGAACTGCTTTTGCTGCATCCTATAGGCTTTGGATTGTCATGTTTTCATTGTCATTTGTCTCTAGGTATTTTTGATTTCCTCTTTGATTTTTTCAGTGATCTCTTGGTTATTTAGTAACATATTGTTTAGCCTCCATGTGTCTTTGTTTTTTGTCTGGTACATAGCCCTTTGTCTTTTCATCTTGTCTATCTTTCTGTGAATGTGTTTTTTATTCCACAGGCTGCAAGATTGTTGTTCTTCGAAATACCACTTTGTACCTCTTGGTTTTGTTAAGTAATTTGTTTTAAAATTATTGACAATGTTATAGCAAAACAACTCTTGTACAATGCTAGTGTGAGTGTTAATAGGTATAACTCATTGGAAAGAATTTGGCAAAATCTAGTGATGTGGAAAAGATATAAATCCTATGAGCCAGCTGCAATTGCCCTCATAAATTTAAGGGATGCGTTAAAAATAAGGTCAAAATACAATGCAGAAATATTTTTACTAGTAAAAAATTGGAAAATATTATATATATTCTTCAGATGTATAGTTACAAAAAATGCCACACAGCAGCCAAAATAAATGAGCTAGAACTCTGAATATTAACATGGTTGAATCTCAAAAGTTGAACAAAGGAAAGCAAGGTATAGAACAATGTGTAAGTATAATGCCATTTATATAAATTTGAAGTATAAGAAGAAATATAATTGATCAGTGAATCTCTCTAATAAAAAAGTCATCCTTAAAAGTAATAAGCATTAAATATAGAATAAGGATTACCTTAGCATTGGGGGTAGGGAAGAACATGTGATAGAGCAAGGGTGCAGAGGGAATTAACTTTTCTTTAAATTGATTATTTCTTAAGCAGAGGGTTGGGTATATTTGAGTTCATCAGATTATTGTCAGTAATTTTTTTGTGTACATAATATAAAATGAATCATAAAAATCTGTTAAATCCAGTGTTTGATTACACTTGTGTTCAAAGTAGTTTAATAAAGCCAAGTAAAAATGTCACATCAGTTTCCATATTTCCATTAAGATGACAATTCTGTCACCGTATGTGACTTGATACCAGTTAATGTTTTGCTTTTTCTTTTCCTATAGATGAATGCCTGAACAGAGATTAATCCAAATGTCAAAAATAAAAAAAATGAAATAAAATAAAAGGAATAATTGAGAAGAACTACGTTCTTTGTAGGATGAGCATCCTTTGGCAAATCTCCCTATGCTAATTTAGACATGCAAACAAATAAACACATACCCATCTCGACCATGGGTATGTGTTTACTTGTTTCTCTGTAGAATGAGAAACCTTCTCTGGTTCAGGGCTGGGTCAGTGTTTTAGTAGTGGCTCCATATCATCTTCTTTCCCCTTCAGCATATTTCTTTTATGCTCTGTGCTTATAAAGATCATACACAACTATTGCATTTACTAAGTCTCGTTATGATTGTTTAATAGCTTTCTATCCTAAATAAAAGTCAATCTGTGCCCCTATTGCTTGTTCCTCACTTGTATTTGTATCTTTGTGCAGATACAAAGGCCCAAAGACAAAAGTTATCCAGCACATGAGAGTTGCAAGTTCAGATGTCACAGAGGCTAGGAAAATAATTTAAATAAATGATGCTGGCCAGAGCTAAAGGAAAAAAATATCCCTTCTTTTAGGCACAGATACTAGTCAGGTCCAGGCTGTTTTGGGGAAGTAAAAATACAGGTTCTTTATTACCAGATCCTCCAATTGTTCAAAAGATACAAAAAATCTAGGTCTGTATGTTAAATCTCTTGAATTTCAAAAGTTGGCAACTAATTTAACGTATAATTTTAACCCCGTTTGGGCTAAACCAAACAGATCTGCAGCCATGATTAGCCCCTTGGCTGCCAGTTGGAGACTTCTGCTCTATACACTATGGAAACTGCTGATGAAGAGAAAGCAACTTATCCTTGGGATGTAAAACAACAGCAAAACAAACAAACAAACAAAAAAAACCCTTCAACAACCAAAATAGTTTGTTTTCCTAAAACAGGAGGGAGAACTCAACAGTTCCTTAGAAGTACACATGTATTTACAGACACCATTTGGAAGATAGCTCCAGGAAGCCACCAGATCCTCTGCTTCAGAACTGTGTCTTGGGCTTGATCCTTGTCACCCTCTGGAAGTGTAAGCAACTTTTGGCAAGAAAGAGCTCTTTGCAGGAACGAGCTCTCTGAAGGAGGTCCTTTTCGTCTGGTCACTTGAGCAAAGCTATATTGTAACTAACCTTAAACCAGGCACCCCCATGCTCTACTCATCTCCAGCCCAAAGCACACCTTTCAAATCTTTTGATCACACAATACCTTGCGTAATCTGTTGGTTCTTTCCATAGATTGTCAATTTTAAAAAGTGCACAATGTGAAAGTTGAGAGTTAAGTTTTATTTGGGGCAAAATGAGGACTATAGCCTGGGAGACAGCAGCAGAGAACTCTGAGAAACTGCTCCAAAGAGCTAAGGGGAAAGGTCAGTATATATGTGATTTTGATGTACATGCAATCAAGCACATTTTTTTTGCAGAAGGTTTCTGCTAGTCTCATGAAGGTTACTGCTAGTCACGAGGAGCAGACATCACCATGAAGGATTTTCACGCTTTTCTAGATATGAGGAGATACAAAAATTGGGCTCATAAAATCGGCTCCTGAAAATATCTGTCTGAAGACCTGTTCTGCCAGTTTTTCCCAGAGCACAAAGTGCCTCTTTTCTACTCTCCACCCTGTATTCCTTTCAGAGGGTGTTGAAAGTCAGCAGTTGCAGCAGCACATGATTTAATCCTTGTAGAAGTAGATGCAAAGTGCCAATGGCAAGTGCCAATTTGTAGTTGACAGATCAAAGAAGTAGAAATGAAGAATAAGTAATTAACAGATGACCAGATCTCTTCCCTAGCTTCCCCTTCAGTAATCTCACAAACAAACTATGGATCAAGATAGCATCTGAAGAAAGATCGTGAGGAGTTGACAAGCCTGCATGCAGTGGGAGATGGTGATGAGTCTGATCCCCTATCTCAATGATTAACTGAGATTACTTCTCCTTTTCCCTTTATAAACTTTCGTGGCTGAGCAGCAACTTCAGAGTTGGTTTTCGGGACACAGGTCTGCCTTCTCCCAGACTGCCAGCTTTTCTGATTAAAGCAACTTTTCTTTCTACCAACACTTGCCTCTTGAGTATTGGCTTTTGAGCAGCGAACAGCCAAACCCAAGTGTGGTAACAGAAGTGTTTAATCAGAGGTGGGATGACCCCTAGACCAGAGGGCCATAGAGGTGGTTCTAGGTAAGTGGCTGCCCTTCCACCTTTGTCATTAAATGAGTGTCTGTTTTTTCATTATTGTTTTCATTTTTTGTTTTAAATACTCAGGCATTTAGAAATATTTGTCACAATCCTTAAAACAACTCCTTTGGAAACAATTTAAATGTCTAAAAGTAGGAAAGTAGTTAAGTAAATTGTTACAAACATCAAGTGAAATATGAGGCTAGTGTTAAATCAATCATTATAAAATCTATATTCAAGGTAGAAAGTATGAAGAGTGTTAAAAGAAGTAGATTATTTGTATTATGATTACAACTATGTAAACTGTATAAAACATCAGCTCATTGTTATCATAATTGTTTTAAGGTACTGGGATTAATGGTCACTTTTTTTCCCTTCTAAATTTTCCATTAGTTATATTATTTACATAATTAAAATTATTTTCAAACCAATGTTTAAAATTAAACCCCCTTTTCAGAATTATGTAAACAAAAGGATTATCACCCTCCCCCCACCCCAGAAACCTAGGGGTGTTACAGTAAATCTCTCTCCAGGTAGAAGATAGAAGAGCCTCCAATTATCTGTTTTCTGTATTCTCCCATCAGGATTCACCAGAAATTTATCAAGGAAGCCTTCATGATTGAAAAGTTCCCTAGACGATATTCCATAATGCTATGGTTTCAGATCTCTGTTTTTCCACAAACCTTCTCTGGAGTCTTATAATCCACATTTGCATCAAATACCACATGGTTCATGTGGTGGGGGAGGGGAAACTGGCTTGCTTTAATATTTTTGTGAGTTTCCTTGCTTACTGTTTCTAAGTGAAAGAAGCAAAGTTGGTGGTCCAACAGACATAACAGTCAAAGGAAGCTCAAAAAAGTAAGCTCCTAACTCTTTGCTTCACTTGCTTCAAACATTAAAATTCACCCTTTTTATCAACAAAGGAAGGATTCTCTAAAACAAATGCCAAATGACATGCCAATCTTCTGTTATTCACAACATTAGTTTGAAGAAAAATTCATTTGTATAGGGATGGCAAGGTTAGATGCATAAATTGTTTTGAAATATATGTTTTCGCACGTGGTATTTGAATTAACTGGATAAAATCTAGGATGTATTCTGAGTACTGTTTCCAGATTAAGTTACAATTCATGGCAAATAATTGGGGATGGGGTGGAGATACTCAATTCTTATTGAGTATCTGCTGTGTCCTAAGATCTTTACATATATTATTTCCTTTAATATGTAGAACAGTCCAACTTGGTAGGATCATTACCTTAATTTTCAAAGGAGAAATAAGATCAGGGAAGTCAAATAACTTACCCAAGACAAACAGCAAATATACGGTATAAACAGGATTTAATCCCAGGTGTATCTGATTTAAAAACCCATACATGTTTCATTCTCTTAGGCTTTCTTGACTACAAT
Organism: Mesoplodon mirus; assembly: GCF_964341445.2. NCBI lineage: Eukaryota > Metazoa > Chordata > Mammalia > Artiodactyla > Ziphiidae > Mesoplodon > Mesoplodon mirus. The sequence continues at coordinate 67,454,748 of NC_138984.1, forward strand.
CTATTGAAAACCTGTTCTAAATTAAGAAAGTAAGTCCTTTGTTCAGAGCTACATGTATCATGTCAATATTTTGGAAAGTATAACATGCTGAGCTGTTTTTCCATAAGTGCTATGATCTGGTGAATAGCCAATAAAAATTGGATGCCTACCTCATCCACTGCTTTAAGCAAATGAATATTCTCAAAGTGCTCTTGCTGTAGGGGAGGAAAAACTTCCTTCTATCCTTGTAGGTTATGTGCCTGGGCCTAAGAATTAAAGTGACATAAAACAGATAAACAGAAAAGAGGCATACCCATTTATTTAATATATTTATATGTATACAAGAGAACTCAGAAGGAAAATTAAAAACTGAAGAAATCATTATGCCCAAAAGCTTATATACCTTTTTACACAAGTGATGATAAACTGTGGAGATGTGACAAGACAAAGGGACTTGGACTAGGAGCAGTAAACTGTGGGACAGTGACTAGGAAATGTATGAAGGCACTAATAGAAGATAAGGATTATTTTAGTAGGTTTGTCTGTACAGGTCCATTTCAGTGTCAACTCCCAGTCTTTGGTGATAAAAATGTTCTTTCTTTCTGGTACAGGGAGGACATTTTTCTCACGGAAAATTTTACGACCAATGTGCTTTTAGGTAGAAAGGTGGAGGTCAGAAATTTTATAACCAACTTGCTTTTAGGTAAAAAGGGGGAGGTCAGAGAGCCCTTCCTGCATCTATTGTTTCTTAAGTGTGTTCAGCTCAAAGTAATCAATATGTTAAAGTGGCATATTTTGGGGTGGCACACCCTGATCCACTCCACTGGCTTTTTTGTTTTTGAAGTTGTGCTAGCAGGACATGATGGTTCAACCATTTGTGTTTGATTTCAAACCAAGTAAGACGATGTTCAATTCAGGGTTTCAGAAGAGTATTTTAAAAGTCATGCAAATAAAGGAAGCTAATCTCTTAGCTTTGCCTGGTGTTTTCCTTTTCCTTTTTCTTAGTTTTTGTTTTTTTACAAGTTAATATGGTTATACCCCTGGCAGAATATACAAAATCCCGACAGCTGGAATCTAGGCTCACAATCCTTATGGAATACAGATGCGGTCATGTTTCCCAAAGCCTGATTCTGGTTGAAATGCTCTACTCCCCTCCAGAGAGGTCGCAGGAACATGCATATTTGGTCAAACAAAAAATGCCCTCAAGTTATCTTAAGTGGTTATACATTACAGCAGCTTTTTAAAAATCTGAAAAACTGCTGGATCAGTATTGAAATGATATCTATATAGTTATAGGTATAATGCAGATAGAGGTAGAGATAAAGATACTGATGCAGATGTAGAGTGAGAGATACAGATATCACACTCATCCACACATACACACACACACAATCACACACACGAATCGGTCCAACAATCTGGAACTCATCTGCTGCTTTCAAAGAACAGTACTGGCATGTCTAAACTAGTCAAGTCATGCACCTGCTTTAAGATGATAAAGGATGATTCTATAAGGGTCTACAAAAATGACCTCTGGATCATGTATGGAATGAAATAATCCTAGCATAAGGATCCTAGAACCTCAGTGAGATAATGAGTTCATCAAATTTTACACATATGCCAATAGCTTTGTTGACAAATACAGTGATAAAAGGGTACAGGGAAGCATTTAACCATTATTTTTCCATCCAACCCTTCAGAAATCAATCTTTTGGATTTCCTGGTGGTGCAATGCAGGGGACATGGGTTTGAGCCCTGGTCCAGGAAGATCCCACATGCCGCAGAGCAACTAAGCCCGTGTGCCACAACTACTGAGCCTGCACTCTAGAGCCCATGAGCCACAACTACTGAGCCCACATGCCACAACTACTGAAGCCCGCGTGCCTAGAGCCTGTGCTCCGCAACAAGAGAAGCCACCACAATGAGAAGCCCACGCACTGCAACGAAGAGTAGCCCCTGCTCGCCGCAACTAGAGAAAGGCGCTGTGCAGCAACAAAGACCTAACACAGCCAAAAATAAAATAAATAAATTAAATAAATAAATTTATTTATTTAAAAAAAAAAAGAAATCAATCTTCATGTTCCCACAATTGGCAGACTGCAAATGCTGGTCATTCCCAGCACCTTGCTAGATAAACATATAATAGTAGGCATTTAACTCTGAAAAAAATTTATATAAATAGCTATGGAAGCTGGTCACCAGTTAAGAAGAACTAAAGATGATTTGTTGACCATATGACTTCATCCAGCATAGGATGAAAACAGACTTCACCCAGCCCTAGCATCTTGTAGATGCATTGTATCATTGTCAAATTTTCTCATCATGTAGATTAACAGATTGCCAGTGTTAAACATTTTAAGAAGCTGTTATTTTCCAAATTATATGAAGACTTGAGAGGTCTGTGATCATCCTTTATGGTTTTCAGAATCCTGTCTGTAGCCTTGGGATTGGGCTCCTGAGAGATCACCAAGAGGTACGTACAGTTCAGATTATCACACCATGAACCATAGCAAATCATGGTTCAAGCAATATTTCTGTTAATCATTTACAAAATTCTATATGAATAATTTTCACTGTTTAGTTGTTCTGGAGTTGAGACTCCTAAATAAATGATATCCTATTTGAAAAGTCATTGGATATCTGATATTCCCAAGAGCCAGGAAATCACAAGCATTTGAATCTTGGCTCCAACTGAATCCAGTTTTTTGGGATTTGTAGCTCTCTAAGCATGCCTTAAAGTCTACATAAAGGCTTATTCTTTACTGGTTATTTCAACCTGCATGGACTTTGTAATCATCCTAATCCCACAGCAATTACTATTAGTGCCATTTATTTATATAACTTAATCATGGGCTGCTTTCTATTAACACTTTACATGTGTGATTTAAGTTATCCTGAGATTTCAAATTCCTGAGTTGAGGTCAGCTCCTATGACATATTTTTTTTGTATCAGTTTGTCACCAAACACAATCCTAATTGCACAATATGTGCTTAGTAAATAGCTATTAAAATTAATCTTTTGGGATGGGCAAAAAAACAAATGCTAAATCCTCACTTCTCTTCTCTTCACTTGGAATAACAGAAACAGTGTGTAGTGGGATGTTGAGAGGAACCTTTCCGATTGCCTTGAAATTACCTCTAGAGTAGGGATTAATACATTTTTTCTATAAATGGCCAGTTAGTTATTATTTTAGGCTTTATCATTTATATTTTATTTTTTTACAACCCTTTAAAAATTGTTCATAGCTCACAAGCCATACAAAAACAGGCCACAAACCATATTTGTATCATGGGCCATAGATCGTCCATTGTGCTCTACAGCACACAGACAAAAAACGACATGTGTTCAGACCCTCAGTCAAAAAAGCCACCAACAATAAAGGCCAGACTAATTTCTTCAGGGCTCAACTAAAGGGAGCAAAATCTACACAATTACTTATCTAACTCACTAGTTATTGTCTGTCTATCTATCTATCTATTTATCTATCTATCATCTATCAATCATCTGTCCATCTATTTATCTACTGTCTATAAACCAACCACCTATCTATATAGTAGTTATCTATCATTAATCATCTATAATAGAGCAAAACTCAAGTTATCTATCATTTATCATTTATTTGTCTATCATCTATCTATCTAAAGACTCAGGCATGGAGAGTAGAGGGGGAGTCCTCAGCATCTTTGGCCTTGGCCTCAAGGGGAATGCTGTATTAGCCTTCAGATATTATTTTACACTTTCTCTAAAGCATGAGAGGTGCCTGGGCATGGAGACTACGAGAGAATCTCTCATAGAGACTGTAAGATGCCTTCAAAAAGGGATGCTGAATCTTATTTTACATTTAGGTGTCTTCTTATGTGAACCTGCTGATCTACCCTGAGCCTATATGAACAGGAGAGGAGAATTAGGGGGAAAAAAAAGGATAAAATTATCATGGGTAGGGTTTGAGCCAGCATGTTGACACTCCACCTGGGATGTAGGAATAGGAATTTGTAGAGTATACTTCTGGGGGCAGGAAATGAAGTAAAAAAAACAGACAGCATTAAAGCCAGCTTTCCCATGGAGAGCTATGCAGTTGGAAGCCTTGCAATGACCTCCAAGGGACACACCCTTGTGCCCACGAGAGCCAGCATGACCCGGCTGGTGCCACAGCCCTAACCCTGGTCAGGGCTAGTTGGAGAAGAGGTGGCTACCAGTAGAATGAGGACCACAACAGGAGTTGGGTAAGTCTGGAAATGCTATTTTCTCTCACTCTCCTCCCCAATAGCATCAACACAGAGAAAGATCTACATTTTGTAGAAAAGTGTGGAAGATGTATTTGAGAAGCATCCACTGGCACGCATACTCCCTAAGCAGTAACTAGCCCAGCTGAATGCCTGTCCTAGAGTTAGGGGAAGAGATGCATTTTAAATCAAGCTTGAGATTCATTTTTCAACTAGACTGAGCATTGATAACTGTCCAAGATGTTATTAAGGGAAAAGAAAAGGGATTTGACAGAGCACAGTTGAAAGCAGCGATTGGAAAAAAAATGTTTCTTGTCTGTACCCCACTGAGTAGAACCATACACATTTTCTTTCTTTTTCTTCCTTCCTTCTTTCTTTCCTTCCTTCCTTTTTTTTTCTTCTTCTTATTTTCTAATAGATGTGTCCATAAACATTCAGCTTCAAGTTTTTTCATGAAATTTATTTGTCCCTGCTAGGACCTGAAGTCTGTTAGAGGAACCAGGAGATAGATTGTCTCACATTGGCTCCCCAGAAGCAAACCTGAGAGCATGATTCCAGTTTAAGTGATTTATTAACAAAGTGCTTCCAGGGGAAGCCAGTCTGGGAGCAGGAAAAGGAGTGGGGAAAGCAGGATAGGAAAGAGGAGGAAGCCAAGCAAGGAAGTGATCTCAGGCAAAGTCTCCCAGAGGCTACCTTCATCCTGATCCTGCAGAAAACTACGGACTGTGAATTCTGCCTCTAATAGTCTTCACCCAAATCAAAGGGGCTGTCACACTCCCACATCTGGGAGTCACTGGTTAAGTCCACCCTTGGGGAATATAAATAACCAGAACTTCTGGCTCTCAGTCGTCCAAGAGCCCATGGGAAGTCCTACAGTGGGGAAAAGGAAATTGTGAAAATGAGTTCCAAGAAGATCTGGACAAAGAATCAGCATTATCTGCTACAACATTCACAGAATGTTAGAGTAGAATTGTTCTTGGAGGATGCAAGACCAGGGCACAACTTGATTCTTGGAGGATGCAAGACCAGGGCACACCTTGATTGGTTGTAAGTTATGCCACACATGCACGCACACATGCGCACACACGATGTTATCAGTAATGACGTACAACAATTTATTGATTTTTTCCAAATAATTTGCTTAGAATGCAATGTTATCCCCATAATAATGTCACTCTTACTAGCAATCCCATGTTATTCTTCCTTTATTGGGAGAGAAAGAATTGGAGGTATGACCGGGACTCAGGATGGCAAGTAGCTCAGGAATACCTTATTTCTGCTGCAATTCACCCTAAGATACAACTACTATGGTTCTGATGATAGTTGTGACAATTAGAAATGATTTAGAGCTTATGTGTTGTGGTTTTATAATTATTTTGGATTTAAAAAAATTATCTGTGAACAAATTTCAGTTTATTTCTAAGGCATATAGGAAGGTGTACTTCTTGCTAGAAAAATACGCCAAAATCAGTACTATGGAAGAATCCAGCAAACAGCCTGGTATAGATGTAAGGCAGTGTACACTAATGATTAGACATGTGCAGTTAATTTGTCTAGGGTCAAATCCTAGTTTTGTTAGCAACAAATCATTCTTCATTGGATAACATGATTAATTTTTTTTTTTTTTTTTTTGCTGTACGCGGGCCTCTCACTGTTGTGGCCTCTCCCATTGCGGAGCACAGGCTCTGGACACGCAGGCTCAGCAGCCATGGCTTACGGGCCCAGCTGCTCTGCGGCGTGTGGGATCTTCCCGGACCAGGGCACGAACCCGTGTCCCCTGCATCGGCAGGTGGAATCTCAACCACTGCACCACCAGGGAAGCCCTTGATTTATTTTTTACACCTAAATACCCTCAGGAGTAGGAATTAAAGAATTAAAGAGGAATAAGATTCGAACTTGCTTTATCAGGCTGTTGGAAATTAAAGGAGATCATATGTGTAGAGTGCTTAGACTCGGTGATAGCATAGAGTAGGTGCTCCATAAATGTTCATTTTTATTAAGAACATTGTTTCAGGAGTTGGAAAGACCTCTGTCTAATTCTCTTTGTCCTTGTGCAGGTGAGTTCTTCTCATTAAATTGCAGATAATAGTAGGATGACTGAATTTCTGTGGGGATTAAATGCAATAGTATATGAAATACCTGGCAAACCGGAAGTGCATAATAGCTGTCATTTCCCTGTCCTTTCATTAGATACACAAATACTCTCCATACATGAAGGAGAAGTGGTTGTACAACCTCAGCATGAATGCTTTCAGACTCACCCTTTCATTCAATCTCTTTTGCATAAGTACAAATGGAAGCCTAGGTTAATCTTATGACTTTGAGAAGATGACAGCAAAGACCATTCCATCTCTACAAATTTCTAGTGTTAAAATGTACTCCCTTAAATTAAATTGAAATTTCCACTCATCTAATTTCAACCCTCCTTGCTCCTGGAGCAATATGAACTTGAACTGTACTTCAGTTAATTCAGTTGGCCAACAGAACTAAAAACTTTCCCTTAAATTAAAGCCATATACTACCAGACACTAAATGCTCATGGGTTCAGCAACACATTAGGTGGAATATTTCCTGTGCCTTGACTGTAGCAAGGCTTCGATGCAAAGGAAGCCAAAGTATTCAGAGAGAAGTCCAAACTGTTATGTTCCCTTCAAAACCAGTCTCTTGGGTCTGCTCTATAGCTACTGGCTGGTTGATCCCAGACCTCATTTGTTGGTGTTCAAAACAGAGTCTGGATTTCATTAACTAGATTGACTTGAGGTTGGGGTCGGACAATCACATAACTCTTTTTAAAAAATTGTTTAACTTGTGAGGAAGGTTGTTGCTTAGAGTATGAAGCATGAAGTAAGTCACGTTTTTTTTTTACTCTAAATTGCATTAAGAGCTTAAAACAAAACATTACACAGGGAGCAAACTCAGGGTCTCTATTTGAATTGTACTGGCAGCTCTATGAAAAGAAGATGGCCTGTGTGTTAATGGCTTTGAGCAATGGTGTGACAGAAAGGGAGAGTGAAGGTATGCTCTCTGGTTCATCCCTGTCATCCAGAAGACTCATGCTCAATGCAGCATTATTCATAATAATCAATATGTGGAAAAAAGCTAGTGTCCATCAAGAGAAAAATGGATAAAGAAAATGTGTTACATATATATAATGTATTTATTCAGCCTTAAAAAAGAAGGAAATCCTGCAGTATGCAACAACATTGATTCCACTGATATGAGGTAGCTAAAATAAACAAACACATAGAAGCAGACAAAGGCAACAAAAGCAAAAAAAATAATAATAAGTAGAATTATATCAAACTAAAAAGCTTCTGCACAGCAAAGGAAAACATCAATAATATGAAAAGGCAGCCTATGAAATGGAAGAAGATATTTGCAAACCACATATCTGATAAGGTTAATATCCAAAATATACAAGGAACTCAAAGAACTCAATAGCAAAAACCCCAAGTAATGGGATTTAGAAATGGGCAAAAGGGGGCTTCCCTGGTGGCGCAGTGGTTGAGAGTCTGCCTGCCGATGCAGGGGACACGGGTTCGTGCCCCGGTCCAGGAAGATCCCACATGCCGCGGAGTGGCTGGGCCCGTGAGCCATGGCCGCTGAGCCTGCGCGTCCGGAGCCTGTGCTCCACAATGGGAGAGGCCACGACAGTGAGAGGCCCGCGTACCGCAATAAAAAAAAAAAAAAAAAAAAAGAAATGGGCAAAAGGGGGACCTTCAAGATGGAGGAGGAATAAGACGTGGAGATCACCTTCCTCCCCACAAATACATCAAAAATACATCTACATGTGGAACAACTCCTACAGAATGCCTACTGAATGCTGGCAGACCTCAGATTTCCCAAAAGGCAAGAAACTCCCCACGTACCTGGGTAGGGCAAAAGAAAGAACAGAGACAAAAGAATAGAGACAGGACTTGCATCTCTGGGAGGGAGCTATGAAGGAGGAAAGGTTTCCACACACTAGGAAGTCCCTTCACTGGTGGAGATGGGGGGTGGGCAGGGGGGAAGCTTCGGAGCCACGGAGGAGAGCACAGAAACAGGGGTGCGGAGGGCAAAGTGGAGAGATTCCCGCACAGAGGATCGGTGCTGACCAGCACTCACCAGCCCGAGAGGCTTGTCTGCTCACCCGCTGGGGCAGGTGGGGGCTGGGAGCTGAGGCTCAGGCTTCAAAGGTCAGATCCCAGGGAGACGACTGGGGTTGGCCACATGAACAAAGCCTGAAGGGGGTTAGTGTGCCACAGGAGGGAGTCCAGGAAAAAGTCTGGACCTGCTTAAGAGGCAAGAGACCATTGTTTCCACGTGTGTGAGGGGATTTAGAGCACCGCCTAAACTAGCTCCAGAGACGGGCGCGAGCCGCGGCTATCAGCGCGGACACCAGAGACGGGCATGAATCACTAAGGCTGCTGCTCCAGCCACCAAGAAACCTGTGTGCAAGCACAGGTCACTATCCATACCTCCCCTCTCGGGAGCCTGTGCAGCCTGCCACTGCCAGGGTCCCGTGATCCAGGGACAACTTCCCTGGGAGAACACACGGTGCACCTCAGGCTGCTGCAGTCATGCCAGCCTCTGCCACCACATTCCGTACCCCTCCCTCCCCCTGGCTTGAGTGAGCCAGAGCCCCCTAATCAGCTGCTACTTTAACCCCATCCTGTCTGGGTGGGGAACAGATGCACTCAGGCGACCTACAAGCAGAGGCAGGGCCAATCCAAAGCTGAACCCCAGGAGCTGTGCAAACAAAGAAGAGAAAGGGAAATTTTTCTGTGCAGCCTCAGGAGCAGCAGAATAAATCTCCACAATCAACTTGATGTACCCTGCATCTGTGGAATACCTGAATAGACAACGAATCATTGCAAAATTGAGGCGTGGACTTTGGGAGCAACGGTAGACTTGGGGTTTGCTTTCTGCATCTAATTTGTTTCTGGTTTTATGTTTATCTTAGTTTAGTATTTACAGCTTATTAACATTATTAGATTTGTTCATTGATTTGGTTGCTCTCTTCTTTTTTACATATATATATATATTTTTTTTCCTTTTACATATATCTATGTATTATTTTCCTTCTTCCCTTTTTGTGAGTGTGTATATGTATGCTTCTTTGTGTGATTTTGTCTGTATAGGTTTGCTTTTACGATTTGTCCTAGGGTTCCATCTGTGCTTTTTTTCTTTTTTTAGTATAGCTTTTAGCACTTGTTATCATTGCTGGATTTGTTTATTGGTTTGGTTGCTCTCTTCTTTCTTTTTTTATTACTTTTTAATTTTATTATTTTAATATTTTTTATTTATTATTTTAATTTTTTTCTTTCTTTCTTTCTTTTTTTTTCTCCCTTTTCTTCTGATCCGTGTGGCTGACAGGGTCTTGGTGCTATGGCTGGGTGTCAGGCCTGAGCCTCTGAGGTGGGAGAGCTAAGTTCAGGACATTGGTCAACCAGAGACAACCTGGCCCCACATAATATCAATCGGCAAGAGCTCTCCCAGAGATCTCCGTCTCAGTGCTAAGACCCAGCTCTACTCAATGACCAGCAAGCTCCAGTGCTGGAGACCCCATGCCAAACAACAAGCAAAACAGAAATACAACCACACCCATTAGCAGAGAGGCTGCCTAAAATCATAATAAGTTCACAGGCACCACAAAACACACCACTGGACATGGTCCTGCCCACCAGAAAGACAAAATCCTCATTAGAATGGAGAAAATACAAGAAATATTTAACAAGGACCTAGAAGAACTAAAGAGCAAACAAACAATGATGAAGAACACAATAAATGAAATTAAAAATTCTCTAGAAGGAATCAATAGCAGAATAACTGAGGCAGAAGAACGGATAAGTGACCTGGAAGATAAAATAGTGGAAATAACCACCACAGAGCAGAATAAAGAAAAAAGAATGAAAACAATTGAGGATAGTCTCAGAGACCTCGGGGACAACACTAAACGCACCAACATTCGATTTATACGGGGTCCCAGAAGAAGAGGAGAAAAAGAAAGGGACTGAGAAAATATTTGAAGAGATTATAGTTGAAAACTTCCCTAATATGGGAAAAGAAATAGTCAATCAAGACCAGGAAGAGCAGAGAGTCCTATACAGGATAAATCCAAGGAGAAACACGCCAAGACATATTAATCAAACAATCAAAGATTAAATACAAAGAAAAAATATTAAAAGCAGCAAGGGAAAAATACAAACAACATACAAGGAAATCCCCATAAGGTTAACAGCTGATCTTTCAGCAGAAATTCTGCAAGCCAGAAGGGAGTGGCAAGACACACTGAAAGTGAAGAAAGGGAAAAAAGTACAACCAAGATTACTCTACCCAGCAAGGATCTGATTCAGATTCAACGAGAAATTAAAACCTTTACAGACAAGCAAAAGTTAAGAGAATTAAGCACCACCAAACTAGGTTTACAACAAATGCTAAAGGAACTTCTCTAGGCGGGAAACACAAGAGAAGGAAAAAACCTACAATAACAAACCCAAAACAAGAAAGAAAATGGTAATAGGAACATACATATCAATCATTACCTTAAATGTAAATGGATTAAATGCTCCAAGAAAAGACACAGACTGGCTGAATGGATACAAAAACAAGAACCATATATATGTTGTCTACAAGAGACCCACTTCAGACCTAGCAACACATACAGACTGAAAGTGAGGGGATGGAAAAAGATATTCCATGCAAGTGGAAATCAAAAGAAAGCTGGAGTAGCAATTCTCATATCAGACAAAATAGACTTTAAAATAAGGACTATTATAAGAGACAAAAAAGAACACTACATAATGTTCAAGGGATCAAACCAAGAAGATATAACAATTATAAATATTTATGCACCCAATATAGGAGCACTTCAATACATAAGGCAAATGCTAACAGCCATAAAAGGGGAAATCAAGAGTAACACAATCATAGTAGGGGACTTTAACACCCCACACTCACCAATGCACAGATCATCCAAAATGAAAATAAATAAGAAAACACAAGCTTTAAATGATACATTAAATAAGATGGACTTAATTGATATTTATAGGACATTCCATCCAAAAACAACAGAATACACGTTCTTCTCAAGTGCTCATGGAACATTCTCCAGGATAGATCATATCTTGGGTCAAAAATCAAGCCTTGGTAAATTTAAGAAAATTGAAATCATATCAAGTACCTTTTCTGACCGCAATACTATGAGACTAGATAGCAATTACAGGAAGAAAAACTGTGAAAAATACAAACAAATGGAGGCTAAACAATACACTACTAAATAAACAAGACATCACTGAAGAAATCAAAGAGGAAATAAAAAAATACCTAGAAACAAATGACAATGAAAACACAATGAACCCAAATCTATGGGATGCAGCAAAAGCAGTTCTAAGAGGGAAGTTTATAGCAATACAATCCTACCCCAAAAAACAAGTAAACTCCCCAATAAACAACCTAATCTTACACCTAAAGCAATTAGAGAAAGAAGAACAAAACAACTCCAAAGATAGGAGAAGGAAAGGAATCATAAAGATCAGATCAGAAATAAATGAAAAAGCAGTGAAGAAAATGATAGCAAAGATAAATAAAACTAAAAACTGGTTCTTTGAGAAGATAAACAAAATTGATAAAGCATTAGCCAGACTCATGAAGAATAAAAAAGGAGAAGAGTCAAATCAATAGAAATAGAAATGAAAAAGAAGTAACAACTGACACCACAGAAATACAAAGGATCATGAGAGATTACTACAAGCAACGATTTGCCAATAAAATGGACAACCTGGAAGAAACGGACAAATTCTTAGAAAAGCACAGCCTTCTGAGGCTGAACCAGGAAGAAATAGAAAATATAAACTGACCAACCACAGGCAATGAAAATTAAACTGTGATTAGAAATCTTCCAGCAAATTAAAGCCCAGGACCAGATGGCTTCACAGGTGAATTCTACCAAACATTTAGAGAAGAGCTAACACCTATCCTCAAGCTCTTCCAAAATATAGCAGAGGGAGGAATACTCCCAAACTCATTCTATGAAGCCACCATCACCCTGATACCCAAACCAGACAAAGATGTCACAAAAAAAGTAAACTACAGGCCAATATCACTGATGAGCATAGATAAAAAAATCCTCAACAAAATACTAACACACAGAATCCAGCAACACATTAAAAGGCTCATACACCATGATCAAGCGGGATTTATCCCAGGAATGCAAAGATTCTTCAATATACGCAATCAATGTGATAAACCATATTAACAAAATGAAGGAGAAAAATCATACGATCATCTCAATAGATGCAGAAAAAGCTTTCGACAAAATTCAACACCCATTTATGATATAAACTCTCCAGAAAGTAGGCATAGAGGGAACCTACCTCAACATAATAAAGGCCATATATGACAAAACCACAGCCAACATCGTTTTCAAGGCTGAAAAACTGAAAATGGTTCCACTAAGATCAGGAACAAGACAAGGTTGCCCACTCTCACCACAATTATTCAACATAGTTTTGGAAGTTTTAGCAACAGCAATCTTAGAAGAAAAATAAATAAGGGGAATCCAAATTGGAAAAGAATAAGTAAAGCTGTCACTGTTTGCAGATGACATGATACTATACATAGAGAATTCTAAAGATGCTACCAGAAAACTGTTAGAGCTAATCAATGAATTTGGTAAAATAGCAGAGTACAAAATTAATGCACAGAAATCTCTTGCATTCCTATAGGCTAATGATGAAAAATCGGAAAGAGAAATTAAGGAAACACTCCCATTTACCACCGCAACAAAAAGAATAAAATACCTAGGAATAAACCTACCTAAGGAGCCAAAAGACCTGTATGCAGAAAACTATAAGATACTGATGAAATAAATTAAAGATGATACAAACAGATGGAGAGATTTACCATGTTCTTGGACTGGAAGAATCAACATTGTGAAAATGACTATACTACCCAATGCAAACTACAGAATTAATACAATCCCTATCAAACTACCAATGGCATTTTTCTCAGAACTAGAACAAAAAATTTCAAAATTTGTATGGAAACACAGAAGACCCCGAATAGCCAAAGTAATCTTGAGAAAGAAAAACAGAGCTGGAGGAATCAGGCTCCATGACTTCAGACTATAAAAAAAAGCTACAGTAATCAAGACAGTATGGTACTGGCACAAAAACAGACATATAGATCAATGGAACAGGATAGAAAGCCCAGAGATAAAACCATGCACGGAGAAAAGATAGCCTCTTCAATAAGTGGTGCTGGGAAAACTGGACAGCTACATGTAAAAGAATGAAATTAGAACACTCCCTAATACCATAACAAAAATAAACTCAAAATGGATTAAAGACCGAAATGTAAGGCCAGACACTATAAAACTCTTAGAGGAAAACATAGGCAGAACACCCTATGACATAAATAACAGCAAGATCCTTTTTGACCCACCTCCTAGAGAAATGGAAATAAAAATAAAAATAAATAAGTGGGACCTAATGAAACTTCAAAGCTTTTGCACAGCAAAGGAAACCATAAACAAGACGAAAAGACAACACTCAAATGGGAGAAAATATTTACAAACGAAGAGACTGACAAAGAATTAATCTCCAAAATACACAAGCAGCTCATGCAGCTCAATATCAAAAAAACAAACAACCCAATCCAAAAATGGGCAGAAGACCTAAATAGACATTTCTCCAAAGAAGATATACAGACAGCCAACAGACACATGAAAGAATGCTCAACATCACCAATCATTAGAGAAATGCAAATCAAAACTACAATGGGGGTATCACCTCACACCAGTCAGAATGGCCGTCATCAAAACATCTACAAACAGGGCTTCCCTGGTGGCGCAGTGGTTGTGAGTCTGCCTGCCGATGCAGGGGACGCAGGTTCGTACCCCGGTACGGGAAGATCCCACATGCCGCGGAGCGGCTGGGCCCGTAAGCCATGGCCACTGAGCCTGCGCGTCCGGAACCTGTGCTCCGCAACGGGAGAGGCCACGACAGTGAGAGGCCCGCGTACCGCAAAAAACAAAAACAAAAACAAAAACCATCTACAAACAATATATGCTGGAGAGGGTGTGGAGAAAAGGGAGCCCTCTTGCACTGTTGGTGGGAATGTAAATTGATACAGCCACTGTGGAGAACAGTATGGAGGTTCCTTAAAAAACTAAAAATAGAACTACCATATGACCCAGCAATCCCACTACTGGGCATATACCCTGAGAAGACCATAATTCAAAAAGAGTCATGTACCACAATGTTCATTGCAGCTCTATTTACAATAGCCAGGACATGGAAGCAACCTAAATGTCCATCGACAGATGAATGGATAAAGAAGATGTGGCACATATATACAATGGAATATTACTCAGCCATAAAAAGAAACGAAACTGAGTTATTTGTAGTGAGGTGGATGGACCTAGAGTCTGTCATAAAGAGTGAAGTAAGTCAGAAAGAGAAGAACAAATCCCGTATGCTAACATATATACATGGAATCTAAAAAAAAAAAAAAGGTTATTAAGAACCTAGGGGCAGGACAGGAATAATGACGCAGATGTAGAGAATGGACTTGAGGACACAGGGAGGGGTAAGTGTAAGCTAGGATGAAGTGAGAGAGCGACATGGACTAATATATACTACCAAATATAATAGCTAGTGGGAAGCAGCCGCATAGCACAGGGAGATCAGCTCAGTGCTTTGTGACCACCTAGAGGGGTGGGATAGGGAGGGTGGGAGGGAGACACAAGAGGGAGGAGATATGGGGATATATGTATATGTATAGCTGATTCACTTTGTTATAAAGGAGAAACTAACACACCATTGTAAAGCAATTATACTCCAATAGAGATGTTAAAAATAAATAAATAAATAAAACTTTCAGCTACTCAAAAAAAAAAGGGGGGGGGCAAAAGACCTGAACAGACATTTTTCCAAAGAAGATACAGAAATGGCCAACATGTACATGAAAATGTGCTCAATATCATTAATCATCAGGGAAAATACAAATCAAAACCACAATGAGACATCAACTCACACCTGTTGGGATGGCTATTATCAAAAAAGATAAGCAACAATAAGTGTCAATGAAGATAACAATAAATGGAAACCCTTGTGCCCTTTTGGCGGGAATGTAAACTGGAGCAGCCACTGTGGAAAACAGTAAGAGGTTCTTCAAACAATTAAAAGTAGAGCTACCATATGCTCCAGCAATCCCACTCCTGGGTATATACCCAAAGGAAACAAACCAAGATCTCAAAAAGATACCTGCACTCCCATGTTCATAGCAGCGTTATTCACAATAGTGAAGGTATGGAAACAACCTAAGTGTCCACTGAAGGATAAATGAATAAAGAAAATGTGGCATATATAGACAATGGGATATTTATCATTCAGCCTTAAAAAAGAAGAAAATACTACCATTTGCAACAACATGGATAAACCTAAAGGGCATTATGCTTAGTGAAATAAGCCAGATCAAGGAACACAAACACTGCATGGTATCACTTATATGTGGAATCTTAAAAAAAATTGAACTAATAGAAACAGAGTAGAGAAGTGGTTGCCAGGGGATGCAGGGTAGATGAAATAGGGAGAGGCTGGTAAAAGGGTATTAACTTTTAGCTATAATATGAATAAGGACTGAGGATCTAATGTATAACATGGTGACTATACTTGATAACTGAAATTTGCTAAGAGAGTAGAACTTAAACGTTCCCGTCAAAAAAAAAAAAAGGTAAATATAAAAAGGTGTATTTGTGAGGTGATGGATATGTTAATTAACTTGATGGGGGGGCAAATCCTTTCACAATCTATATGTATAAATGTATCACATTTTATACTTTAGATCTAACAATTTTATTTGTCAATTACACTTCAATAAAACTGAAAAAAATAAGAATAGTGGGAGGGATGGTTTTCAAAGAGAACTAATATTTGCTAACTAGCCGTTATGAAAGTTATGAATCAAGTGCTGTCCATTTACAGACTATGAGTCCTGGCCTCCGTTGATAAAGGTTATCAGGCTAAATGTGAGATACAGTGTTTGAACCAGAATGGTAAGTGGCATAAGGATAAGGCAGTAAAAAACAGCACTCAACCTTTAATCGAGCATCCCCTACTGTACACCTGCCCAGCATCTGGACCTGGGCTGGGGTCTGGGGAAAGGCCAGGACCTCGCTCTCCAAGGGACACATTTTCAGGCCAGATCACTACAGCACACCAGATAAACAGGATACAGTCAGTGAAGGTTCGCATAATCTATTCTCAGTGGACAGCTCAGTGGACAGCATCCAGTCAGCTTTTGTCCTGTGACACAATGCACCACCTGGAACTTGAAGATGGCATAAGAAGTAAAGTGGTGATGAGAGGTAAGGCACTCTTGGCCTGGAGAAAGAAAAGGCACAGAAATGATAATCAGCTGGTTGCAAAGGTCCCTAGGGGGCTGCCTGGTGTCCAGGGTATAATGTGGGAAAGGGGCCAAGGTAGGGAAGTTGGACAAACGACTCTAGGAGCTGCTGATGAGCGGGTGGTCCTAGAGGACTTGAAGAGGCTTTAAGGGAACTGTCTCAGTCAGGAATCTTCTAGAAGCAAGTGGCCTTAAACCTGGCCCCAAATGAGTCCACTGGCTCCCATAACTGAAAATGTCATGAAAGAAAGAATTAGAGCAAAGAATAAATTAAAAGTTTAATACCCTCTCCCCACCCCCCTGAAAAAAAAACCCACATAGAACCAGAAAGAAGAAGGGTGGTAGCCAGGGGCTAATGGGAGGTGGAGGCTGGGGATTGCTAATCAATGGGTGTAAAGTTCCAGTTACTCAAGATAAGTCCTAGGGACGTGCTGTACAACACTGTGTCAACAGTTAACGATACTGTATTGTTCACTCAAAAATTGGTTAAGAGGGTAGATTTCATGTTAAATGTTCTTACTTCAATTTTAAAAAACAATAGAGAAAACAAATCTCTATGGAAGCCTCAATGAGGAGTTTCAGAGGAGATCCCAGGGAAGGCCACCAGCAGAGAACTTTGTTCTACACCAGTATTTCCTTCTTGTCTCAGACAAATGGAGTAATCTTTCTTCCATCCACCCTCTCAACTCCTGGTTGTCACACACCAACATCTAAAGCTGTATCGTATGTCAAAGATAGTCACCTATATTGATTTTCTTCCTTTCCCCCAGCATTGCCCAATATCTCCATTTTTTATCTCTATGATAAGAACCAGAAGAAGGTGAATGAGGTGATATCTTAAAATTCCAAGGTTGCTTTGTCCAAACAAACAAACAAAAAAACACTAAAAACCCCCCTAAGTAGAAACTTCTAATTCTACCCTAGAGCAAAGTGTCTTTGTGCAGCCCCAAATTGCTTCATCAAGCATACAGCAACCTCAAAATTATTTCTTGCTTCCATCATCAAAATGCAATCTTAGTCTGAACAGGAACAAATAAATCTTTCTGTCTCCAGGATAATTTCCGTAATTGTGTTCCCACAGCCATTTGTCTTTGTTTTTGTTTTCTCCTCATAATCTCCTTGCCAACTGCTGTTTTAAGGCAAGTTGGGGTATCATAGACTATTAGGTGTTGGAAAGGGTCTTAGAGACATTCTCATTCACAAAGGAGGAATCTAAGACCAAGGAAGGATAAAAATTTACCGTGACATAGTTACACAATTATTAGCAGCATAATTGCTTTGAGACTCCAACGTCTCAGAATGTCCTCCACCTAGGCACACCACTTGTTTTGGCTGACTCTGGCTTACGTGGCCCTTTGCTTGCTGACGCAGCCTTCTACAGCACTTCGTGATAACTCTTGATGAACACTCTGGGCACAGAGCTTCTAAGTCCCTATTGTGTTCTCGGGCAGCTAGCTTTCTCCTTTGCATCCTCACTTGTATCATAACGGATATGCCCAGAAATATCATCACGCCTTTTCTTCTAGGAACCACATAGCTGTTCTACTGAGAAGCACCTTGGGCAACCCCCGTCTCTTTTCCTGCTTTTCTCCTGTTCTTCCGCCCTCCTAGAAGCTGCTCCCACACTCTCTATCCCTTGATTTCTGCCTTTCTCAAAACGGGTTGCAGACTCCAGCACAGTGTTTCAGCATCCTGAACATCATCACTGACTTTGAACCCAGGCAAATAAATCCTTTTCAATGTAAGAAAACAAAGAGGACAAACATGAGGAAGTATTACATTCCAGAACCAGACCGTACAAAATTCTCCCAAGTCTTATTTCCAATTAAGTCAAAGCCAGTTAGTTTCTAGTTCTTCTTTTTCATCCTGAGACTGGAGTTTCTTAAGAGCCATGATGATTTTTCCCACTCTCTACATTATGAACAGGCATCTATCTGTACTCTTTTTTCCAGAAGACTCCTGTCCCAATAGATAACATCAAAGAAGAAATTGGGGCAGAAAAACAAGGTGCTCTTATTAACATTCATTTCAATAATCTCGGTGGGTACAGATGCCATGCCTTTAGATATTTTTTATTCTCCTCACTAAAGGAAACTGGTAGTCTTTTCTTTCTACAATAGCACTTTTATGAAATATTCTGACTTTAAAATGGAGGAAATGCAGCCTATTACAATTCCTCTTGGAAATTCAAAGGATATTTAAGTATAGTCTACACTCTGAGCAGTTCTGCCACAAAAAAACTTGTTTAACCTTGTTTAAACCATTATTTACCAGTGGAATCTCTGGAATCTAGAATGTGTATGCATGTTAACATCCTAAACCATACTTTCTTTGAACCATTTTTTCTGGTGTAAAGGCAGCACTAACTCACTGTAAATGTTCTTTTATTACAACTCCACATGCCTTACTGCTCCTTCAGAATAATAATCTAACAACTTGAAAAGTTTAGTTATAACTAAAGTGTAGAGTTATAATTAAGGTGAATAAAGTGTTATTTGATCCATATTCTCTACATACCAAGAGTTATGCTAAGTATTGTTATTTTCGTTAAAGAGACAAAAGTTAGATTAAACAATGTATTGGTTGGGGAGTTTTTGACTGTAAATAAGAGAAATCTCTATTCACAGTGGCCTAAGCAATTAATGAATTTTTACTATCCAATAGAGCAGGAAATCTTGAGGTAGAATGACTCTAGGGCTGATTAATTCATTGCTCAGTGACATCAACAACCTGAAATCTTTCTATCTTTCTGTTCTCTCATCTTCAGCATTCCCATTTTGTCAAAACCCAGCTAACCTCAAGATGCCATGCAGATATGACAACATATGGCAAAAAAAGAGAAAAGGAGTAAGTCTTCCCTGGCTTCTTTTCAAAAGTGGAGTTTTTTTTCTAGAAGCTCCTATTATGAAAAAAAATCAGACTCCCCATAATCAGCTATTACTATAAGCTGATAGTTGGAGAAACAAAGTTAAAATCTCAACAAAATAATTGATCCTTAACATCTTACTGGCCAAACTGTACTTCTTTCACATTTATAATCACATTATTCAAATACTATTTTTAAAGTTTTCTTAATTATCACTACAAGTTCTGCCCTCATCTCTCCTGCAATGAATTTCTGCTTTCGCCTTCCTGAGGACCATAAAGCCCTTTCTGCACATTGGCCACAAGGTAATTCTTAGAGGAGGTCTTAGCTTATACCAGTGTATAAAAGAAAATCTATAATTTTGATATCTTAAAGTATGGCTTCTTGGACATCCACTTACTGGCTGGTTTAACACTTCCTTTCCTCCTTCTCACAATGAATTCTTAATAAACAATAAGGTCTAATTCTAAATTCTTAGTCTGTGGTCTAATGTTCCACAACATTGGCTGACTGCATACCAGGGCGATCCAATCATTGTCAAGGGGAATGACCTCATAGATGGGCTTAATATTGCCCAAAGAGCTGGGAATAAAGTCAGCTCTCCTTGCCTTTTCTGAGTAAATGGTGGAACACAAGCAGAACTGGGATGATATCAGAAAGAAATGAGGGGTGGCTGCTTGGAAGGCATCTAATAATACTTGCTATAAGTATCTTATTACTGAGTATTAAGTACCTAAAGTGGGTTGGTTCCTTGAAGATGCAAGGCCATACCCTCTCACTTATACTTCTGAGCACCACCTTGAATTCATTCTGAGTACTTGGGTATCAGAATCACCGTCTTAATCCTGTAGGGCCCAAGTAGCAAGATAAACTCCAAGAAAAGCTGCTGACTGTTAGAATACTACTGAAAATTACTAGTGCATACTTATATTGTCATTTATTCCTTCAAGGTTTAAATAACACCAGCCTTAATTGTGTATGTATCAAATACAGTGTAGCTATAAATAAGAGTTACTTTAGGGAAGAATATTCCAACCTAAGTTATGTGTAGTTTAAAATATGTATTTAAAAAAGAAGAAAAAAGTGACCCAGACACAGGCCATTTTTTCCCCCGGTTCAATCCAACTGGCTTGAAATTTACTGGCATGATTCACAAATCTAAAACATTTGAGTCTTAAAAACATGAAAGCCCAGATGGTTTTACTGGCTCAGACATCTTTCTATGATTGTATTTTGTCAGACCAGTCACCTAAGAGCACGACTAACACTGATTTGAGTTTGTCCCTTCCAAATGTTTCTAAAATGATTGAATCAAAGAGAAGAACAATGCAATAATAAGTTGATGTTCCATTATGAAATGTGAAATGATCCACATAGTTCAATAAAATTTCAGGGCCAGAAATAACTTACATGGCAGCGGATTGCAGACACTGGCTTAACTTGATCCAAAAAATTATTGGGTGAAAGATGGTTTAGAGATGATCCAGACATTCACTAGCTTCCAAATACTTGCACTTAGAGAAATGGAAAATCTATATATGTTAGCCATTTCCCCAAGTCCACCTGGCCATCTAAAGCAAACAGTCTACAAGAACCAAAGGGGGGGTGTTCGTGATAGCAGGAAATTAGAATTTTTGTGGGTTTTACACTTTTTTCAGAGACATCTGCTTATAGTCATCCTTATGGTATCACTATTTTCATAGTTTCAGAGCAACTATTTTCAATTTTGCAACCAAATCATGTTTTCTTCCTTCCTGCCAATCTGTACTTTCTGGAGAGTTGGGCAAAGTGCTAATATGAAATAGATCTCACCAAGGTAGGCAATCTTAGTCAAAACTGGAAAACGGGAATCATCTGCTTTCTTCAGAGTACCCAGAAAATCTATTCTGTTTCTCTTCTCTATGATTTTTTTCATTTTTGGTTAGCTAGTTTTGCCCTTTTGGCAAAATCTCTTCTTTATTCCTCAAGAAGGGGAGAAACACAGACATACACACATGTAATATATACACAGCATATATATTCAATTACATCAGTCATATGTACCCTAGCCTTAATGGATATTTTCATTTAATACTGTTTTTTTAATAATTATAAGTTTAAAAGTTTTGCATTCTTTGTAAAATAAATGTAATCCAAATATCTCTGGACCTCAGCAGCTTTTGGATATAAGGCAAGTTCCATTAACAACTGTAGTACAAATTCCACATGTCTTGTCCCCATCTGCTAACCGGGACCTTAAATCTCCTGCAAATCCTTCTGTCCTGAGGGCATTTACATCTTATAGGAAGACAGGTGTAAAATATATAAAAATAGTTGTAATAAAAGGACTAATGTGTGGTTCTAGAAGAGATGTGCAGTTTGTGGCACAGAAGAGGAAACAATTATTTTTGGCTGACTGGGCTTTAAAGACTTAAAAGACAGAAGTTACAGCAGCCCATTTAGAGAGGATAGAATGGGCAGCACGCATACAGGGGCAGAGGCGGGGAGATGCAGTGTGTGCATGGCACACCAAGTCCTCTCGTTTGGGGTCTGGGTCACTGAAGCAAATACAATTAGAGAACCTGAGTTTTCCTCTGTGGCAATCACATTCACTACATTATATGCCAAGCCCCCAGCTCAGTGGTGCAGATACATAATCTTTAAAAAGGAAAAACTGGTTTTTGTGTGTGCTTATTTATATTGGAAAGACTGTAACCACCAGAAGCTGCCCAGAATAGATTCCTAGTGATTTTTGAGGATGTTTGTGCTTTCATTTACTGTTTTGATAGAAAGATACCACTTTGGAAATGAGAGTAGGATATAAGGAGTGCATAGCACAATGTTCTGTAAATGGTGAGTGTTCAATAAATATTCAGAGGAGAAAGAAAGAAGCTGCCATAAAAAGAAAAGATTTTGCTTAATTTGAGCATGGCTTGCAAAACTGGTTCTCAAGCTGCACTCTGCAGGTGATCTGGAGCCACGGAGCATCACTTAGAAAAAGCCTTCCCATCTGGCACCCCGACCTGCAACACCCTTCAACTAGAAAACGTTCACTTTTATATATGTTATATAAAAGGGCTCTGAAAAAGATTTTCTTTAAGGGAAATAAGGATTCCATGGCTTAAAACTCTTGAAAATTATATTCTTGCAATAATTGAATTGGGTCTCTGAAAAGGGTCAAAGATCATTTTTAAAAGTCTAAGGAAAGTGTGATTCTAGGAGATCACTAACTTGATTACAAAGGCTTTAAAGTAATATTTTCAGGAAAGAGAGAAAGAAGAATTATGATGAGCAATAAGAATAATATATAAAGATGATTGTATAGGAGGTTTGAAGCAACAGAAAATAAGAAATACACATTTTCTATAATTTTCATAAGCTACTCACTGAGTAAATGTTTTAAACAGTTAAAATTAAATTCTAGATACTAATAAGTAAATGCCACCTATGAACACTGACACTTTGTAGTAGGCATTCATGCGTAGAAATGCAGCATGGGAGAGAATCATTTTCAGACAGAAACATATCTACTCATGAGGGAATAATTAATAGTGCTATACATCAAATGTTATTCCCAAGAAAATCTCTGAACTTAAGAATGGAGGTCTATATACAGATCATCTTATAAAAAGTGTAGTATAGACAGCTGTCCAGGTAGAAACTTTGACCACTGCTCTTTTCGGGATTGTTGGGAGGGAAGTAACAATACATTTTAGCCTGTAGGAGGAAGAAGTCAGGGAAGAGAATAAATTCTACAATGGACGATGTTCAATAAAGGCAAAAACAAGATGGAAATAATAACCATATTAAGATTAGCTTGGCCTATGGGAAAAAAATTTGGAACAAAACATATAACCACAATGTAAGTTGGGATCATAAATAAAAATGAATGTAGAATGGACGAACTATCTTGGTAAAGGCTTAGCCAACTGGGGGATCGGCTAAGTGCCATTTATTTATAAGGGGGATTTGAAAGACAAATTTTGAACAAAGTTGCTGTAGTTATTAACAACCATGATGATTTATAATAATGATAAGACAGTTAATGCAAGCATTTTCAGATTAACTTGTTATTAATAATGAAATATGATTATGTCTTATCAACTAGAGAGTTTTATTTGGAACATGCTTACGACTGTTCATCTTTCAAGAACTATAATAAACCACATAATAATTATGTCATTCTTGTGGCTTAAGAAGGTAAGTAATGCTTGTCTTCTTTCTCTATAAGAGGTAACAAATAAGGGCACTTCTGCAGGATACCTGTCCTTAAGGATTTTTAGGCAACACTTATCATGTGGGTTGATAAAAAGGGGAATGATGAGATCAATTCCACCCATAATTATGAACATAGTGTTGCATATGAGAATGCATTCATGTGAGAGACTATCAACAGCCTGAAACATTTGGCTACTGCTGTGAAAGACATCCTCATCATGACTGAGGACCTAAATCACCTTGCCAAAAAGTTTTGCCAAGATAGAGCAGAATATGGAGTTCTTTCATTTGATATATAGAAGAAAGGGTCTTCAATACAAGACAGATTAACTTTGGATAGAGACATCCCCACCCATCACCATTCTCATCTGACAGAAGAAATTCACTCACAGAACCATTTGTTATGGAGGATGTCATTCTGAAATGGCTCACCTGACAAATATTTTCGGCCACAGGAATAATATAAACCTTTCCATTAAAGCCCTAGAGTCAGCATTATAGATACTTTTTTTGGGTTTTGTTTGTTTTTGTTTGTTTTGTGTGTGTGTGTGTGACTCACTTTAGGTGCACTTTATTGCAATATTTGCTTTATTGCAATGGTTGGGAACTGAACACACAATATCTCCAAGGTATTCCTGCCCTGTTTTTTTTCTTAAAGCATCTTTATTGGAGTATAATTGCTTTACAATGTTGTGTTAGTTTCTGCTGTATAACAAAGTGAATCAGCTATATGTATACACATATCCCCAAATCCCCTCCCTCTTGCACCTCCCTCCCACTCTCCCTATCCCACCCCTCTAGGTGGTCACAAAGCACTGATACATACTGTTTTAAACATATGAGGCCTTTCAACCAAACAGAGATTTTGTAACGAAAGATCAGAGACAAACTGAAAACTCTCCTTTGCTGGAGAAAGTGGTTCTGTAAGCTGAAATCAAAAGTAACAAAGCTCATTTTTTTTTTTAATGTTATCTGCTTTTAAAAAAATTTTTATTTATTTATTTTTGGCTGTGTTGGGTCTTCGTTTCTGTGCGAGGGCTTTCTCTAGTTGCAGCAAGTGGGGGCCACTCTTCATCACGGTGCATGGGCCTCTCACTGTCACGGCCTCTCTTGTTGCGGAGCACAAGCTCCAGACGCGCAGGCTCAGTAGTTGTGGCGCACAGGCCTAGTTGCTCCACGGCATGTGGGATCCTCCCAGACCAGGGCTCGAACCCGTGTCTCCTGCATTGGCAGGTGGATTCTCAACCACTGTGCCACCAGGGAAGCCCCAAAGCTCATTTTTTAAGAAAACCAGAATCTACCAACACCTGGAAATGCCACAGAAGTTTTTGGAAGGTTACTTCTCCTCAGATGACCTGAAAGTGAGATGT
The DNA here is from genome assembly GCF_964341445.2 of Mesoplodon mirus. Classification (NCBI taxonomy): domain Eukaryota; kingdom Metazoa; phylum Chordata; class Mammalia; order Artiodactyla; family Ziphiidae; genus Mesoplodon; species Mesoplodon mirus. Next base: position 67,479,771 of record NC_138984.1, read on the forward strand.
GCAGTCATAATGCTTACTGTGCTGATCGGCAGGACTTATGAAAATTCACCTCCCTGACTTGACAGTAAAGGATGTGGTATGATATAAATTCTACCTTAAGACCTCGGAAATTCCATTGCTCCTTGAAACGAGCCTATTCCCATCTAGCAAAACCAGTAATGGGAGTTATGATTCCTTTTTTTTTTTTTTTTTTTTGCTATTACAGACATTTGTCATTACAAGGTTCCAGCATTTGTAGACAGAAATGAAAACTCAGAATTGATTGTCAAAAGATGATTTTCACAGAGCCATGTAAGTTCACTCCACTGTGTTTACTTCTTATCCAAGCCAAAAATATCTGCTTTCTCATCGAAATTTAAAGTTGAACACAATTAAGGTTTACATTTTGGGTTTTATACATAATTTATATTACTATAATTTTTAAAGCAATAAACATTTTTTACATTAAAGTTGATAATAAGAGAGGCCTTTTTAAAATCTGTTTTATATTATATCTCCATGAAGGAAATGAATATCCAGTGCAATAAAAAGACGATATTAAGAAGTGTGTGTGTGTGTGTGTGTGTTCCCAGTAAAAAATTTAATAGCTTCCATCAGATTCTCAAACAGATTCATGACCCATAAAAGGTCAAGACTACTAGTAAAGTTAGTTCACGGGCTTCCCTGGTGGCTCAGTGGTTGAGAGTCCACCTGCCAATGCAGGGGACACGGGCTCGTGCCCCGGTCCGGGAGGATCCCACGTGCCGCGGAGCAGCTGGGCCTGTGACCCATGGCCACTGAGCCTGCGCGTCCAGAGCCTGTGCTCTGCAGCGGGAGAGGCCAAAACAGTGACAGGCCCACGTACCGCAAAAATAAAATAAAAATAAAATTAAATTAAAAAGTTAGTTCACAGTCATGTCCTTGGTTCTATTCTATTCAACCTTGTAATAAATATTAGGTTGATCCATATACTACTGCCCATGTGTGACCATTTTTGACCTACAAAAACAGCAGTTTTACAAAGCTCAGCCTAATATCTTAGATGAATTGTTAGGAAACATAAAAACTAAGGAAGAATCATATATTGGACCCAGAATCACATTTGAAAAAAATCTGGGCCTTCTGAGATATGGGATAGAAATTTAACTACAATGAAAGAGAACAAAGACAAATGTAAAATCCTGTGTTGAGCTGGATAAACAAAGTTTTTCAAGTGTAGGATGGCAGAGATATTTCACCATCAGGTAAAAGAAACTCCAAGGATTTAAATGATGACAAGCTCAATATGAAATAATGACACGGCAGGGCTGCTAATGAAGCTAAAGCAACCTTAGCATTAGGAGAACTGTAGACTTTCACTGAGTACTCTTTTTATGCAAGACTTTGTTTTTGGATTTACTTTCTTATTTAACTCTCATAACAGCACTCTGAAATAAGTATTAACAGCTCTGTTTTACAGGTAAGAAACTGAGCCTCAGAAAAGCTACATAACTTGTCCATAGCTAGTAAATGTTGGTGCTAGAAAATGTTGTAATCATAATTATTAATAATAATTATTGGTGAAATATATTGAGCTCTTCCTGCAAACTAGGAACTAAGATAAAGCATATTACTACATTATTTCATTTAACACTGACATTAATACTTATAACAACTTTATTAAGTAAGTACTTTTCCCATTTTACAAATGAGAAAATTGAGGGTCAGAGATTGTATCTAGCCTGATAGGTCTTCACTCTCCAGCACCAGACACAAAAACAAAAGTATAGAGAGAGTATTTAACCAGCTCCCATATTTGGGAAAGGTCAAATCCCTTATTTTATGTATATCTCCAAATGGTTCTGCTTCTTTGATCAAATTATGACTAATAAACATGTATAAATCAATCCATATTTAGGTTTATATAAAACTCTGGAAGAGGGGCTTCCCTGGTGGCGCAGTGGTTGAGAGTCCGCCTGCCGATGCAGGGGACGCGGGTTCGTGCCCCTGTCCGGGAGGATCCCACATGCCGCGGAGCGGCTGGGCCCGTGAGCCATGGCCGCTGGGCCTGCGCGTCCAGAGCCTGTGCTCCGCAATGGGAGAGGCCACAACAGTGAGAGGCCCGCGTAATGCAAAAAAAAAAAAAAAAAAAAAAAAAACTCTGGAAGATTTTACACCAAAATGTTTACAATGATTACATATGGGAAAGAGAATTTGTGGTGATTTCTGACTTTTGCTTGCTCATATGTATACTCTGAATTCTTAACAGTGAACGTGTTACTTGACACCTAAAATTTTTACAATGAAGTAATTTTTAATGCTTTTCATTAATGAGTCCATTTATTAGAAAAAAAATAGTGGAACTGAACCCATTAGTTTGAATGCTACAGTGGTATCACCAGTGCATGCAAGTTCCCCAATACTTAGACAAGTCAACAAATATATGGGAAAGAGTGGTAAAAGCTAAATTCTGTATTTAAAAAGAAAATTAATGGAGCCAGAATAGTCATCTGCTGTGTAAATGTACAAGCTCAGTTGTACCATTTGTTTCTGTAAACACATAGGGGAAAATTCATACTGCCGCCATGATGCTTCATGGAGGAGGAGGCCTGGACTTAGGAGCACCTGACGCTGCTCTGAGAGGCCTGGTCATGACCACAGAGGCTGGGTGTGCGGCCTTTGGGGTAGTTATCTGGAGAGTTTGGAAGCAGAGAGAGGTGAAAGGCAAGTTGTAGTGACACATTCAAGATGATGAGCCCAAGGTCAGTGCTGAGAAGCAAAGAATAAAGGAAGAAATAGGATTGAAAGAGAGAACCAGGTAAGACATTCAGAGAGAAGTAGGAAGTTTTGTGCAGATGAGAAATAGGGCTGAGCTAGCAGATGAGGGCAAATGCGCAAGTTGGGGGTGAGGCAGGAGAAATGGGGAGAGGAGAGGGAGAAGTGGTAATGAAAAGTGCAGGAAACAGTATTCTACTTCTCCGAACACATCCTTTTCTGACTTGAATGAAAAACCACCTCCTTTTTGTGCTTCTCTTTTTCATCTTTTCATCTCTCACCTTCCTAGCCCCATAGTTCCCGTCCCTCTGCCATTTCCTCCCTTGCTGTGTTGTATCAAATTAAAATTCCTTTGTCCTGTGAAGCCTAAAATTGATGTAAGTAGGGAAAGAGAGAGGATATAGAAAGAAAGGAAGGAGGAGGAAAGAGGTTATGGCCATGTACCACATGTCTCCAGTGAATTAAAAAACTGCAAACGAGACTAAAGAAAGCTTATGCATAATGCAGAGAAACTCAGATAGAACTTGGGGAACTCTTTGTCTGGGGTTCTGCCACAGATGTGAAAAGATTATAGTCTTTATTTGGGCTGTGAGTTGGACATGTTTACAAGCATTGTGTTTAGTGAAAACAGAAGTATAATTTAAGTTTGATTTTCCGGCAAAAAATGTTAGAATGTATAAATATATATATATGTGTGTATATGGGATTTTTTATAAGATTATTATTTAGGGCAGGGTCAAAAAACTACTGCCCAAGGGTCAAATCCAGGATGCTCTGTTTTTGTACAGCCAGTGAGCTGAGAATAGTTTCATGTTTTTAAATGGTTGAAAGAAAAATCAAAAGAAGAATTATACTTTGTGGCACATGAAAATAATACAAAATTCAAATTTAAGAGTTCAAAAATAAAGTTTTATTGGAAGAGAGTCACACTATTCATTTACGTATTGTCTCTGGTTGCTTTCACTCTGCAGTGGCAGAGTTGTATAGTGACAACATATTTGCTATCTGGCCCACTACAGAAAAGTGTGGACTGCTGATTTAGGGTGTTGTTTACTGAAAGGGAAAAGTACATTTTCCTATGTTAATTCTCACAGTTTGAGAGAAATAAGGTACTTCCAAAGGGTCAGAATGTCACTCTTTCAGTGACCTCCCCCCACCCTTTTAGACTCCCTACTCTGTCTTCTCCAATATAGTGCTATACCAGAAAAAGAAATCTATGAGTGTGTTAGTCTGTTTGCTTGTTAAAAGTTTTTGTTCTTTGTTTTTGCGCACAAACAACAGCACCCAGATTCTTATTCTGGTGTTACTGTCACTGTTTAGTAAAATTAATTTGGTAAACAAATGATTGAATAATGAATGCGTTTAAATGCCAAGTACATCCCATTCTTGTTTTGCATGTTTACCGTTGTATTTCTGGAGGCTGATACATCAACAAATCAAAGGAAAAACCATCTTCTTCAGATAAACCCCCACGTAATAATAAAATTGTCTTAATTATTCAGCTCATGATCTAGATTTTCTTGAATGACTAAGGTCCTTTCCGAGTATTAAGTAAAACATTATGCTAAATGAAAAAACATGACAGAGCTCTCAAGGACCACGGGGTCTTCATGCTCAGCAGAGCAGAAGGCTTTATCAGGTAAGTCAGCTACAATTTCATCACAGAGAGCTTTTGCAGAATTTTTAAAAACAGAAGATACGTAACTTTGAAAAAATATAGTTTAATTGTGTAGTCTTCATAGAGTTCACAAGTGTAAGAAGGAGATTTCAAGAATCATAGAAATAATACACCCTTAAGATGACAGCCTTTTCAGAAGCCTAACCAAACACTTCACTAAAACTCACTCTATGAGTTACAAAGGACATCTTATTAACTCACACATAAGTTCAACTAGAGAAATGTGTAAGTGATGTCTCCAGTTTTTAAATGGTAAAAATTCAGCACTACAACTACAGCATTAAACACTTTCACATCTGGCTTTGTAAAACTTCCCTGTTATTCAAACTTATTGGGTTTGATGTAGGTGAGACAACTGTTTTTATAAACAATCAAAATCAAAGCATGATGTTGATACTAAAAAAATAAAAGCCAAAGATAATTTTTCTCTCAATGAACTTGTTTTCTAGATTAATTGCTTCATGGCATCCATCCTTTAGAACATTTAGGTAAGTGAAATAGCAGATCTATTAAGCCATATCAAAATAATCAGAATTATAAAAATCATCAGTAAAGCTAAAGTGGCAGGTTCAGATACTGTGTTTCACCCATATAGCTTCAACCTGTAATCCTGCTAGAAGCTGTCACCCCATTAACCATCAACCTTCCAATTAGAGCTTTGAGGGTAAACTTTTGTAACTGGTACAATAGTTAAGTTACCAGTAATTATATAATTTATAAAAGTCGCCACTTGTTATGACAAAGTTATTCATGGGAGATAGGGAATACATGTAATTGAATATAACAGGCTGATTGTATAAATGGTTTGGCCACATCACTATTATTATTATTTGCAGAACAGTAAGTAATGGTTCAGCGCAGTCTAAAGCTCATCATTTACTGTGTGCTTACGTCGTACACTGCTGGTTCAGGTCTTTCTTTTTAAGAGCACTAGTTGATGATATCAGATGCAACAGAAAAGTGACATCTCTAGACCCTTACTCAGAATCAGTGTAAAACAAGTTTGTGTTTCAATCCATCAAAAAGAGGATTGCTGGGCTTCCCTGGTGGCGCAGTGGTTGAGAGTCCGCCTGCCGATGCAGGGGACACGGATTCGTGCCCCGGTCTGGGAGGATCCCGCATGCCGCGGAGCGGCTGGGCCTGTGAGCCGTGGCCGCTGGGCCTGCGCGTCTGGAGCCTGTGCTCCGCAACGGGAGAGGCCACAACAGTGAGAGGCCCGCGTACCGCAAAAAAAAAAAAAAAAAAAAAAAAAAAAGAGGATTGCTTCCAAAACAGGATTGGTGCCATGAATTAAGAGCAAATGAAAGTGGACAGAAAGGATGTAGCTGTAATTTGAGAGGCCCACTGATAGCCTCCTCACTCAGTTGTTGACTCTGTACACAGGGCATTTGGTGGAGATGGTGTCCTATTTAATGTAGAAAGTCACATCCAGCTTCCTTGCTACTATTAGTCCAGCTATGCTCTCTACAAACCTTAGAATTGTGATGCATGAATTACACAGATATTTTCAAATTTGGCACATGCCTTGACTTCTGTATTTAAAAATGCATGTTTAAATTTCATCACAAATTGATATCATTTATGATGGTTCCAACATAGGAGATGTCCACAATGATATACTGGGTTGGCCAAAAGGTTCGTTCGGTGCATAAAATCTTATGGAAAAACTTGAACAACATTTTGGCCAACCCAATAAGTCCTCAAACTTAACTTGGAAAACAATTATTCCTTATCCTTTTGCAAACTGCCTTCTAAGCCTACCTGCTTTATGAATTAAGTATGTGAAGTATTAGTGTAAGGTCTATAATTATAAGGTATTGTTTTCCTTGGTTTTGTGGTTATTTAGGTATGGTAAGCCTAACAGATCAAGAGACAATCACTCTTGAAAAGACAGCTTGTTGATCACAGCTCCCAAGTGGAGGGGGCACATAACACCATGGAGGGGCCACATGAGGAAACACCAGGGTCAGTCAGGAGGGAGAGGGAGAGGGCAAAGTATGAGCAAGAGCCTTTTCTATGGCTTCCACAGTAAGCAACGGGTGAGGCAGGTAAGCAGATTTAGGACTGGCTAGTTTGAATAATTTCAATGGGCTCTGGGGCATAGGGGCTGTTCCTAGTTGTTTGGTATCTGCCCCTCGGGTAATTAGGGCAGGTGGATAATGACCCGGAGTATTAGAACCCAGAGTAAAGGAGGTGGCTGGGGATGTGGGCTCTGATTTGATTGAGTTACATTTGAAAAGCTCACTCACTGGCTAGTTGTTTATCAAAGAATTAGCTAACCCTGGGAAAAGCAGTTCCTCCAGGGTCAGCAAGGGTCATAATGTTAAAGCATCAGAACACAGAAAATAAGACATGGTTAATATAAGCATTCAGCCATCTGTATTATATAGTGTTAAATGTGTTTCTTTTTATTATGAAAAATGGCTTTGGTTTGTATTATTACTGATAAGACTGAGATAGTTCAGTGGAAACATTTTCATATTGCTTTTCTCCTCTGGAAACTTTCTGTTATCTTCCATCCATTTCATCTCATGTCTTCTGACTCAGAGGAGGAATCATCTCTACCCTAATTATGAATATTGGTCTTCATCTTACTGCTTTAATACCAATTCTAAAGCAATTTTTCATGAATAATTGTCTCTCTTAGTGTATACTTTGAATTTTCTTGTTTTTTCATCTCCTCTACTTACAATGTGTTCAGATCGTCTCTGTTCTAAAATCTTTCCCTGTATAGGGTTGACCCATCAAGCAATTACCATAGCATTCTCTTTTCTTCACTGTCAAAATTCTTGAAAATTATTCTGCATCTATGGCTTCCCAGGCCTTGCTTTCACTCCTTAATCCTTTATAGTCTGGTTTCTGCTCCACACTTTTATTGTGATCAAATTTAGCAATATTTTCTAAGCCCTCCAATCTCCTTATTTGCCTGCAGAATTTGAGGCTATTGTCCTCTTGCTTAAATTGTCCATTCCTCTTAAACATGTGGGATCAAATGATCTAGATTAAACTGTTAGGTCACTTCCAGTCTCCTTCCATGGCTTCAATAAAGCTCTCTACTCTCCTCACAGAGAGAACTCTTTCTCCAGTCCAGAGTCACACTGATAGAACAGTGCATATTATCCCAGGATTGAGCTGACCAATGAATAAGAAACCAGAGGTCATTTTGAGTGATAGTCCACCAATTCTGAAGACACTGGAACCATGAACTGAAGAAAGAAATGAGTTGGAGTCTCTGGGATTTGAGTTTTCACCAGCAAAGCCTCTGCCAGTGGCACCCCTTTTGGGGCTGCAATTCATATGTCAGAGCAGCAGTGAAAATGCAACAGTGACAGAAAAGAGAGTATGCCCTGAGTAACCTACATGGTCTGCCAAAGACATAGCTGGCTCCTTATCTCCCCTTGATATAGTCCGTGTTCTGTTGTAACAAGTCTCTTAGTCGCAAAAGGTAAATTACTACATGATTAAGTGACATGTATTTGGGATTACTAGTTTTTGTCTTTGGCAAATTTATACAGAAGAAGTATCAATGCACATGACCCAGAGGGAAGGAAATGAGGAATGCACTGACCTGGCCTTCAGAACTTTGGCAGCTTAGAATGTAGTGATGGTTAATTTTGTCAACTTGACCTGCCACAGAGTGCCTAGATTAAACATTATTTCTGGATATGTCTATAAGAGTGTTTCTGGATGAGTTTAGCATTTGTATCCAGTGGACTCAGTAAAGCAGACTGCCCTCCCCAGTGTAGATAGGTATCAGCCAATCCATTGCAGGCTTGAATAGAACAAAAGGTGGAGGAAGGTGCTTCCTGTATGTCTCATCTCATCTTCTCCAGCTCTCAAACTGGGATTTATACCATTGATGACTTCCCTAATTCTCAGATCTTTAGACTTGGACTGAATTACACCACCAGCTTTCCTGGGTCTCCAGCTTCCAGACCACAGATTGTGGAACTTTTCAGCCTATATAAACATGTTAGCCAATTCATCATAATACATTATCAATCTATCTATATTTTTATATAACATACTTTATACACATAATATATATCTTATATATATATATATATTATATATATGTATGTGTATATACCCATCTTACTTGTTCTGTTTCTCTGGAGAAGCCTGTCTAATACAGATATAGTGGGAGGAAGGATCATGCTTTTGGATAGAGCCCCTCTAGGGGCCTTATTGATTTTCCTTGTTAATCTGTCCTCTACATCACCCCCTGATAAGCCTTCAGCTATGTTCATACTGCTACTCTGGTGGTCTTTCCCCAAGACCTTTCCCAACTTAATATAGCCATTTCACTCTGGCATTCCAGGCCCTCCTTAGCATGATCTCAATATATTTCCCAGCTGCAGCTCCCTGTAAACTGGCTCTTCCTTTAGTGAACCCCTTATTATATTCCCACTTTTCTTTTGTTCATACGGTTTCTCCCCCTATTTAAATCCCTGGCTCCACTGGCTCACCCAGTATTTATTCAGCACTTATTGTGTACCAGACACTTTGCTAGACAGTGGGGATTCAAACATCAGCAAAAGCAGCACAGCCCCTGCCCTCATGGAGTTTTTAAACCAGTGGGAAGACAGATATTAATCAAATACCACAGATTCATGTAAAATTGCAACTCTGATAAGAGCAAAGAAAAAAAAAAGACACTCAGAACACCCAGAATTACCAAAACATTTAAGAAGGGAACCTCACAGAAATGTTCAGGAAAGAGAAACTGAGAGTGTGGCAGTGTGACTACAGCACAGAGCATACACTCATTCCTGCTGCCCAAATCCTTCTGATACACTGAGCCTCCTAGAAGCCCTTCTGTTCAACTCAGCAGTAAGTTGTGATCACTTAGTTGATTCACCCTAGACTTTGTGTATATCATTTTTATGCCCTTTCTCTTGCTCTACCTCTTATCTAATCTTCCCTTTAGATAATAATCAACTCAAGGTTAGAGACTCTAATATCAAATCTTTGTATTTTTTTGGTCATTTTCTGGAACAATGCTTTGGACAGAGTAGGTGCTCATTAACTACATATTTACTAAATATGTACTTAAATTTCCCAAACATGTGTCTAAATAATATATGCTCTGATGAAATTTTCATGAGATAAACAAAAAATACTATAGAAAAAATTAGATGATGCTACAATCTGTAAAACAGACAACCAGTCTCTAGACTATTGAAAACTGATTAGGCATCTACAGGAGAAGGAAATAAAAACAACTATCTATATGTATGTATGTATTGCATAATAGTGAAAAGCACATGCTTTGGAATCAGGCTACCTGGTTTCAAATGCAACCTCCACCAATTACTAGTTGTGTGACCTTAGGCAAATAATCTTTAAAATGGGAATGATACTCATAGCACCTACCACATAGGATTGGGTGAAGATTAATCAAGCTAAAATATGTAAAGCATTTGAAACACAGTGTACATTGACATAAGCCTCAAGAACCTGTCAGTCCTCAATCACATGGGAGAGGTTTGGTTGTCACTTCTCAAGTTCTCTCTCCCAACTCCCCCAAATCAGGCTTGGGTGATCATCAGGGCTCTGCATGGAACACATGTGGCAAGATCAGGTGCTAAACAGAAGAGAGAGTCATCACAGGGAACTCACAAGATGGGGTAAGGAAACAAAGCATCAGAGGCAGACAGAGGTGGATTCAAATCTACCTCTACCAAGTTATTCCAGCTCTCAGAACGTCAGTGTCCTCTCTTGCAGAATGGAATTATTGCAAGGATTAGAGAATGGGGCCTGGCTTTTATGGTATAACCTCTAGGCCCCAGGGAAAACCCTCTCCTCCTCAGAGTCCTCAATAAAGTGAGATATCCCTTTACCAGAAACTAAGATTGATTCCATGATAACTTGGTAAAAAGTTCCCTTTATACCAAGGTATGTAGATATTCTATTGTTCAGAAAGCAAGACACTCAGTGATATAGATTCACTGTCTCTCTCTTCAAACAAGAAGGCTTGATGTCTACCAGAAGAGTCTCTTTACCGCTACTGAAACTACTAATTGTTTTATACTTTCATTTACTTTCCATATACCTGGCCAAATTCTCATGTTAAAATTCTTTTAATTAAAAAATATTTATACCTATCTATTATCTTAGAGAAGCTCCTAGCAATTCTGTTGATTCTGAGAAATGCAATATTGCTTTTGGCATCTAATTATCACTTTCAAAATGTAGAGATTCAGGGGCATATTTTTATGATGCCTCATGACATCCTAACAATGTGTTACTGTTTAGACTTTCTCTGAGAGCCTGTTCATAGTCAGTGGCTGCTTTTCTAAAACAAGACCTCTATGACCTCATCGGGACCTTTTACATCTAGAAGGCAGATACAAGAAAACAAAAAATTTAAAAATATATATAGACAGAGGAAATGTTACCACAGAACGGCTGTGGGTGGCGACCTCACTGAGTTTACTCAGGTCTCACCAGCCAGAACAGTGCCAGGTTCCCAGAGGATGCTGTCAGCATAGAAGTCATGTGGCTGACAGGGTCTTGGTGCTCCAGCCTGGTGTCAGGCCTGAGTCTCTGAGGTGGGAGAGCCAAGTTCAGGACACTGGACCACCAGAGACCTCCCGGCCCCAATGTAACATCAATCATCAGGAGCTCTCCCAGAGACCTCTGTCTCAATGCTACAACCCATCTCCACCCAACGTCCAGCAAACTCCAGTGCTGTACAACCCATGCCAAACACTAGCAAGACAGGAACAAAACCCCACCCATTAGCAGAGAGGTTGCCTAGAATAATACTAAGCTCACAGACATGCCAAAACACACCACAAAATGAGGCCCTGCCCAACAAAAGACAAGATCCAGACCCACTCACCAGAATAGAGGCACCAATCCCCTCAGCCAGGAAGCCTACACAAGCCACTGAACCAACCTTGCCCACTGGGGGCAGACACCAAAAACAACAAGAACTACGAACCTACAGCCTGTGAAAAGGAGACCCCAAACACAGTAAGTTAAACAAAATGAAAAGACAGAGAAATATGCAGCAAATGAAGGAGCAAGGTAAAAACCCACCAGACCAAACAAATGAAGAGTAAACAGGCATTCTACCTGAAAAAGAATTCAGAGTAATGATAATAAAGATGATCCAAAATCTTGGAAATAGAATGGAGAAAATACAAGAAACGTTAACAAGAACTAAAGAGCAAACAAACAATGATGAACACAACAAATGAAATTTAAAATTCTCTAGAAGGAATCAATAGCAGAATAACTGAGGCAGAAGAACGGATAAGTGACCTGGGAGATAAATAGTGGAAATAACTACCGCAGAGCAGAATAAAGGAAAAAGAATGAAAAGAATTGAGGACAGTCTCAGAGACCTCGGGGACAACATTAAACACACCAACATTCGAATTATAGGCATCCCAGAAGAAGAAGAGAAAAAGAAAGGGTCTGAGAAAATATTTGAAGAGATTATAGTTGAAAACTTCCCTAACATGGGAAAGGAAAGAGTCAATCAAGCCCAGGAAATACAGAGAGTCCCATGTAGGATAAATCCAAAGAGAAACATGCAAAGACACATATTAATCAAACTATCAAAAATTAAATACAAAGAAAAAATATTAAAAGAAGCAAGGGAAAAGAAACAAATAACATACAAGGGAATCCCCACAAGGTTAACAGCTGATCTTTCAGCAGAAACTCTGCAAGCCAGAAGGGAGTGGCAGGACATATTTAAAGTGAAGAAAGGGAAAAAGTACAACCAAGATTACTCTACCTAGCAAGAATCTCATTCACATTCGACGGAGAAATTCAAACCTTTACAGACAAGCAAAAGTTAAGAGAATTAGGCACCACCAAACTACTTTTACAACAAATGCTAAAGGAACTTCTCTAGGCAGGAAACACAAGAGAAGGAAAAGACCTACAATAACAAACCCATAACAATTAAGAAAATGGTAATAGGAATATACATATCAATAACTACTTTAAATGTAAATGGATTAAATGCTCCAACCAAAAGGCACAGACTGGCAGAATGGATACAAAAAAGAGACCTGTATATATGCTGTCTAAAGAAATCCACTTCAGACCTAGGGACACATAGAGACTGAAAATGAGGGGATGGAAAAAGATATTCCACGCAAATGGAAATGTAAAGTAAGCTGGAGTAGCAATTCTCATATCAGACAAAATAGACTTTAAAATAAAGACTATTACAAGAGACAAAGAAGGACACTACATAATAATCAAGGGATCAAACAAAGAAGAAGATATAACAATTGTAAATATTTATGAACCCAATATAGGAGCACCTCAATACATAAGGCAAATGCTAATAGCCATAAACGGGGAAATTGACAGTAACACAAAAATAGTAGGGAACTTTAATACCCCACTTTCACCAATGAACAGATCATCCAAAATGAAAATAAATAAGGAAACACAAGCTTTAAATGACACATTAAACAAGGTGGACTTAATTGATATTTATAGGACATTCCATTCAAAAACAACAGAAAACACTTTCTTCTCAAGTGCTCATGGAACATTCTCCAGGATAGATCATATCTTGGGTAACAAATCAAGCCTTGGTAAATTTAAGAAAACTGAAATCATATCAAGTATCTTTTCTGACCACAACGCTATGAGACTAGATATCAATTACAGGAAAAAATTTGTAAAATATACAAACACATGGAGGCTAAACAGTACACTATTAAATAACCAAGAGATCACTGTAGAAATCAAAGAAGAAATAAAAAAATACCTAAAAACAAATGACAATAAAAACACGATGACCCAAAACCTATGGGATGCAGCAAAAGCAGTTCTAAGGGGGAAGTTTATAACAATACAATCCTACCTCAAGAAACAAGAAAAAGCTCAAGTACACAACCTAACCTTACACCTAAGGCAATTAGAGAAAGAAAACAAAAAAACCCCAAAGTTAGCAGAAGGAAAGAAATCATAAAGATCAGATCAGAAATAAATGAAAAAGAAATGAAGGAAACAATTGCAAAGACCAATAAAACTAAAAGCTAGTTCTTTAACAAGATAAACAAAATTGATAAACCATTAGCCAGACTCATCAAGAAAAAAAGGGAGAAGACTTAAATCAACAGAATTAGAAATGAAAAAGAAGAAATAACAGCTGACACTGCAGAAATACAAGGAATCTTGATAGATTACTACAAGCAAATATATGCCAATAAAATGGACAACCTGGAAGAAATGGACAAATTCTTAGAAAAGCACAACCTTCTGAGACTGATCCAGGAAGAAATAGAAAATATAAACAGACTAATCACAAGCACTGAAATTGAAACTGTGATTAAAAATCTTCCAAAAAACAAAAGCCCAGGACCAGATGACTTCACAGGCAAAGTCTATCAAAACTCTTACAAAATACAGCAGAGGGAGGAACACACCAAAACTCAATTTAAGAGGCCACCATTACCCTGACACCAAAAGCAGACAAAGAAGTCACAAAAAAAGGAAACTAGGGTTTCCCTGGTGGCACAGTGGTTGAGAGTCCGCCTGCCAAATGCAGGGGACTAGGATTTGTGCCCCGGTCTGGGAAGATCCCACATGCAGCAGAGCGGCTGGGCCCATGAGCCATGGCCACTTAGCCTGTGCGTTCGGAGCCTGTGCTCCGCAACAGGAGAGGTCACAACAGTGAGAGGCCCGCGTACCACAAAAAAAAAAAAAGAAAAAAAAAAACCCAAACTACCAGCCGATATCACTGATGAACATACATGGAAAAATCCTCAACAAAATACTAGCAAACAGAATCAACAGCACATTAAAAGGATCATACACCATGATCAAGTGGGGTTTATCCCAGGGATGCAAGGATTCTTCAATATATGCAAATCAATCAATGTGATACATCATATTAACAAATTGAAGGAAAAAAACACATGATCATCTCAATAGATGCAGAAAAAGCTTTTGACAAAATTCAACACCCATTTATGATAAAAACTCTCCAGAAAGTAGGCATAGAGGGAACCTACCTCAATTTAATAAAGGCCATATATGACAAACCCACAGCCAACATCATTCTCAATGGTGAAAAACTGAAAGCATTTCCTCTAAGATCAGGAATAAGACAAGGTTGTTCACTCTCACTGCTATTATTCAAGACAGTTTTGGAAGTTTTAGCCACAGCAATCAGAGAAGAAAAAGAAATAAAAGGAACATAAATTGGAAAGAAGTAAAACTTGTCACTGTTTGCAGATGACATGATACTATACATAGAGAATCCTAAAGATGCTACCAGAAAACTACTAGAGCGAATCTATGAATTTGGTAAAGAAGCAGGGTACAAAATTAATGCACAGATATCCCTTGCATGCCTATACACTAATAACAAAAAATCTGAAAGAGAAATTAAGGAAACACTCCCATTTACCACTGCAAGAAAAAGAATAAAATACCTAGGAATAAACTTACCTAAGTTGGCAAAAAACTTGTACTTAAAAAACTATAAAAGACTGAGGAAAGAAATCAAAGATGATATAAACAGATGGAGAGATATACCATGTTTTTGGACTGGAAGAATCAACATTGCGAAAATGATTATACTACCGAAAGCAATCTACAGATTCAATGCAATCCCTATCAAGCTATCCATGGTATTTTTTACAGAACTAGAACAAAAAATTTTACAATCTGTATGGAAACACAAAAGACTCTGAATAGCCAAAGCAATCTTGAGGAAGAAAAATGGAGCTGGAGGAATCAGCCTCCCTGACTTCAGACTATACTACAAAGCTACAGTAATCAAGACAGTATGGTACTGGCACAAAAACAGAAATATGGATCAATGGAACAGGATAGAAAGCCCAGAGAGAAACCCACACACATATGGTCACCTTATCTTTGATAAAGGAGGCAAGAATATACAATGGAGAAATGACAGCCTCTTCAATAAGTGGTGCTGGGAAAACTGGACAGCTACATGTAAACAAATAAAATTAGAACACTCCCTAACACCATACACAAAAATAAACTCAAAATAGATTAAAGACCTAAATATATGGCCAGACACTATAAAACTCTTAGAGGAAAACATAGGCAGAATACTCTATGACATAAATCACAGGAAGATCCTTTTTGACCCACCTCCTAGAGAAATGGAAATAAAAATAAACAAATGGGACCTAATGAAACTTAAAAGCTTTTGTACAACAAAGGAAACCATAAACAAGATGAAAAGACAACACTCAGAATGGGAGAAAATATTTGCAAACCAAGCAACTGACAAAGGATTAATCTCCAAATTATAGTAGCAGTGCATGCAACTCAATAACAAAAAAGCAAAAAACCCAATCCAAGAATGGGCAGAAGACCTAAATAGGCATTTCTCCAAAGAAGATATACAGATTTCCAACAAACACATGAAAGGACGCTCAACATCATTAATCATTACAGGAATGCAAATCAAAACCACAATGAGGTATCACCTCACACCGGTCAGAATGGCCATCATCCAAAAATCTACAAACAGTAAATGCTGGAGAGGGTGTGGAGAAAAGGGAACCCTCTTGCACTGCTGTTGGGAATGTAAACTGATATAGCTGCTATGGAGAACCGTATGGAGGGTCCTTAAGAAACTAAAAATAATATGACCCAGCAATCCCACTACTGGGCATATATCCTAAGAAAACCATAATTCAAAAAGAGTCATGTACCACAATGTTCATTGCAGCTCTATTTACAATAGCCAGGACAAGGAACCAACCTAAGTGTCCATTGACAGATGAATGGATAAAGAAGATGTGGCACATATATATGATGTAATATTACTCAGCCATAAAAAGAAACGAAATTGAGTTATTTGTAGTGAGGTGGATGGACCTAGAGTCTTTCATACAGAGTGAAGTAAGTCAGAAAGAGAAAAACAAATCCTGTATGCTAACACATATATATGGAATCTAAAAAAAAAAAAAAAAGGTTCTGATGGACCTAGTGGCAGGACAGGAATAAAGACACAGATGTAGAGAATGGACTTGAGGACATGGGGAAGGGGAAGGGTAAGCTGAGATGAAGTGAGAGAGTAGCATGGACATATATACACTACCAAATGTAAAATAGATAGCTAGTGGGAAGAAGCCACATAGCACAGGGAGATCAGCTCGGTGCTTTGTGACCACCTAGAGGGGTGGGATAGGGATGGTGGGAGGGAGATGCAAGATGGAGGGGATATGGGGATATATGTATACATATAGCTGATTCACTTTGTTATACAGCAGAAACTAACACAACATTGTAAAGCAATTATACTCCAATAAAGATGTTAATATATATATATGTATTTGGTTTCCTAAACTCTGCCAACCGGGAGTGACAGGAATATGCTCTGACCTTCACAACAGTTAAGTGACATTCTGGAGCAGGCACAGCATGCTTTCAAAGCTCATCACTTTACAGAATTTAAACGGCTTGGAGTTAGATCTTGACGCCTCTATGGTACATGCTGAGTTCAGCTCTTTATTAGAGCCATGGGTATTGATTTGGATTTTTCCATATTTTTAATGTCATCTTGATTTGGATACATGGGCTCTGGTGGGATGATATTGATTAGGACTAAGCCTAAGAAAAATTATTAAGTAGGCAAAATTTATTTTTATTGGCCTTTGCCTTTCTATTGGCATCCTTTCTTCCATGACAGCTGCTCACCCATCAGATTTGCCAGTGCTTTCATAATGTTTGGGACTTCCATTAATGCTGGACCATTCTCCCTAGAAAATTCTTCATGTTCCAGCCCAGTGAAATTTATCTGTTGAGTGTTACCATCTCTCAGTCTTTGCTTAGTGACAACTAACCACTATGATTTACAACATCTATTCTGATGAGTTAGTGAGTACTTAGTCTGCTTGGGTTGCTATAATAAGATATCATAGACTAGGGGGCTTAAACAACAGACATTTATTTCTCATGGCTCTGGAGGCTAGGAAGTCTAAGATCAAGGTACTCGTAGATCTGGTGTATGGTGAGGGCACGTCCTGCTTTGTAGTTGGTCATCTTATTGTGTCTTCACATGGCAGAGAGGGGAGAAAGAGAGAGAGAGAGAAAGCTCCCTTGCGCCTTTTCTCATAAAGGCAATAATCTCATCATGAAGGCTCCACCTTGATGGCCTAATTACCTCCCAAAGACTTTCCCTTCAAATACCATCACCTTGGGGATTAGGTTTCAACATATGAATCTGGGGGTGATACAAACATTCAGTCCATAGCAGTACTACTATCTTAATGAGCAATTTCTCCCTATCCTAGAATACTCTTAACTTCTCTGCTCCTTTGAAAAATTAAACTCACTCAACTCAAATATAATTTCTTTGAATCTTTCCTGATTCCTTCTAGGAATGATTAGTTACCTTTTATCTCAATACTTTGTATAGGTAGTCTATGCAATTGCTGATAAGACTTTATTATTTCATTTTCTTTTAATATTTTGGGGGTTTTTGCACTGTCCTCCTTTTCTCATTAAACTCTGAGATGTTCAAAGACTGGAATGTTCCCTTATTTTTTCTTATGTTTCCACTACGTAGTATAGAGTCTGGTACTTAGTAATTGTTCAATAAATACTTATTGAATAAATCAATGACTATAATAATGTGAATGCGAAATCCTCTCAGATCTGTCAAGATATCTAATCTTTCAGAGGTTAAAGAGTAAACAATGCATCTCTCCACATTAAAGGATGCTTTGAGTAAATCTTTTTTTCCTGAAAAACCAATCCAAGGACAACAGCTTGCTCAGAGTCATAGCCAGCTCTACCACACATACTTTATCAGTAAACCTTGAAAATGACAGAGCCCAGCCCCACAGATCCCTTTGTTGTGAGGCTGTTTCTCTGGCCAGAATGATTCTGCATCATTGCTCTCTTTTGTGCCAGAGACAATTTAGCTGCACCATGTTCCCATCTAAGGATTTGGTATCCCCAATTCCCTGTGAGTAAACAATACATTCTTAAACAAGGCAAAACGGATATATTTCATCATAAAGTCTATTCAGTCACTGAGTCTCTTGTCCTTTTGGAAAATGACAGCACTCAGTGATTCCCAAATCCAGCCAGCCAGAGCAAAAAATATTTGGGGGTGAGCAGGCCTTTCTTCAGTGGCTCCCCCGTCACACCACATCAGCAGCCATCTACACCTCCACATAGTTTAGGCAATGACCAAAGATATTCCATAAGCTGAAGTTACACTTCAAACACAAATGAGAAGAATCCATGTATAATGAGATATTCTCATCATTCACACAGATGTGATTAACCTCCAGTGCAACCAGAAATAAAAGGATAATGCACATCTACCCCTCATCATCAAAATTGCCTTGCTTCATGTCTTAACACGAGGAGAAGAGCATGATGAAAGACATTTGTAGGGGTACTTTAGTGGATATTGCTTCCTATTGCTATAGAAAACCATATTAAATAGCCATTTTTGTTGTTATTTTTGTGGCCAAAATATGTAATCACAAACGTACGTTCTAGACTTTTGTGGGAAGCTAGATACAGGCTAAGTTAGCCGTGAAAAACAGATCATGTGGATCTTTGAATCATTTGCTTTGGCAGATATATTTATATAGTTCCTAGATATTTCCAGAAACAAATATAACATGTTGAAATGTGCAATATTTGGGACTGTGGTTAAGAAAGACATAATATATGTCAAGCAAAGGAGAAAAAAAAAAAAAACATCTGGCCTTACCAGCATACTCTGGTTTATCTCAAACCTACCTTTTATTTCCTAGACTTCTCTTATTTCTCTCCTGTTCCAGATGTCTTTCTTTAATTACTTTGTATGCTAAAAATTCAGCTAGCTTTCTTATCTAATTCTATATGTTTATAATCTTTTGTCTGAAATACTTCTGCTTGAGTTTCTTAGATTCCATTTTCTAAATGTCTTTAATTAATTCCTCCAGCTACCCTCTTAATCTTATCCTCTCCCAATTTATCCAAGACCCTGCCATCGATTACTGTTAGATAATTACAATCATTTTTTTCTCCTCTGGCATCTTCTCTTTTGCCCCAAATAGGAAGATGGCAGCATGAGTGGACAAATGATCCCACAACTCATTAGCTGTGTATAGAGTTTTGCACAAGTTTTCTTAATTCTCTGAACCTTGGTTTTCTCATCAATTTCATC
The DNA here is from genome assembly GCF_964341445.2 of Mesoplodon mirus. Classification (NCBI taxonomy): domain Eukaryota; kingdom Metazoa; phylum Chordata; class Mammalia; order Artiodactyla; family Ziphiidae; genus Mesoplodon; species Mesoplodon mirus. The sequence continues at coordinate 67,499,318 of NC_138984.1, forward strand.
TATTTTGTTCACTATACCCCAGATAAGTAAAAAAAAAAAAAAAAAAGACTAATTAATAACTGATACAAGTAGTAGCCTTATGACTACATCCTGACCTGCTTGGTGGGAGATTTATCCCCTATCGAATACCTCCCAAATCCTCCTTCTATTTGCTCAGTGCTCCAAGACCTAGTCCTCCTGTCTGTCACATGACATACAACCATGTTTCTCCCTTCCTCCTCTTGCCCACTGGAGGGGTACCCGTGTCCTCTGTGGATGCTGAAAGTGGCATCTATGCCAATGTTGTTCACTGTTGCCTTCCAGAGGCTGTAAGGTTGCCATTGCCCAAGGCTTAAGAGTATCTGTATCTGTAGCCTCCAAGGTTGCTGATTATCAAAGCCAGAGACAGAATATACTAACAAAAAAGATGCCCCTGTCTTTAACATCATTGCCATCACCATAGACAATCTGCTACCACCACCCCCCCCCACCACGTACTATTGCTTCTCCTACAGGCACCAGCAGTTCCCAATGTAATTGACAATTTGCATGTCAATGTCCCATGGGGGAGTTTAGAGAAATGACTCTTTTAATTTACATAAGCTCTGTTGTTACACCCCTCACCCTAGGACTTGGCAGGACTGCATGGGAGTTAAGCCAAGGAGCATCTGACAGACACCTAGCCACCCTTGGAATCATTCCTGTATACTCTCCACAAATCATGTTTGGACTTTCTTCTCTTTGAAAGAGCTTCCCTCCTCACCCTGGGCCTTCCCCAGCTACGTAGCCCTCTCTTACCTCCTCATTTTCCAGGTGCACTCACACACACAATCCTCAAATCGAGGTTAGGCTCAAGCTGTGACTCTTGCTAAAGGTAAGTTACCAATAATAGTAACGATCTTGTGATGTTACTTTGAGGATTAAGTGAACAGTGTGTGTATAAGTATGTGCAACACATTTAGAATGGCATCTGGGGGCTTCCCTGGTGGCGCAGTGGTTAAGAATCCGCCTGCCAATGCAGGGACACGGGTTCAATACCTGGTCCGGGAAGATCCCACATGCGGCGATGCAACTAAGCCCATGCGCCACAACTACTGAGCCTGCGCTCTAGAGCCCGCGAACCACAACTACTGAAGCCCGCGCGTCTAGAGCCCCTGCTCTGCAATGAGAGAAGCTACCGCGATGAGAAGCCTGCACACCGCAATGAAGAGTAGCCCCTGCTCGCCGCAGCTAGAGAAAGTCCACGTGAGTAACAAAGACCCAATGCAGCCAAAAAAAAAAAAAAAAAAAAAAAAAAAGAATGGCATCTGGGGAGGAGGAACAGGGTTTCAAGGGAAGAAGCAGCCACCCTGGGACTGGTGTCTGAGAGGGGTCACACGATAGCCTTGGTGCACAACAGATCTCCAGGATGGGTATGTAATGCTCAACAGTAAACCCCGGAAAGAGGGTGTACTCCAAGACGAAGTGTCCACTTGGTGAAATTCTACACACCAGGCCACACCTGCCCCACAGGCACCCCCAATCGAATATGACTCATGAGGAGAGAGAAAGCTGTCAGGTCGGAAGGAGTCTTGAAGATGGGCCAAGAGACATCTCAGCAATGATCTGCCTGGGCCCACCTGAGCACAAAGTGGTAAGCTGCATATTCTACGAGAAACAGGTACAGGGGAAAGTCCCCAACTAACACCACATTTTCTCTTCCATAGAAGAATGAGAGTTTGAAATATAAATTACATTGGGGTATAAACAAATATATATTGTTCCCTTATAAAAGGAAAATAGTCTCAAAATAGTCTATCTCTGAATCCTGAGTTCCTTTAATGCTTTAGTGACGTCATGTTATTTCACTCCCTTCAGTTTATTGAAACTGCTACCTCAGGGGCCAATGATGGCCAAAAAACTGAGGAAGCCAGTATCCTTTTCTCTGTCTCATTCTAGGTGATCGCTTTACAGAACATGATGTTTCTCTCTCTGGAGCCCTCACCACCTCGCCTCCTTAAAACTTTTCTCTTCCTACTGCTACTTCTCTACTCTCAAGAATCTCTTCTTTTTTTCTCCTCTTTAAACAGTTTTTAAACTCTGCAGTTTCTGCAGTCCAATACCATTCTTGTCCATATCCTTGTGCATTTGTCCATAATCTCTCCTTACTTGATACTTTCTCACAGATAATCTTATCTAGCATTAGGCTTTGGTTATCACCTTTATCCTTGGTTCTCAAAATTGTTAATGCATTAAAATAACCCAAGAAAATTTTTAGAAAAGCAGATTCCTGGGCCGCATCCTCCAGGGAAGCTGATTGACTATATCTGCGATGAGGCCCAAGAATCTTCATTTTTACAAGCATCTTGAAGCAAGTATCTTGGATGCAAATATTCATAGATCACCTCTTGAGACATACTAATAGAGATTGCTCATGACTTCCAAGTCACCAGTGTCTTAATCTGTTTCTTGAATTCCAGACCCATATTTCCATCTAGCTACTTAATATTTCCATTTCCTAAAATGTAATGCAATAGTCTGAAAAACAAATTTTATTACTTCATCCCCCCCAAACACAATTTACTTCCTCGTTTGCACTTCTTGTCTTAAGTTAATAGCACTATCAACTCAATCTAGAAACCAGAGATTCTACTTATCATCCAATAAGTCACCCAGTTCTATTAATTTTATCTCCAAAATATCTCTCAAATGTATCCCTTACCTCTGCCAAATTTAAATATCCATAGTTATTTCCTGGGCAATTCAAATAGCCCCTTACCTGACCTCTCTGCTCCCAGGCTCTCTCACCTCCAGTCTTCTCCTCCACACTGCCAGCACTTCATTCTCTAAAAGGCAGATCCAAGCATGTCAGTACAATGCGAGAGCAAAAAATCAAAACCAGAAACAAAACAAACCTTTGATGTTTTCTTGGCTTACAGAATTGCTAATGCCCTAGTATAGCATTTAAGAATTTGCCCAATCTGAATCCAATCTCAAACCAAACCCCTTCTCTTCAGCCTTCTCACCATATATAACAGTAAGCTCACTATGTTCACCCCTATTATGCTGCCATACTTCAAGCATACTTCTCTGCTAACAGAATGCCCTTAACCCCATCACAAGATGTTGAAATCCTTTCCAAGGTTTCAAACCACACCTTCCAAAGAAATATGTCAAAGACAAAATTATAAGCTGTCCCCATAATACTCCTCAAATGTGAAGATGTCTTCATTTATTTATTCATTAACCAAATATTTGTTAAATGTCTATGATACACTAGGTCTTATGTTAGGCACTGACAATTCAACAGTGAATAAGATAGATTCTGTTTGTGTGTGTGTGTTTGGTTGTGTGAGATGAGAGACATGAGGGAGAGAAAAGGAGAGCAAGAGTGTGTTTTGAAGGGAGAGGAGAGGACCCCTGTTTTGGAGGGCACTATGGATTGGCTTGCTCTTTTAAACCCAAACAACATTTCTAGGTACAGAGGCTGAAAAGCTAAAATCCACATGCATTACTTAGGGTAGGGAGAGCCTGTTATAACCAAAAGATCAAGCAATAATCCAGTGACTTAAAGAAGATTCAAGTTTCTTTTTTTCCCCCTCACTCATGGAATCATCCAAAATGGTTAAATGGACTTTGCTCCACAAAGTCATCCTGAAATCCAGGGTAGCAATACAGTTTTACATCCTCTGGCTTTATTGTTATCCACATGGTTGATCCTGGGTCAGATTCCAGCCAACAATAAGGAGAAAAAAATGTGGATAAGGTATGACTATTGTCTTAAGGCATATATTACTTCTACTTCCATCTTCTAGGCAAGAACTTTGACATACAACTACATATAACTTCAGGGGAGATTGGAAAACAGAATGTAGACATGTACTCAAGAAGGAGAAAATTGATTACTTTAGTCAACTAACAGTGCTTTTCATGAAACATTTCCTAGATTCCCTTATGGTGAGATTCCAGGTATTATCTTAGAGTTTGGATACTGATTCATTTCAGGAGAGAAGCAAAGTGAGGAGCTTCCGTGTTGCTTGTGTAGATCATGGCAAAGGCACCCGGTTCTGGAATAGACAACTACAGCAGTCACCTCCTGATTCTACAGGTAGTTTCCTCCTTTGGCAGATTCTTGGCAAAGGCTGAGGTATCATTCTGGAACAGGCAGCCATGATGACATATTTCTGATTCTGTAATAATGCTTCTGATTACGGAGGAGGCAGCACCTCCCCTGGCCCAATTCCACTGTGTGGATTTGGAAGTGTTTCCTGAAATCTCAACATGGTTTTTCTTCAGCCCTCCCAGTGATTCTGTAAGTCACATAATACCATGTAATAACTCCCTGCATGCTTAGGTAGAGTGGATTCTATTCTTGACAACTGAGCTCTGAGCAATATACCTTTTATGTCTCCAAAAGCCTGAAATCTCCTTAGAGATCTCTGGCTCACATTTTCATGAATGTACACACAATTTACATTGAACTCCAAAAAGCATTTACTAAAAGATATGTCAGGGCCTCCCTGGTGGCGCAAGTGGTTGAGAGTCCGCCTGCCGATGCAGGGGATACGGGTTCGTGCCCCGGTCTGGGAGGATCTCATATGCCGCGGAGCGGCTGGGCCCGTGAGCCATGGCCGCTGGGCCTGCGCATCCGGAGCCTGTGCTCCGCAACGGGGGAGGCCACAACAGTGAGAGGCCCGCATACCGCAAAAAGAAAAAAAAAAAAAAGATATGTCAGTCTATGGATCCCCAAAGAGTGTAGGAAAGAGTATTAATTTCACTAATATTTCTAAGATCCGACCCTCAAACCTTAGTACCCAACGGCCCTACATTTTATAGACCTCGGAAGATCTGTTATGTTGGGGGAAGGGAGAAGTAATACAAGATGCCTAGTGAGTGAAGCCACAACCAGAGCTCTTTCTTTAAAATGTATCATATTTAAATTTCAATCAAAATGTAATTTATTATTAAAGGTGGAGTATTTAGGAGAAACTGGACTGAGGTGTGAAATTTACTTTGAAATGCATCAAAAAAAATAAAGTGGAATGAGGAATGGATAGAAAAAGAGATACATGGATAGATACATGATAAAGCAAGTAAAGTAAAATGTTAATGGGGTAGAATCCAAGTGGCATATATATGGCTGCATACTGTAAAATTACTTCAGCTTTGCTGTATGTTTGAGACTTTTCACAATAAAATGTTGGAAAAATATTGTTCACTAAAAGTAATATGCTTCTTGTACATATGCAAACAGGACAGAGATACATCTTGAGAAAAGTAGTAATTCTCTTTCTTTGATTTATCTACTGCCAATTTGGATGTATTCATCCCTATTTTCCTTTGCTTATCACAAGCATAAAATATACATACGTAAATATAAGGATTTAATATCAAATAGGATAACAGTATATTGCATTTTGTAAATTGCTTTTTTACTTTATAAATGTGTCATGGATAGCTTTCCAAGTCAATTCATATAGATCTCTGTCCTTTTTAAAAGGTGTGTAGTATATCAGAATATGAATTACCCAATTTGTTCAATTATCTTGTTACTGATGACTCTTCAGATTGTCTCCGGTTCTTTGTTGCCAAAAATCATGTGATAAATTTCTCATGCATATGTCTTTAAATACTTAAATATTTTTATATCTAGTAAATGAGTAGTTGGAAGTGGAATTGCTGCTTAGGGAGGCATATATATTTTACATTTTAATTAGCTCTGCCAGATAACTTTCTAAGAAGGTTGTTTATAGTCCAACCAAGAGTGAATGAGAATCTCTCTTTTCCCACAGTCTCACAAGCACTACAGATTATTAGTCATGGGCATTCTGATGGTGATCATGATGTTTTAGGATTTTTTCCAGAGGAAACGAGACTACAGAATGGAGATTAAGTCCAGAACAAATGATTTACTAAGACCACATAGGTTACTAATGGCCAGAATAGGGAAAGGAACTGTGGACTTCTAATTTACAATGATTCTTTCTTTCTTTTTTTGAACATAGCCTAAAGATACTAAGTAAAAGCATTTATGGGTGATAGTTTTCATTTCTTAACAAAATGAAAATGTTGTTATCTTTCCATCAAGTTTAGTTACTTTTAGTCTCTCAGCTTCCCGATATTTCAGTTCTGTGACCCTAACTGAAGGCAGTGGTCAAATACAGAGTGTAAAATGTAAGGGATACCTCAATGTACTATCAATCAGGGAGTGATAGAAGTGTGACACAGCCTCCTCTCATGCTGCTCCCAGAAAGGCATGGGCCAAAGTGGTGACACTGAACACAGAGAATGGGCATTAATGTGCACAGTCAGCCTGCCATAGAACGCCCAAGCTCACTTTGCAAACTTAGGCAAATCTTTCCACTTCCCTGTTTGCATTTTCCTTATATGTAAAATAAAGAGGTACTTTTCACACACAAGGAAGCTTCTTCTATGTTTTGAAACAAAAATGTTAGCCAAGCCTCTAGATATGTAGTAAAACCTTATTTTAATATAATCTATCCTACAAAGAAAATAAGTAAAATGAGAAGGAACAAAAACTTAGGAACAAGACACATTACATAGTGTGCCTTTGTCTGATTCTGGAGTATTTGAGTAATTGTGTTGTATTCCCCTGCATTATCTATTTTGAAAGTATTTTTCTTTGTAGGGTGGAAGCAGCTACTCAAATACTTCACAGCAAATACTTAGGTAATTTAAGATACATACTCTTCCTGCATTAACAGAAATAGTATACAACCGTTTCCCTCTCACAGATTAAATCACAGAAAAATGTTATTTTTATGGAACAACTCCTTATGCTAAAGCTTCAAAGGATCTCTACTACACCTCCTTTCTTCTCTTTATGGGCCAGAAAGATTTTTTTAAATGAGCTGGTCAGTATATTTTCCTGATGTCCGAGAAGCATAGAACCAACAGTAAATAATGATAAGCCCTAAAACTTGATGATCTGCTACTCATCTAAAGGCAAACTAATTATTGAAGGCCTGGAATGAATGAAAGTGGGGCAAGTAAATCAAAATTTCGAGGTAACTAGGCACAGTTAGTGTTGATCGTGGCTGTTCTTAATCTCAGAGGGAAAAACCACTTTTGGGGGGACTGTGTCTTCAAGTTCTCAGGTACCCTGAAGTCTAGGGAGTACTCAAATCCTTCCAAACATTCTGAACCAAGCTTTCTACAAAGAAAGGACGGCGATGTAGGCAGGACCAACACACTAGGGGATGGACCTTTTTTAAAATCACTAAGGAAGCTGAAAACATGTTACTGTGGTGTTAACTCAGTGCATCTGTGGACCAGTCCTCTCTGAGATCATGGTCATTTACTGTATTACTTCTTCCCATGTCAGTGAGGTAGGAATGGGTGGACTGGGGCTACCTCCAGCTTGGAATAATTTCTTATTGCCCGCCCTCCCCGCAACAACCACACACACACACAAACACATATTCAGGGAAGGCCCGGGAACAGGCAGTCTAGTTTAGCTGTTCTAAGTTGTATTGGAATATATTCACTTTTCTTTGGGCTATCTCTTCAACATTCAAGTACAATATCAAGATATCAGCCTATGAAAAAGGAACCAAGAGGACCACTTGTCCTGCTTTTGGATGTAAGTTAAGGAGAAGCGGCCGCCTCAGGATAACCTTAGACCAATCTAGGCCAGTGGTTCTTAACTGAAGGTGATTTGGCAATATCTGGAGACATTTTTGGTTATCACAACTGAAGAGGATGTACACCACTGGCATCTAGTGGGTAGAGACAAGGATGTTGCCAAACATCCTACAATGCAGAGGACACTCCCCCCCCAAAAAAATAATTATCCAGTCCAAATGTCAGTATGTCAATACTGCAGAGGTTGAGAAATCTTCAACTTGCTCACAAGGGCTGGCATGTCACCAACAGGTTTAGGGCCAATAACTTGCTTGAGCTTTTAATCACCATTCTCTCTCTCTCTCCCTCCTTCCCTCCCTCCCTCCCTTCCTCCTTTGCTCTCTCCCTAGCTCCAAATATGGGAGACAGACTACTCAGTTACCACCTGGAAAGATTCAAATATTGTAATCACAGCTAACTCCCTTTTAGAAATAAGACACTATTGGTCATTTCTTTCTTTTCTTTTTTTTTTTTTTTTTTTTTGCGGTATGTGGGCCTCTTACTGTTGTGGCCTCTCCCGTTGCGGAGCACAGGCTCCAGACGCACAGGCTCAGCGGCCATGGCTCACAGGCCCAGCCTCTCCGCGGCATGTGGGATCTTCCCGGACCGGGGCACGAACCCGTGTCCCCTGCATCGGCAGGCGAACTCTCAACCACTGTACCACCAGGGAAGCCTGGTCATTTCTTAAATTTCTTAGTATTCACAATTCTTGTGAGTTTAATGATTAATGTAAGTAAAGTGAATAATTCCAGCTTTAAAATCCATTTTGGATTATGACTATTTTGAACTGGCCATGTTAATATACAATATACAACTCAATATGATCAACTTAAGTGTCCTCACTTTTAGGTTATTTCAGGTCAAAAAAATAACAATATTCAAGGAAAATGTTCAAGCCAACCATGGAAATGGATTTTAGTTTCTTTGTACACTCATGTAAAACACACATAGTTACTCATGTTTTTTGAATATGAAGAATAATCATATAGGAAAATTTTCTACTTGGCTTGACATCTATTGATTAATTTAACTAAGCCAGGTGGCAGAACATCAGTCTATGTAGATTTATGCCAAAGGCAAACACAAGGTATTCTCTAGTCCAGGTAACTTACTGATTACACTGCCAAATAAAATAGTTGCAAATGTTGACAATACACATTTGCTCATATGTGAAAAGATCATTTCCTCTATATTTATGGAAAAACTGTAAAGTCTGAATCCTTTGATATAATAAAGAAAGTAGAAAATTAGTTTACTGTCTTCACAAATCCTGGCTTTCAAGCCAATTGCCTTGCTGTAAAAATTCTCTTTTGGATGTCAGAAGTTGACAAGCAACTATTTCTTCCTCTTTACATTCCTGCTATTACAGTCTTAAACCACTCCCAGGACCATCCATCCAGGACCAGCTACATAACTTTTAGTACCAAGTGAAAAATGAAAAGATGGGGCCTCTTGTTTAAAAATTATTAAGAATTTCAAGATAATGACATGGTGATAGCAGAACAGTAAACCAAACATGGGCCTTTGTAAGTCCGGGACCCTCTGCAACTGCACTTCACAGGCCCATGAAGCCAGCTCTGCTTCCGTCCTACCCCAATAGATTCTTATGAGGTCATATACACAGAAATGCCATTTTAAGCTATTATGCTGCAGGGCCTCCCCAGTCAGTTTAAACAGGCTTTGCACTGCACAACTCTGTAAGGGCATTCATGTCAGGGGCTGAGGGAATTGCATCCTCTGGATTGTCTGGCATACAACGTGCATACTCACATGCGCCTGCCCTAAACACCAGTTACACAAACGATACTCTTCTCTATCTTGGCAGAGTCCTAATACGCAGCTGATACCTTTCTCATCCACCAAAATAAAAAGAGAAATGATTCAGTTAATCTTCAAATTCAGTTACTCTTCTACCTTTCCCTTTGTGATCAGTCACTGAAGAGGGTGTTTCACATTTATTAAACTCTAGTTCAAAGATCATAAGAAAATTCCCTTGTATTTTTCTTATAAACAGAAATATATTTCATGCCTTTCAAATATTTGAAGCATTGGTTTTATGGGATTTCCATGACAGTATAGCCCATTTATGGATCATAGTTTTATCATGGTTTACCTATTACTTGAGGCAGCAGTGGGATCTATGAAAGACCTCCTGGGTCGGTCAGAGGGAATATCCCATGAACACTGAGTCAGTACAGAGCGTTAGTGAATATTCAAGCTGGAAGTAATCTAAGAATGTATCTTTTCCCACCCTCTCCTTAAATGGATGAGGAACTGAAAACTCTACTTGCCACAGGTCACATATGTAGAAGTTGGAAGAATAAAGACTAGATTCCAGATTCTGGGGATCTTGATTTCCAGTACAATCAGAGTATAATATATGTGCTTAAATTAGACTTATCCTGAGTGAAAAGTGATAAATGCTTCTGTCAGCATGAGAAAAATCAATGTCTTCTGAATAATTGTAACCATGACTCAGATTTGACAGATAACATGTTAGCGGTTACAAGTCAGGTGCTGTGAACTCATACTATCACGATGGCACAACTGCTGGAAATGGATGCTGTTTGTCATTGCATTATATTAGCACCTTTGTTAAGATTCTTTATGTGTTGTCACTGTAAACCCTCTATCTTCAGGTGTTTATAACAAGCTCATAAGCATTCAGTTCATATTCAGACATCTGAAACATAAAACTATCTGCAATAAAAATAATTTAGAAGTATTTGTTAAAAATGCAAAACCATCTCAGGCACTTACAACATTTTATCAAATGGAAAAGGGAATGTTCACAACTCTTAAACAAATATTTTGCAATATGTTTAAATCTGAAAATCATCTCTAAATCTTGAAAGACACATATTATTTCTCCACTTACAGCAAACCATCAGAATTATTGCCCTCTGAAGTATGTCACTTTGTCATTGTCTTTCTGTTTTACTTGGAGTGACTGTTCCTCTCTCTCACCATAACAGAGGGAGGACAATTCTTATCAGAACCAGGCTGTGTGAATTCTTCCTTAGAAGCTCATGTTTCCTACCACTTCTGTAATACAGAACTGATTGTTTTCCTGTCAGTTCATTACTTCTAGATATTCTTTGCCCCAAAGGGATTATAAGATTTTTTCTTCTGAAGAGTATTAAAACTGAATCTCTCCTAAAATTTGGCCATTAGTATCAAATATTAATAGTCTGATGCCCCATTGTTCTAAAAAAGACATTCATAATTTCTATAAAGGCTAGTCTTCCTCCTAAGGTGATATATTTGTAACTTGGTGAGCCTACACTATTTTCATCATCCAAAAACACTGACATGAAATAATATGTGGAATAGGAGCTGCTTCTAAAACAATATATCAGATATTTTTGCATGTTAGTATAGGTTGCATTATTGGCCCCAATTCTTCATCCCTCCCAGTATTCATACTTTCAGTCTTGTGATTTTGCAATTCTGTCCCTTGGCCTTGGACTTGACCATGTGATTTATATTGCTCAACATGATCTGAGTAGAAATGCAGAATTACAGTTGCTCTTTTGTATCTTTTCCATTGCTATGAGAAGGGCTTGCTAATAAATTATTCTTGTTTACAAGCCACTGAATTTTGAAGTAGCTTCTTATTCAATAGTTAACTGATCCATTGGGTTTTCAGTGTCAAAACCAGGAACAAAACTAGCTGAAAAGATCATATTTGGACTTCTCCTGGAGTCCAAAACAAGGCCAAAAAGCACTCTGTCTTAAGTTATCATGCTTATCATCCTCAAACACAGAGGAAAATGCTTCCATTTGGAAACCATAATAGATGAAAATGGTCCACAGTTGTGGTGTTTGCTGAGAAAAACATGGCTCCCCATCTTTTCTGAAGAAGTAGTTTCCAAAGTTCGGATACTCTGGAAATGTTTCTGTATCTGGAAACTAGAGCTTCCTTGCCATTCTGAAAATACCCCACTTTAGATAATCTGCACCTCTCACTTAGAATCACATTGCTATTTCCCCAGCATAGAGTGTTTAATTCTTATTTAACATGATTTTGTAGTCAATGGACAACTACTCTTTTTCCAACTTATTAAATAATAGATTTTTAAATTTGTGTTTTGTTTTAATGTTTAGAACTAAAGAATTCAAGTTGGATATACAGAGAACTTGGATTCTGCATAATTCTCATAAATACTATAAACCTTTGACCCAAATGGCAAAGTAATTTCAATTGTACTAATATTTAAATAAATGAAAGAACAGAAATAAATAAGTTAGGACAATAGATTCTTACATCATGTTTATTGGTTTCATAAAGCATTTTCTAACTAAAATATGGATGCTTCCCCACAAGTATAATCGCTCTAATGATTTAATTCAGGTCAGTTTTGGCCTGAGACTTGCTTCAAAAGTGAATTCAGGATGCTTACTCAAAAAAGCAACAGTGTAAATGAAACAAATAGCTAATGAAGGTAGAGAAATTATCAATAATTTTAATTATTAAATTATCTGAAAATGGATTTTGCCCGTGGAAACAAATAACTATTTTTCATTTATTTCCTGTACAGTAAGCAAAATGGCTTTAGAGGTTTAAAGAAAAATCAATGTTTCATTACCTGAAGACCTTGCTGAGGATTGAGAATATTTTTCTGCTGTTGACATCTCATTAAGATTATTTAACAACTAAGCAATCCATTTGCCTCCTTGGTGCTAAAATTGATATATTTTTCAAAATACAGTCCAGAGTTTTCAAAGAAAAACCCATAGATTTTGATCCAATGTCAATACCTATCACTGAAAAGTGTGGAATAAAATGAAACAATAAATGTGTTGAGTCAAGAGGACAGAAAATATATTAAGCAATAAATAAAGTCCTGCTTTAATGATGCCATTAAAAGTGGCAAAGACATAACATGAATATTCTTTTATAATGAGATTACTTTTTAAGTTGCTACTTTGTATTAATTGGATATTGACAATATATAAATTTTATTTTATAAGTATGCATTAGAAAACATGAGTATTTTGTTATCTATTTACACACATAGAGAGGCATTTTCTAGATTCTTTTAGACAGAAAAACAAGATTTCTATGTTTGTTCATTTTTGATATAAATTCAGGCTTACAGAAAGGTTGTAAGAATAGTTCCTAGAATTAGAATTTCCATGTACCCTTCATCCAGATTTTCTAAATGGTAATATTTTACCATATTTCCTTTATCACTCCAACTCTTTATATATATATATATATATATATATATATATATATATATATATATATATATTAAAACTGCTTAAGGGTAAAGTGCAGATGGTATTGTATTCATGCCTAAATATTTCAATGTGCATATCTTAAAACAGTTGTCATACGTAACCACAGTACAGTCACTAATACCAGGAAATTAACATTGAAGATGGCAGTGGAGGAGGATGCAGAGTTCGCATCTCCCCACAACTAGGGTGCCTGCCAGATGCTGGTGGGGGACCTCAACGCCCAAGGAGATGGAAGGAATCCCCGAGTGACTGGTAGGATGAGGCAGGGAGTAAGGTGGGAGGAGAAGTGGAGGCTGGACACAACTGGCACACCTGAGGGGTGGCTGTGAGTGGGGAGGGGTTCCCACACCTGGAGGGACCCTCGGGGGATCGGGGGATCATGCAGGAGTGTGCCTAGTGTCTCCCCTGCCCAGTTGGGCCTAGGAAGCCTGCTGGGCTCCCAGGCCTGGTCCTCCATTCTCTGGGGCCCCTACCACCATCCTGGATCTTAGGGGCTGGGAGGGAAGGAGAAGGGGGAAAGACAAGGAGAGGCAGATAGTGGGGGGGAATCCTCCAGGACCAGAGGATCAGGGGAAGTGCAGTGGGCATTTCTCCCACCCACTTGGCCCCAAGAAGCCTGCTGGGGTCCCGGGCCTGGTCCTCTGCCCTCCAGAGGCCCCCTCCAGCAGCAGGGGTCCTAGGGGCATAAGAGGGAGGGAAGGGAGAGAAGAAGAAGAGGCCAAAGGGGAGGGGCCCTCTGGGATTGGAGGATCAGGGGGGAACACACAGCATTTCCCCCACCCACGTGGGCCCAGTGAGTCTGCTGGGGTCCTGGACCTGATCCTCCGACCTCCAAGAGCAGAGGCACACCTGGGCCCCTCCTGCTGCGTTGAGCCTAAGGACCACCCCCTCCAGCCTGCCACCACCCCCAGGACCTTTTCCCACACTGTGGGTCCTAAGAATAGGCCCCACCCACCACCTAAACCCCACCCCTGCCTAACCCCCACCTCCCACAGCCAAGGTCTTTTCTGGCTTTTTTTTTCTTGTTCTCCTCTATTTCACTATTGTGATACTGTTTTACCTTCCAGTTGTTGTTTCATCTATGTTTTGATTTTTTAAATTCTTTCTAACATATCTGTTACTTTTCTTTTTTTTTTGTTTGTTTTTTTTTTTTTTTTTTGCATTACGTGGGCTTCTCACTGCTGTGGCCTCTCCCGTTGCGGAGCACAGGCTCTGGACACGCGGGCCCAGCAGCCATGGCTCACGGGCCTAGCCGCTCCGTGGCATGTGGGATCTTCCCAGACCGGGGCACGAACCTGTGTCCCCTGCATCGGCAGGCAGACTCTCAACCACTGCGCCACCAGGGAAGCCCTATCTGTTACTTTTCTAATCTAATTTTATTTTTTACTCTGTGTTATTGTTCAGCTCCTTTTTTCTTGCTGCCCCACGTGGCTTGCAGGATCTTGGTTCACAAGCCGGGGGTTGGGCCAGAGCTCCTGCAGTGGGATCTCCATGTCTGAACCACTGGACAAACAGAGAACCTCAGGCCCCAGGGAAAATTCATCGGAGTGAGGTCTCCTGGAGGTCCTCATCTCGGCACCAAGACCCAGCTCTATCCAACAGCCTACAAACTCCAGAGCTGGAAGCCTCACGGCAAACAACCAGTAAAACAGGAAAACAATCCCAACAATCAAAAAAAAAAAAATGAGATGACGAAAAAATATGTCACTGATGAAGGAGCAAGGTAAAAACCTACAAGACCAAATAAATGAAGAGGAAATAGGCAACCTACCTGAAAAAGAATTCAAAGTAATGATAGTGAAGATGATCCAGAATCTCGGAAATAGAATGGAGAAAATACAAGAAATGTTTAACAAGGACCTAGAAGAATTAAAGAGCAAACAAACAATGATGAACAACACAATAAATGAAATTAAAAATTCTCTAGAAGGAATCAATAGCAGAATAACTGAGGCAGAAGAACGAATAAGTGACCTGGAAGATAAAATAGTGGAAATAAATACCACAGAGCAGAATAAAGAAAAAAGAAGAAAAGAATTGAGGACAGTCTCAGAGACCTCGGGGACAACATTAAACACACCAACATTCAAATTACAGACATCCCAGAAGAAGAGGAGAAAAAGAAAGGGACTGAGAAAATATTTGAAGAGATTACAGCTGAAAACTTCCCTAATATGGGAAAAGAAATAGTCAATCAAGTCCAAGAGAGCAGAGACTCCATACAGGATAAATCCAAGGAGAAACAGGCCAAGACACGTATTAATCAAACTATCAAAATTTTTTTAAAAAAAGAAAAAATATTAAAAGCAGCAAGGGAAAAGAAACAAATAACATACAAGGGAATCCCCATAAGGTTAACAGCTGATCTTTCAGCAGAAACTCTGCAAGTCAGAAGAGAGTGGCAGGACATATTTAAAGTGATGAAAGGGAAAAACCTACAACCAAGATTACTCTACCCAGCAAGGATCTCATTCAGATTCGATGGAGAGTGTAAAACCTTTACAGACAAGCAAAAGCTAAGAGAATTCAGCACCACCAAACCAGCATTACCACAAATGCTAAAGGAACTTCGCTAGGCAGAAAACACAAGAGAAGGAAAAGACCTAAAATAACAAATCCAAAACAATTAAGAAAATGGTAATAGGAACATACATGTCGATAACTACCATAAATGTAAATGGACTAAATACTCCAACCAAAAGACATAGACTGGCTGAATGGCTACAAAAACAAGACCCACCTATATGCTGTCTACAAGAGACCCACTTCACACCTAGGGACACATACAGACTGAAAGTGAGGGGATGGAAAAAGATATTTCATGCAAATGGAAATCAAAAGAAAGCTGGAGTAGCAATTCTCATATCAGACAAAAACAGACTTTAAAATAAAGACTATTACAAGAGACAAAGAAGGACACTACATAATGATCAAGGGATCGATCCAAAAAGAAGATATAACAATTGTAAATATGTATGCACCCAACATAGGAGCACCTCAATACATAAGGCAAATGCTAACAGCCATAAAAGGGGAAATCGACAGTAACACAATCATAGTAGGGGAATTTAACACCCCACTTTTACCAATGGACAGATCATCCAAAATGAAAATAAATAAGGAAACACAAGCTTTAAATGAAATATTAAATAAGATGGACTTAATTGATATTTATAGGATATTCCATCCAAAAACAACAGAAGGCACTTTCTCTCAAGTGCTCATGGAACATTCTCCAGGATAGACAATATCTTGGGTCACAATCAAGCCTTGGTAAATTTAAGAAAATTGGAATCATATCAAGTATCTTTTCCAATCACAATGCTATGAGACTAGATATCAATTACAGAAAAAAATCTGTAAAAAATACAAACACATGGAGGTTAATCAATACACTACTAAAGAACCAAGAGATCACTGAAGAAATCACTGAAGAAATCAAAGAAGAAATAAAAAAATACCTAGAAACAAATGAAAATGAAAATACATTGCCTCAAAATGTATGGGATGCAGCAAAAGCAGTTCTGAGAGCTACGTTTATAGCAATACAATCCTACCTCAAGAAATAAGAACCATCTCAAAAAGACAACCTAACCTTACACCTAAAACAATCAGAGAAAGAAGAACAAAAAAAAAAACCCCAAAGTTAGCAGAAGGAAAGAAATCATAAAGATCAGATCAGAAATAAGTGAAAAAGAAATAAAGGAAACAATAGCAAAGATCAATAAAACTAAAAGCTGGTTCTTTGAGAAGATAAACAAAATGGATAAACCATTAGCCAGACTCATCAAGAAAAAAAGGGAGAAGACTCAAATCAATGGAATTAGAAATGGAAAAGGAGAAGTAACAACTGACACTGCAGAAATACAAAGGATCATGAGAGATTACTACCAGAAACTCTATGCCAATAAAATGGACCACCTGGGAGAAATGGACAAATTCTTAGAAAAGCACAACCTTCTGAGACTGAACCAGGAAGAAATAAAAAATATAAACAGACCAATCACAAGCACTGAAATTGAGCCTGTGATTAAAAATCGTCCAAAGAAAAGCCCAGTAGCAGGTAGCCTCACAAGCAAATTCTATCAAACATTTAGAGAAGAGCTAACACCTATCCTTCTCAAACTCTTCCAAAATATAGCAAAGGGAGGAACACTTCCAAACTCATTCTACAAGGTGACCATCACGCTGATACCAAAACCAGACAAAGATGTCACAAGGAAAGAAAACTACAGGCCAATATCACTGTTGAACATAGATGCAAAAACCCTCAACAAAATGCTACCACACTGAATCCAACAGCACATTAAAAGTATCATATACCATGATCAAGTGGGGTTTGTTTATCCCAGGAATGCAAAGATTCTTCAGTATATGCAAATCAATCAATGTGATAAACCATATTAACAAAATGGAGAAAAACCATGTGATCATCTCAGTAGATGCAGAAAAAGCTTTTGACAAAATTCAACACCCATTTATGATAAAAACCCTCCAAACAGTAGGCACAGAGGGAACTTAGCTCAACATAATGAAGTCCATATATGACAAACCCACAGCCAACATCGTTTGCAATGGAGAAAACCTGAAACCATTTCATCTAAGATCAGGAACAAGACAAGGTTGTTCACTCTCACCACTTTATTCAACATAGTTTTGGAAGTTTTAGCCACAGAAATCAGAGAAGAAAAAGAAATAAAAGAAATCCAAATTGGAAAAGAAGTAGAACTGTCACTGTTTGCAGATGACATGATACTATACATAGAAAATCCTAAAGGTGCTACCAGAAAACTACTAGAGCTAATAAATGAATTTGGTAAAAGAGCAGGATACAAAATTAATGCACAGAAATCTCTGGCATTCCTATACACTAATGATGAAAAATCTGAAATATTTTTAAGGAAACACTCCCATTTACCATTGCAACAAAAAGAATAAAATACCTAGGAATAAACTTACCTAGGGAGACAAAAGACCTGTATGCAGAAAACTATAAGACACTGATGGAAGAAATAAAAGATGATACAAACAGATGGAGAGATATACCATGTTTTTGGATTGGAAGAATCAACATTGTGAAAATGACTATACTACCCAAAGCAATCTACAGATTCAATGCAATCCCTATCAAACTACCAATGGTATTTTTCACAGAACTAGAACAAAAAAATTCACAGTTTGGATGGAAACACAAAAGACCCCAAATAGCCAAAGCAATCTTGAGAAAGAAAAACGGAGCTGGAGGAATCAGGCTCCCGGACTTCAGACTACACCACAAAGATACAGTAATCAAGACAGTATGGTACTGGCACAAAAACATAAATATAGATCAATGGAACAGGATAGAAAGCCCAGAGATAAACCCATGTACATACGGTCACCTCATCTTTGATAAAGGAGGCAAGCATATACAATGGAGAAATGACAGCCTCTTCAATAAGTAGTGCTGGGAAAACTGGACAGATACATGGAAAAGAATGAAATTAGAACACTCCCTAACACCATACACAAAAATAAACTCAAAATGATTAAAGACCTAAATGTAAGGCCAGACACTATAAAACTCTTAGAGGAAAACATAGGCAGAATACTCTATGACATAAATCACAGGAAGATCCTTTTTGACCCACCTCCCAGAGAAATGGATATAAAAACAAAAATAAATAAATGGGACCTAATGAAACTTAAAAGCTTTTGTACAACAAAGGAAGCCATAAACAAGATGAAAAGACAACACTCAGAATGGGAGAAAATATTTGCAAATGAATCAATGGACAAAGGATTAACCTCCAAAATTTACAAGCAGCTCATGCAACTCTAATATCAGAAAAACAAACAACTTAATCCAAAAATGGGCAGAAGACCTAAAAAGACATTTCTCCAAAGAAGATATACAGATTACCAACAAACACATGAAAGGATGCCCATTAGAGAAATGCAAATCAAAACTACAATGAGGTATCACCTCACACCAGTCAGAATGGCCATCATCAAAAAATCTACAAACGATAAATGCTGGAGAGGGTGTGGAGAAAAGGGAACCCTCTTGCATTGTTGGTGGGAATGTAAATTGATATAGCTGCTATGGAGAACCGTATGGAGGGTCCTTATAAAAGTAAAAATAGAACTACCATGTGACCCAGCAATCCCACTGCTGGGCATATACCCTGAAAAAACCATAATTCAAAGACAGTCATGTACCACAATGTTCATTGCAGCTCTATTTACAATAGTCACGACATGGGAGCAACCTAAGTGTCCAATGACAGATGAATGGATAAAGAAGATGTGGTAGATATATACAATGGAATATTACTCAGCCATAAAATGAAGCGAAATTGAGTTATTTGTAGTGAGGTGGATGGACCTAGAGTCTGTCATACAGCCTGAAGTAAGTCAGAACGAGAAAAACAAATCCCATATGCTAACCCATATATATGGAATCTAAAAAGAAAAAAAAATCCTTCTGAAGAACCTATGGGCAGGACAGGAATAAAGATGCAGACATAGAGAATGGACTTGAGGACACAGGGAGTGGGAAGGATAAGCTGGGACAAAGTGAGAGAGTGGCATGGACATATATACACTACCAAATGTAAAACAGATAGCTAGTGGGAAGCAGCCGCATAGCACAAGATCAGCTCTGTGCTTCGTGACCACCTAGAGGGGTGAGATAGGGAGGGTGGGAGGGAGATGCAAGAGGGAGGGGATATGTGGATATATGTACACCTATAGCCGATTCACTTTGTTATACAGCAGAAACTAATACAACATTGTAAAGCAATTATACTCCAATAAAGATGTTAAAAAAAAAGAAAACTAAATATAGAGAATTCATTCTGTCTGATTTCAAGATTTATATAAAACTGCAATATCAAGACAGTACAGTATTGACATAAGGATAGTATCAATGCAGAAGAACAGAGAGTCCAGAAATAGACCCACACGTTTGTGCCCAGTTGATTTTCAATGAAGTTGTCAAGGTAATTCAGAAGCAATGGACACTTTTTTTTCAACAAATACTGGACAATTGGACATCCATATGTAAAACGGAAACAATATCAAACAGAATCTGAACCTTTATTCCATTATCTTGAACCATATAAAAGTAGCTAAAAATTCTAAAAGTTCTGTGAAAAATCAAAGGAAGAAATCTTTGTAAGCCTGGATTAGGTAAATATTTCTTGGATATGACACTAAAAGCACAAACCATAAAACAAAATATTGGTAAATTGACAAAATTAACAATTTCTGTACTTTGCAAGGCAGTAAGAAAATGGAAAAAAAACACAGATGGGAATAAATATTTGCAAAATATATCTTATAAAGGACTTAGAATATATATGCAAAATCTCTTAAAATTCAATATAAGATAAGAAACAATCCAGTTGAAAATAGCCAAATGGTTTGAATAGACATTGCACCAAAGAAGATATACTAATTGCAAATGATTACAAATAAGTACATGGGGGTAATTATTCAACATCATTATTTATTAGGAAAATGCAAATTAAAAACCCATATCTACTAGAATGATTAAAATGATAAAGGCTAAAAATGCTAAGTGTTAGTGATGATGCAGAGCTGCAGAGCAACTAGAACCCTCATATGTTGCTGGTAGAAATACAAAATGGTACAGCTATTTTAGAAGAGAGCTGACATTTTCGTATAAAGTTAAACGCATGCTCATTATTTTGTGGTAGTCTTGCTGAAGGCAGGATCAATCCCCCCTTCCCAAAACTGGTTCAGATATCAAGACAACTGATGCCACATATGCATCAAGAGAATATGAAAAAGTTTATTACTCACATAATGAGGCTTTCTGGGGAGAGCAAGGGAAGCACCCAAGCCAGTTCAAAATGACTTGAACAAAGGAAGGAGTGATGACTTTGTTTTTTTTTGTGGTTAGGACCAAGGTGAGGGTTACAGAATAGTTTGAACTTCTCCATTGGCATTAAGGGAGGGAGCACATGGGCTTTTTTATGGCTTGCGCAGATGTGGAAAAGATAGAAAGGGAGAAGGATGGGGCTTGAAAGTTATCTGTGGTCAAACATCAAAAATGAAGTTAGACACTTGCCATACAACCCAGCCGTTCCACTCCTAGATATTTACCCAAGAGAAATGATAACATATAGCTACAAAAACCCGCATGCAAATGTTTATCACCCAAAACTGTAAACAACCCCAAAAGTCCATCAGCTGGTGAATCAGTAAACAAATTGTAGTACATGGATATAATGGAATACTACTTGGTAATAAAAAGGAATAATGTATACGTGCATGCAACAGCAGGAAGAATCTCAAAAGCACTGTGCTGACAGAAGCCAGATACAAAAGGCTACATACTCTATGGTGACATTTATATGACAATCTGAAGAAGACAAAATTATAGAGACAGAGATCAAACAAGTAGTTGCCAGGGGCTGCAGGTTGGTAGAGGGAACTGATTTCAAAGCACAAGAGAACTTTTTGAGATATATCTTAAGTACATGGCTTTATATTTTTCAAAACTCAATAAACTATACTTATGGAGGGTGAAATTCTTGGTATGAAAATTATACAACCATAAACTTGAGATAAAAATAAACTTTTAGAAGATAGAGCTAATATTACTACTGTCTTTAATTTCTAGATAAGTAAACCGAGGCTAAAAACGCTTAAATGGTGTGCTAAAAACCATCCAGGGGGAAAGTGGCAAAGGCAGGGCTTGAATCCACTGAACCCGCATTTCAAGCTTGTTCATGCTATTAATTTTTTTTTACCTAATACAAGCAGTTTTATGACTTTTTCTCATCAATAATGTAACATAAAGAGGATTTAGATTTGTATTGTGTCATTCCAAGGGGTCATATTAGGTCCATTAGGCCAACAGGTAAAAGTTATTGCAAATCAGATTTTTAGTTCAACATAAAAAAAAAAACCTACTTGAACAATGAGGCCTTCCTGAAAATGGGTTCCTTGTTTTTAGAGTCCGGGTAAAAGCCAAAAGGCCAGGAAAGTAGAGCACGGGAGGTGTTTGAGGAATTTAAAGAGAAGTGTGTTATTGCAGTTGCGGGCTTCTAAATGTCCAGTCATCACTCCTGCTCTGTAAAGACCTGTGTTGCATCTAATAACATGAAGTAAGTCCTAAGGCTCGTGAGTGTTAAAAAGAGAAAAACATATAACTGCTAACCTGAAGATGCATATGGTAAAATATTAGTCTATTCCTACAGAAAGGGATTACATATGTGATATGTTCTAAAAGCAAATACACAACATAACAGAGTTAAATATACTTCTTTAGAAATCCCACATAAGGTAAAATAAAGATTATTATCTTCTCAAGCAAAAAGGTAAAACACTTTGTGCAAATTGTGATACACATTAAGAAAAATCTACAAATAATGTCTACTGATTAAAATTAAGCTAATTTAATTAGAGATGGAATGTAATTTTTTTTCTTACCACTTATGGATTTAAATGTAAACTGTTATGTTAGGGTGGTGGGATTAGGTGATTTGAGCCTATTTGGTATGATTGTAAAGTATTTTAATTTTAAAGCCTTGAGGATAAAGAAATGCAGCTAATTGCTGTGTGCACAAGAATAGCGTAAACATCTACTGGGCTGGGACTCAGTTAGAGCCCCTGAACTCAAAGGCAGAATTTAGCCCAGATCATTTGAAAATAACAGCATCCTCCCTTATAATTATGAGATCAATGACTGACAAGATAACTAGTATGTCTGGTAATCAAGGTAACAGCTTTTACAGATCTAATTAGAGTATATTCTATTACTTGGAATACATGCCAAAGGTGTTAAACTAATCTTATGTACTTAAAGAAGATGGCTAAATCTTAGGAAACTAACATGTATAAGCTGTATTCCTCACTTCATAAACAGTAGGAGGCAATGAATAAATCAATACTAATTATAATTATAGTTTTAGAGCACAGTTAGGACAAAGCAGCTATCCTTTCAGGAAGAACATCAGTTTGAGTACCTACAACCCAATCAAATCTCTGACTTGTACTAATTGTCCTTTCAATGTAACTTTGCGATGAGTATTGGAGACAAGGTCAGGATATTTACAAGTTAGTCTGTCACCAACCAAAATGTCTATTTGTGGCAGCTTGGTCTCAAAATCACATAAGCCTGGCTTGATATACTTGCTATGATACATAGACCTTTGCCAGCTTTTACGGTGGGCATCAGTTGCTTTTGCCTCTACACCTTTTACTGGGTCACAGTGCCTTCATTTTCCTTTGAAAAGTCCTCTCACCCTGATAGCATGCAAGCTTGGTGGGTCTGTAAAATACATATTCCAATCTTCTCTGCCAGACACTGGGTTCAAAGCTAGAATAGTTAATACCTGTAAGCCATCCTCTGCAAGGTAGTGACAGATCCATAGATGGGAATGTGAGCCAGGCAAGGTCAAGAAAAAGACTCTTCATGGTTGATGTAATTGCTAAGTCAATGGTGGCCATCTTTTGCTATTGAGCCAGAATGCACATGAGAATTAAGCCCCTAAAAGAAAGGAGAGCTAAGGGTGTATATCGAGAGAAATATAGAGAGCTCTTATAATACTGTTTAAGTCTCTGAATCTAAGTATGCCTGAAAGCCAGTTTCACCCATTGAAATGTCTAGCAATAAAATAAAAATATTTTCTGTTTGCTTAAATTAGCATTTTGCTTAAATAAGAATTTTGACCGACACAACCTACCTGATACTTTTATGGCTTGGTGCCCTAATTTGTAAAACTGAACATAAAAGTTACTGTTTTATAAAATTATTTGAACTCTGACAATTGTTGCTTGACTCCATTTAATATCTGTAATGACTCTCTGTGAAGTAGGTGTTAATTTTATCTCCATTTTACTGATGAGGAAATTGATGCCTAGATGTTAGGGAATTTGCCAGAAGTAATGTATTAGGGTAATCAGCATTAATTGATGTAATAATAATCTCAAAACTTCAGTGGCTTTATACAAAGCCTAGTTTTAATACAAAGTTAAAGCAGCTCTCCCAGGCAGCATTCTCCTAAGTGCTTTGCAGGGATCCAGGCTCCCACCTTACTGGGGCTCTGCTTTTCTGTACCTTCTATTTCACACTAGTGTCATCCAGCCAGCAGGTAGAGATGGTTGAGGGGTATAGAACATGGGTAAGGCACATGAGATATACAACTACCCCAACTCAAAAGTGATACATATAATTCCTGCTAATATTCTATTGGCTAAAATTATTCACAGGTTACCATCTACTTGTAAGGAGTCATGCAGTCTTTCTGTTTGCCCAAAATGAAACTTACACGTAGTATTGTCTGTACCGTACTTAACACTGGTTAATATGGATGGCGCCTGGATTTCAACCCAATCAAGCTATTTAGTTCAGGTCCTTAAGCGCTATGCTATGTTATAGTAACCTGTTGTCAGCACTTACTGAATTGTGTGACAGTGCTAGGCATGTGGTAGGTGTTTAATAAATGTAAGGTTTTTTCTGAGGAAGAAAGAGAAAGAGAGAGAGAGAGAGAGAGAGAGAGAACAAGAGATAAAAGGAAGGGAGGAAGAAGGGAGGAAGAAAGGAAGGGAAAGGAAATAACTGGTTAGAAAAAATTAAATTATTTTGTGCTTCTTTTCTCTCTAAAACTCCTTAATTTGATAAATAGGGACAGAGAGCAAACAATGAACCATATTTTTAAAAATTATAATACTTTAGAAAAAGGACAATGACAGCAAAAGTGAAACACCAGGAAGGGTTAAATGTAGATTGGCCCGTCTCCTAAGTCAACCCATCCAAGTAACAACTCACAAGGCAGAATCCACTGTGACAGTGTTTTGAGTGCCAATGGTACACTTTGGTAGTCCTTGAGTTTTTGTATTTGCAAGTATAATCCAAATTATAAGCCTCAAGTCTTCTTGTATTTATGCCTGAAATTAGCTCCCTTTGAATTTTTTTCCCAGCTATTTATTAGAGGTTTCAAAGGACTGTCTGCCTCTCCTCTCAGGAGTCCATCAGATTTTTCCATCCAGCCTTCTTAACTTGCCACTTCCTTGTCTCAGGTGACCCTCATGAGCTCTCTGCTGGGCTCCATGCTACTTGATGGGCATAACTAGTGGGCAATATTGAAAATAGATAAAAGGATAGAAAACAATGCAATCCAATGATCAATTTCTTCAAATATGTACTATTCCTCTCCTAAAATCCCCTCAGCATAGGAGAGACTGTGCTATACCTTTCAACAAGACCTGATGGAAGACTCAAGGATAATAAATTAGCCTAAAACTCCTATTGGACTCAGATCCATTCTAGAGACTCTTCCTGGCCAGTTCTTCCTTTGCTTTCAGCTTGATATCATGTGCCAAAGAGCCACTGATGACTTCCATCACCCGTACCCTCACCCTCCATCAGCAGAAATGTTCTAGGCATCTCAGGGCTTCAGATCTGGGCCAATCTGCCTCCAAGCCTCTAAAAGAATATAAAAGATTTTTCCCCCTTCAGTGCAAGGCCAACATGGAGGTCTTTATTCCCTGATCCCAAACTAACAACCATTCCCTTCAAGGAAAACTCCTCCGCTCATATATGTGTGGGTTTTGACCTATGGCTCAAACAACACAATTATACAGTAGTCTGAAATCAGAACATTTCCATTTGTTGATGCTGTATTTTTTTTAAAAAAGAAGGCTACACATGAGATACAACAGTTTGATCCATGGAAGGCTGCAACAAGCTTGCTTGAAAGCCACAGATATATATTTTGGCCAAAAGGTAAAAATACTAATTTCCTGAAATGAATAACCTGTGTTTAATAGATTATGCCAACTCAGTGGTAACTAACCAGAGTCCCTGAACCTTAAGATAGAGCTTGGCCTTCCCAAGATACTTACTTAAGACTCTTTAATGTACAAATGAATGAATAAATGAGCATAGCTAATGGTAAGGTAAATATCTGTGGAGATCACAAATTCAGAGTAATATGCAGTCCCAGTCCATGAAAAACCTCCTAGTTATTTTTTTCTGAATAGGAAGTTTGGTTTATTGACACCCATCTCCTAAAGATGTTACTAAAGATTATCAACAATTAATCATAAGTTAGTGCACTAGACATACAAATAACCATTACCTAAAGAGAAAATGTGATAACCTACATGAAACGGGCCAATTCCTTGGAAGACACAGTCTGCCAAAACTCACACAAGAAGATACAGACAGTGTGAACAGGTCTATATCTATTAAGGAAACTGAATCAATAATAACCTTCTAAAATAGAAAGCACCGTTCCAAAATGGGTTCACAGGTGAATCCTACCAAACATTTAAGGAAGAAACTATACCAACTCTCTACAACCTCTTTGAACTGATAGAAGCAGAGGGGATACTTCCTAACTTATTCTATGAGGCCAGAATTACCTTAATACCAAAACCAGACAAAGAAATTACAAGAAAAGAAAACTACAGACCAATATCTCTCATGAAAATAGATGTAAAAATTCTCAACAAAATATTAGCAAATTGAATCCAACAGTGTATAAAAAGAACTATACACCATGACTAAGTGGCATTTATCCAGGTATGCAGGTTGGTTTGATGTTTGAAAATGTTTGAAAATCAACCAATGTAAGTCCTTATATAAACAGGCAAAGAAGAAAAATGAAATGACCACATCAATAGGTGCAGAAAAACCATTTGACAAAATCCAAATGATTTTATCCTGTCATGATAAAAACACTCAAAAAACTAGGAGGAAAACTTCCTGAACTTGATAAAGAACTTCTACAAAAAACCTACAGCTAACATCATATTTAACAGTGAGAATCTAGAAGTTCTCCCTCTGAGATCAGGATGAAGGCAAAGATGTTTTCTCATACCACTCCCTTTTAACATTTTATTGGAACTCCTAGCTATTGAAATATAACAAGAAAAGCAAATAAAAAGGTGTACATATTGGGAAGGAAGAAATAAAACTGTCTTTGCTCACAGATGATATGATTGCCTAAGTAGAAAATCCAAAAGAATCAACAACAACAATAAGCCTCCTGGAACTAATAAGAAATTATACCAAGGTTGCAGGATACAAAGTTAATATACAAAAGCAAATTGCTTTCCTATAATACCAGCAATGAACAAGTGGAATTTAAAATTCAAAACACAATATCATTCACATTAGCATCCCTAAATGTAAAACACAAAACTATAAAACTCCTAGACAGTAACAGGCAGAGAACAGAGGATTTTTAGGGCAGTAAAAATACTCTGTATGATACTATAATGATGGATACTTGTTATTATACATTTATCCAAACCCATAAAATATGCAATAGCAAGAGTGGATCCTAATGTAAACTCTGAACTTCGGGTGATAATGATGTGTTAACGTAGGTTAGTGTACAATTGTAACAAATGTACCACTCTAGTTAGGGATGTTGACAATGTGAGAGGCTACGGATGTGTGGAGGCAGGGTGTGTATGAGAACTCTGTACTTTCTGCTCAGTTTTGCTATGAATTTAAAACTGCTCTAACCAGCAAGGACCTACTGTATAGCACAGGGAACTACAGTCAATATTTTATAATAACCTATAAGGGAAAAGAATCTGAAAAAAATATATGTATGTATAACTGAATCACTTTGCTGTACTCCTGAAACTAACACAACATTGTAAATCAACTATACTTCAATAAAAAAAACTGCTCTAAAAAGTAAGTTCCATTTTTTTGAAGTGACATGCTCAGAATGCATTTAATTCAAATTTTCTGCAATCCTTGACATTTTCCCATGCCTCACAGAGAGTTTACTTTTTGGATTTGGGGTAATCCAAAAGTATTTTGGGTAATACTTATTGTATTTTGGTAATAGTGAATGAACACAGAATAAACATTCACATAAAAAGACTTTAGAAATTACTATATAATTCCAATAATTCATAAACCCAGTCCAAAAATATCCTTCTTATATGAGAAAGATTTTATCCTTCACCACAAACCTTATATTCAACTTATTCCAAATAAGATATTCACAACCCTAACCCATGACACTCCTACAAACACACACACACACACACGCACAAACACACAAGCTCAACTTGCCAGTGACTACTCCATTTTTGCCATATTTTCCCATCAAAAGCAGCCCTGAGGAGACAACTCACTAACCAAGAAGAGAAGACATTTCACTGAGCTGAATCCACCATATGAGATAGCTTTCTGCAATGACAAGTAACACTGACTTTCACATAAGCACTACTTGCCATGAATAAAAGTTGCTTTTTAAAAAAATATTTATTTATTTATTTATTTAGGCTCTGCAGGGTCTGAGTTGCAGCATGCAGGATCCTTAGTTGCACATGCGGGCACGCAGACTCTTAGTTGTGGCATGTGAACTTTTAGTTGCAGCACGCATGCAGGAATCTAGTTCCCTGACCAGGGATCGAACCCGGGTCCCCTGCATTGGGAGCGTGGAGTCTTACCACCTGGACCACCAGGGAAGTCCAAAAGTTGCTTTCTTGACTGATGATGTTTCAAATCTAGAAATACAATCAATTTTGGTCTGTAATTTTATTTACTTGTTATGTCTTTGTCGTTAAGATTATGGTATCAAGTTTGTGCTGGTTTCACAAATAAGTTAGAAGTGTTCCCTCCTCCTGTAGGTTGTGAAATAATTTGGGTAAGATTTGTATTATTTCTTCCTTAAATGTTTGATAGAATTCTTGTGAAGGCATCTAGGCCTGGAGGTCTCTTTGGGGAGAAAATTTTAATTATAAATTCAGTTTCTTTAACAAATATAGGGCTATCAACATCTTCTATTTTACTGTGTGTCAGTTATGTAAGTTGTAGTTTTCAAGGAATTTAACCATTGCATAAAATTGTTCATAATATTTCATTACTAAGCATTACATTCTAATAAGATTTCTCAGTTTTGATATGGTTAATTAATCACCCTTCTTCATTCATCTCCTCTTCCTCTCTCTCTTGCTCTCTTGCTCTCTCATCACCTTTGTAAGGATTTGTCAATTTCATTATTCTATTCAAATAATTAACTCAGCTTTACTGATTTTTCTCTTTTGTCTTTTTCTGTCTTTGATTTCCCACTTATTGTTTTTCCCTTTTTTAAAAACTTATTTGGGTTTAATTTACTCTTTTTATTAGCTTTGTAACTTGAACTTTTCTTCTTTTCTAATATAGGCCTTTAGAGGTATAAACTTCCCTCAAAACTTTGCTGTAAATGCATCTCACATATTTTGATATTTTGTGCTTTTATTAACATGCAGTTTAAAATATTTTCTAATTTCACTTGTTATTTCCTGATTCATGATATTTCACAGTATGCTACTTATTTCACAGGGTACTACTTGTGTCTTATTTAAGGTGATCCTTTGTAGGCAGCACATAGTTGGGTTTTTCTTTTTTTTTAATCCTAATAATCTGGGCCTTTTAAGTTTTTAAACCATCTACATAGAACATAATTATTGTTTTAAATTACTGATTCTTAATTATGATATCTTAAGTTGTGCTTAAGACTACCACTATATTTGTTTTCTATACCTCTTATCTGTTGTTTCTTTTTCCTCCTTTCTTTTACTTCCATTAGATCAACTTTTTATTAATCAGTTTTATCACTTCTATTGGTTCCTTAGCTATGTCTCATTGTCTTAATGTCATTAATGTTTTAATGGATACTCTCATGATGACACTATGCTTCCTTAACTCATAATAATCTACTTAATATTATACCACTTCACAGTGTGAGAAACTTGTAATAGTACACTTCAGTTTACCTCTTTCCTGTCCTTTGTGCTGTTTCTGTCATATATAGTATTTGTATATTAATTATATAACCCCAAATTAATTGTAATTATTTTTGCTTTAAATTGTTAAACAATTTAATTTTTTTATTTACCCACATATTTACTATTTCCACCACTCTTTATTCCTTCCGATCAATCCAAATTTCTGGATTTACAGGATGCTTTAGCCTGAAGAACTTCCTTTAGCATGTCTGCTGTGTTGGTCTATTGCCAACAAGTCTCTCAACTTCTGCTTATCTGAAAACATGCCTTCATATTTGAATGATTACTTCAACTATGCACATAATTATCATGCCAGTTCTTTTTCATTAAGTGCGTCAGAAATGGCATTCCATTATCTTCTGGTTTCCATTGTTTTTGATGACAAATCAGGCAAAATTTGTATCATTTCTCCCCTATATGTAATGTGCGCTTATTCTCTTGCTGCTTTCAATATTTTTCTCGTTTTGGATTTCAGCAGATTGACAGGCATGTGCCTCTGTGTGTATGGTGTGGTAAGGTGTTCATCTTATGAGAAGCATTTAATGACCTTCTGAGACGTGGGTCAATATTTTTTATTAAATTTGAAAAAATTTTGACCATGATTTATTGACATGTTCTTTACACGACTTCCTTTTCCTTCTGGGACTCCAAATGTTTGTTGGTCTGCTCTTATTGACTACATTTTCTTTTGATTTTGGGTCACTTGTTTCTGTTTCCTTGCATGTTGCATATGTGATAATTAAGTTCCAGGCATTGTGTAAAAGAAATAATAGAGGCTGAAGGTAAAATTATTTTTGTTTTTTTTAAATTTTGAATGTCATTTTACTTTTTTATACAGCAGGTTCTTATTAGTCATCAATTTTATACATATCAGTGTATACATGTCAATCCCAATAGCACAACTCAGCACACCACCATCCCCACCCCCCGGCAGAACTCCCCCCTTGGTGTCCATACGTTTGTTCTCTACATCTGTGTCTCAACTTCTGCCCTGCAAACCGGTTCATCTGTACAATTTTTCTAGGTTCCACATACATGCGTTAATACACAATATTTGTTTTTCACTCTCACTTCACTCTGTATGACAGTCTCTAGATAGACCCACGTCTCAACAAATGACTCAATTTCATTCCTTTTTATGGCTGAGTAATATTCCATTGTATATATGTACCACAACTTCTTTATCCATTTGTCTGCCGGTGGGCACTTAGGTTGCTTCCATGACCTGGGTATTGTAAATAGTGCTGCAATGAACATGGGGGTGCATGTGTCTTTTTGAATTATGGTTTTCACTGCGTATATGCCCACTAGTGGGATTGCTGGATCATATGGTAATTCTATTTTTAGTTTTTTAAGGAGCCTCCATACCGTTCTCCATAGTGGCTGTATCAATGTACATTCCCACCAACAGTGCAAGAGGGTTCCCTTTTCTCCACACCCTCTCCAGCATTTGTTGTTTGTAGATTTTCTGATGATGCCCATTCTAACTGGTGTGAGGTGATACCTCATTGTAGTTTTGATTTGCATTTCTCTAATAATTAGTGATGTTGAGCAGTTTTTCGTGTGCTTCTTGGCCATCTGTATGTCTTCTTTGGAGAAATGTCTATTTAGCTCTTCTGCCCATTTTTGGATTGGGTTGTTTCTATCTTTAATATTGAGCTGCATGAGCTGTTTATATATTTTGGAGATTAATCCTTTGTCCGTTGATTCGTTCACAAATATTTTCTCCCATTCTGAGGGTTGTCTTTTCATCTTGTTTATGGTCTCCTTTGCCGTGCAAAAGCTTTGAAGTTTCATTAGGTCCCATTTGTTTATTTGTTTATTTTTGTTTTTATTTCCATTACTCCAGGAGGTGGATCAAAAAAGATCTTGCTGTGATTAATGTCAAAGAGTGATCTTCCTATGTTTTCCTCTCAGAGTTTTATAGTGTCCGGTCTTACATTTAGGTCTCTAATCCATTTTGAGTTTATTTTTGTGTATGGTGTTAGGGAGTGTTCTAATTTCATTCTTTTACATGTAGCTGTCCAGTTTTCCCAGCACCACTTACTGAAGAGACTGTCTTTTCTCCATTGTATATCCTTGCCTCGTTTGTCATAGATTAGTTGACCATAGGTGCGTGGGTTTATCTCTGGGCTTTCTATCTTGTTCCATTGATCTGTGTTTCTGTTTTTGTGCCAGTACCATATTGTCTTGATTACTGTAGCTTTGTAGTATAGTCTGAAGTCAGGGAGTCTGATTCCTCCAGCTCCGTTTTCTTCCCTCAAGACAGCTTTGGCTATTCGGGGTCTTTTGTGTCTCCATACAAATTTTAAGATTAATTGTTCTAGTTCTGTAAAAAATGCCATTGGTAATTTGATAGGGATTGCATTGAATCTGTATATTGCTTTGGGTAGTAGAGTCATTTTCACAATATTGATTCTTCCCATTCAAGAACATGTTATATCTCTCCATCTGTTGGTATCATCTTTAATTTCTTTCATCGGTGTCTTATAGTTTTCTGCATACAGGTCTTTTGTCTCCCTATGTAGGTTTATTCCTAGGTATTTTGTTGCAATAGTAAATGGGAGTGTTTCCTTAATTTCTCTTTCAGATTTTTCATCTATAGTGTATAGGAATGCAAGAGATTTCTGTGCAGTAATTTTGTGTCCGACAACTTTACCAAATTCATTGATTAGCTCTAGTAGTTTTTTGGTGGCATGTTTTGGATTTTGGATTCTCTATGTATAGTATCATGTCATGTGCAAACACTGACAGTTTTACTTCTTCTTTTCCAATTTGTATTCCTTTTATTTCTTTTTCTTCTCTGATTGCCGGGGCTAGGACTTCCAAAACTATGTTGAATAATAGTGGTGAGAGTGGACATCCTTGTCTTGTTCCTGATCTTAGAGGAAATGCTTTCAGTTTTTCACCATTGAGAATGATGTTTGCTGTGGGTTTGTCATATATGGCCTTTATTATGTTGAAGTAGGTTCCCTCTATGCCCACTTTCTGGAGAGTTTTTATCATAAATGGGTGTTGAATTTTGTCAAAAGCATTTCTGCATCTATTGAGATGATCATATGGTTTTTATTCTTCAATTTGTTAATATGGTGTATCACATTGATTGATTTGCGTATATTGAAGAATCCTTGCATCCCTGGGATAAATCCCACTTGATCATGGTATATGATCCTTTTAATGTGTTGTTGGATTCTGTTTGCTAGTATTTTGTTGAGGATTTTTGCATCTATATTCATCAGTGATATTGGTCTGTAATTTTCTTTTTTTGTAGTATCTTTGTCTGGTTTTGGTATCAGGGTGATGGTGGCCTCATAGAATCACTTTGGGAGTGTTCCTTCCTCTGCCATTTTTTGGAAGAGTTTGAGAAGGATGGGTGTT
Organism: Mesoplodon mirus; assembly: GCF_964341445.2. Lineage (NCBI taxonomy): Eukaryota > Metazoa > Chordata > Mammalia > Artiodactyla > Ziphiidae > Mesoplodon > Mesoplodon mirus. The sequence continues at coordinate 67,532,303 of NC_138984.1, forward strand.
ACCTCTTCTCTAAATGTTTGATGAAATTCACCTGTGAAGCCATCTGGTCCTGGACTTTTGTTTGTTGGAAGATTTTTAATCACAGTTTCAATTTCATTACTTGTGTTGGTCTGTTCATATTTTCTATTTCTTCCTGGCTCAGTCTTGGAAGGTTCTACCTTTCTAAGAATTTTTCCATGTCTTCCAGGTTGTCCATTTTATTGGCATAGAGTTGCTTGTAGTAGTCTCTTAGGATGCTTTGTATTTCTGCTGTGTCTCTTTTAACTGCTCCTTTTTCATTTCTAATTTTATTGATTTGAATCCTCTCCCTCTTTTTCTTGATGAGTCTGGCTAATGGTTTATCAATTTTGTTTATCTTCTCAAAGAACCAGCTTTTAGTTTTATTGATATTTACTCTTGTTTTCTTTGTTTCTATTTCATTTATTTCTGCTCTGATCTTTATGATTTCTTTCCTTCTGCTAACTTTCGGTTTTGTTTGTTCTTCTTTCTCTAGTTCCTTTAGGTGTAAGGTGAGATTATTTATTTGAGATTTTTCTGGTTTCTTGAGGTCAGCTTGTATAGCTATAAACTTCCCCCTTAGAACTGCTTCTGCTTCATCCCATAGGTTTTGGATCGTCGTGTTTCCATTGTCATTTGTCTCTAGGTATTTTTTGATTTCCTCTTTGATTTCTTCAGTGATCTCTCTGTTATTTAGTAACATAGTGTTTAGCCTCCATGTGCTTGTGGTTTTTACGTTTTTCTCCTGTAATTGATTTCTAATCTCATAGCATTGTGGTCAGAAAAGATGCTTGATATGATTTCAATTTTCTTAAATTTACTGAGGCTTGATTTGTGACACAAGGTGTGATCCTGGAAAATGTTCCATGCGCACTGGAGAAGAAAGTGTAATCTGCTGTTTTTGGATGGAATGTCCTATAAATATCAATTAAGTCTATCTGCTCTATTGTGTCATTTAAAGCTTCTGTTTCCTTATTTTTTTTATTAGTTTCTGCTTTATAACAAAGTGAATCATTCATACATATACATCTGTTCCCACATCCCTTCCCTCTTGCGTCTCCCTCCCTCCCACCGTCCCTATCCCACCCCTCCAGGCAGTCACAAAGTACCGAGCTGATCTCCCTGTGCTATGTGGCTGCTTCCCACTATCTATCTACCTTACGTTTGGTACTGTATATATGTCCATGCCTCTCTTTCACTTTGTCACAGCTTACCCTTCCCCCTCCCCATATCCTCAAGTCCATTCTCAAGTAGGTCTGTGTCTTTATTCCTGTTTTACTCCTAGGTTCTTCATGACATTTTTTTTCTTAAATTCCATATATATGTGTTAGCATACGGTATTTGTTTTTCTCTTTCTGACTTACTTCACTCTGTATGACAGACTCTAGGTCTATCCACCTCATTACAAATGGCTCAGTCTCATTTCTTTTTATGGCTGAGTAATATTGCATTGTATATATGTGCCACATCTTCTTTATCCATTCATCCAATGATGGACACTTAGGTTGTTTCCATCTCCGGGCTATTGTAAATAGAGCTGCAATGAACATTTTGGTACATGTCTCTTTTTGGATTATGGTTTTCTCAGGGTATATGCCTAGTAGTGGGATTGCTGGGTCATATGGTAGTTCTATTTGTAGTTTTTTAAGGAACCTCCATACCGTTCTCCATAGCGGCTGTACCAATTCACATTCCCACCAGCAGTGCAAGAGTGTTCCCTTTTCTCCACACCCTCTCCAGCATTTATTGTTTCTAGATTTCTTGATGATGGCCATTCTGACTGGTGTGAGATGATATCTCATTGTAGTTTTGATTTGCATTTCTCTAATGATTAATGATGTTGAGCATTCTTTCATGTGTTTGTTGGCAGTCTGTATATCTTCTTTGGAGAAATGCCTATTTAAGTCTTCTGCCCATTTTTGGATTGGGTTGTTTGTTTTTTTGCTATTGAGCTGCATGAACTGCTTATAAATTTTGGAGATTAATCCTTTGTCAGTTGCTTCATTTGCAAATATTTTCTCCCATTCTGAGGGTTGTCTTTTGGTCTTGTTTATGGTTTCCTTTGCTGTGCAAAAGCTTTGAAGTTTCATTAGGTCCCATTTGTTTATCTTTGTTTTTATTTCCATTTCTCTAGGAGATGGATCCAAAAGGATCTTGCTGTGATTTATGTCATAGAGTGTTCTGCTTATGTTTTCCTTTAAGAGTTTGATAGTTTCTCGCCTTACATTTAGGTCTTTAATCCATTTTGAGCTTATTTTTGTGTATGGTGTTAGGGAATGATCTAATCTCATACTTTTACATGTCCCTGTCCAGTTTTCCCAGCACCACTTATTGAAGAGGCTGTCCTTTCTCCACTGTACATTCCTGCCTCCTTTATCAAAGATAAGTTGACCATATGTGCGTGGGTTTATCTCTGGGCTTTCTATCCTGTTCCATTGACCTATCTTTCTGTTTTTGTGCCAGTACCACACTGTCTTGATTACTGTAGCTTTGTAGTATAGTCTGAAGTCAGGGAGTCTGATTCCTCCAGCTCCGTTTTTCGTTCTCAAGATTGCTTTGGCTATTCAGGGTCTTTTGTTTTTCCAAACAAATTTTGAAATTTTTTGTTCTAGTTCTTTGAAAAATGCCACTAGTAGTTTGATAAGGATTGCGTTGAATCTATAGATTGCTTTGGGTAGTAGAGTCATTTTCACAATATTGATTCTTCCAATCCAGGAGCATGGTATATCTCTCTGTTTGTATCATCTTTAATTTCTTTCATCAGTGTCTTATAATTTTCTGCATACAGGTCTTTTGTCTCCTTAGGGAGGTTTATTCCTAGATATTTTATTCTTTTGGTTGCAATGGTAAATGGGAGTGTTTCCTTGATTTCACTTTCAGATTTTTCATCATTAGTGTACAGGAATGCCAGAGATTTCTGTGCATTAATTTTGTACCCTGCTACTTTACCAAATTCATTGATTAGCTCTAGTAGTTTTCTGGTAGCATCTTTAGGATTCTCTATGTATAGTATCATGTCATCTGCAAACAGTGACAGCTTTACTTCTTCTTTTCCAATTTGGATTCCTTTTATTTCCTTTTCTTCTCTGATTGCTGTGGCTAAAACTTCCAAAACTAAGTTGAATAAGAGTGGTAAGAGTGGGCAGCCTTGTCTTGTTCCTGATCTTAGTGGAAATGGTTTCAGTTTTTCACCATTGAGGACGATGCTGGCTGTGGGTTTGTCATATATGGCCTTTATTATGTTGAGGAAAGTTCCCTCTATGCCTACTTTCTGCAGGGTTTTTATCATAAATGGGTGTTGAATTTTGTCGAAAGCTTTCTCTGCATCTATTGAGATGATCATATGGTTTTTCTTCTTCAGTTTGTTAATATGGTGTATCACATTGATTCATTTGCATATATTGAAGAATCCTTGCATTCCTGGAATAAACCCCACTTGATCATGGTGTATGATACTTTTACTGTGCTGCTGGATTCTGTTTGCCAGTATTTTGTTGAGGATTTTTGTATCTATGTTCATCAGTGATATTGGCCTGTAGTTTTCTTTCTTTGTGACATCCTTGCCTGGTTTTGGTATCAAGGTGATGGTGGCCTCGTAGAATGAGTTTGGGAGTGTTCCTCCCTCTGCTATATTTTGGAAGAGTTTGAGAAGGATGGGTGTTAGCTCTTCTCTAAATGCTTGATAGAATTCGCCTGTGAAGCCATCTGGTCCTGGGCTTTTGTTTGTTGGAAGATTTTTAATCACAGTTTCAATTTCAGTACTTGTGATTGGTCTATTCATATTTTCTATTTCTTCCTGAGTCAGTCTTGGCAGGTTGTGCATTTCTAAGAATTTGTCCATTTCTTCCAGGTTGTCCATTTTATTGGCATAGAGTTGCTTGTAGTAATCTCTCATGATCCTTTGTATTTCTGCAGTGTCAGTTGTTACTTCTTTTTCATTTCTATTTCTATTGATTTGAGTCTTCTCCCTCTTTTTCTTGATGAGTCTGGCTAATGGTTTATCAATTTTGTTTATCTTCTCAAAGAACCAGCTTTTAGTTTTATTGATCTTTGTTATCATTTCCTTCATTTCTTTTTCATTTATTTGTGATCTGATCTTTATGATTTCTTTCCTTCTGCTAACTTTGGGGGTTTTTTGTTCTTCTTTCTCTAATTGCTTTACGTGCAGGGTCAGGTTGTTTACTCGAGATGTTTCCTGTTTCTTAAGGTGGGATTGTATTGATATAAACTTCCCCCTTAGAACTGCTTTTGCTGCATCCCATAGGTTTTGGGTCGTCGTGTCTCCATTGTCATTTGTTTCTAGGTATTTTTTAATTTCCTCTTTGATTTCTTCAGTGATCACTTCGTTATTGAGTAGTGTATTGTTTAGCCTCCATGTGTTTGTATTTGTTACAGATCTTTTCCTGTAATTGATGTCTAGTCTCATAGCATTGTGGTCGGAAAAGATACTTGATACAATTTCAATTTTCTTAAATTTACCAAGGTTTGATTTGTGACCCAAGATATGATCCTGGAGAATGTTCCATGAGCACTTGAGAAAAATGTGTATTCTGTTGTTTTTGGATGGAATGTCCTATAAATATCAATTAAGTCCATCATGTTTAATGTATCATTTAAAGCTTGTGTTTCCTTATTTATTTTCATTTTGGATGATCTGTCCATTGGTGAAAGTGGGGTGTTAAAGTCCCCTACTATGAGTGTGTTACTGTCGATTTCCCCTTTTATGGCTGTTAGTATTTGCCTTATGTATTGAGGTGCTCCTACGTTGGGTGCATAAACATTTACAATTGTTATATCTTCTTGGATTGATCCCTTGATCATTATGTAGTGTCCTTCTTTGTCTCTTCTAATAGTCTTTATTTTAACGTCTATTTTGTCTGATATAAGAATTGCTACTCCAGCTTTCTTCTGATTTCCATTTGCATGGAATATCTTTTTCCATCCCCTTACTTTCAATCTGTATGTGTCTCTAGGTCTGAAGTGGGTCTCTTGTAGACAGCATATATATGGGTCTTGTTTTTGTATCCATTCAGCCACTCTGTGTCTTTTGGTGGGAGCATATAGTCCATTTACATTTAAGGTAATTATTGATATGTATGTTCCTATTCCCATTTCCTTAATTGTTTTGGGTTCATTATTGTAGGTATATTCCTTCTGTTGTGTTTCTTGCCTAGAGAAGTTCCTTTAGCATTTGTTGTAAAGCTGGTTTGGTGGTGCTGAACTCTCAGCTTTTGCTCATCTGTAAAGGTTTTAATTTCTCCATCAAATCTGAATGAGATCCTTGCTGAGTAGAGTAGTCTTGGTTGCAGGTTTTTCTCCTTCATCACTTTAGTTATGTCCTGCCACTCCCTTCTGGCTTGTAGAGTTTCTGCTGAGAGATCAGCTGTTAACCTGATGGGGATTCCATTGTGTGTTATTTGTTTTTTTTCCCTTGCTGCTTTTAATATGATTTCTTTGTGTTTAAGTTTTGACAGTTTGATTAATATGTGTCTTGGCATATTTCTCCTTGGATTTATTCTGTATGGGACTCTGTATGCCTCCTGGACTTGATTAACTATTTCCTTTCCCATATTAGGGAAGTTTTCAACTATAATCTCTTCAAATATTTTCTCAGTCCCTTTCTTTTTCTCTTCTTCTTCTGGAACCGCTATAATTCGAATGTTGGTGCGTTTAATGTTGTCCCAGAGGTCTCTGAGACTGTCCTCTGTTCTTTTCATTCTTTTTTCTTTATTTTGCTCTGCATCAGTTATTTCCACTATTTTATCTTCCACCTCACTTATCTGTTCTTCTGCCTCAGTTATTCTGCTATTGATCCCATCTAGAGTATTTTTCATTTCATTTATTGTGTTTTTAATCGATGCTTGATTCATCTTTAGTTCTTCTAGGTCCTTGTTAACTGTTTCTTGCATTTTGTCTATTCTATTTCCAGGATTTTGGATCTTGGAAATAGAATCTTGGATCATCTTTCCTATCATTATTCTGAATTCTTTTTCAGGTAGACTGCCTATTACCTCTTCATTTGTTAGGTCTGGTAGGTTTTTATCTTGCTCCTTCACCTGCTGTGTGTTTTTCTGTCTTCTCATTTTGCTTATCTTACTGTGTTTGGGGTCTCCTTTTTGCAGGCTGCAGGTTCGTAGTTCCCGTTGTTTTTGGTGTCTGTCCCCAGTGGCTAAGGTTGGTTCAGTGGGTTGTGTAGGCTTCCTGGTGGAGGGGACTAGTGCCTGTGTTCTGGTGGATGAGGCTGGATCTTGTCTTTCTGGTGGACAGGTCCACGTCTGGTGGTGTATTTTGGGGTGTCTGCGGACTTTTTATGATTTTAGGCAGCCTCTTTGCTAATGGGTGGCATTGTGTTCCTGTCTTGCTAGTTGTTTGGCATAGGGTGTCCAGCACTGTAGCTTTCTGGTCGTTGAGTGAAGCTGGGTGCTGGTGTTGAGATAGGGATCTCTGGAAGATTTTCGCTGTTTGATATTATGTGGAGCTGGGAGGTCTCTTGTGGACCAGTGTCCTGACGTTGGCTCTCCCACCTCAGAGGCACAGCACTGACTCCTGGCTCCTCAATTTGGGAAGATTCGTTGTCTATTCATGTATTCCACAGATGCAGGGTACATCAAGTTGATTGTGGAGCTTTAATCCGCTGCTTCTGAGGCTGCTGGGAGAGATTTCCCTTTCCCTTCTTTGTTCTCACAGCTCCCGGGTCTCAGCTTTGGATTTGGCCCCACCTCTCCGTGTAGGTCACCGGAGGGCGTCTGTTCTTCGCTCAGACAGGACAGGGTTAAAGGAGCAGCCGCTTTGGGGACTCTGGCTCACTTAGGCCTGGGGGCAGGGAGGGGCACGGAGTGCAGGTGGAGCCTGCAGCAGCAGAGGCCGGCATGAAGTTGCACCAGCCCGAGGCGTGCCGTGCATTCTCCCAGGGAAGCCGTCCCTGGATCCCAGGACCCCGGCAGTGACGAGCTGCACAGGCTCCCCGGAAGGGGGGCGTGGACAGTGACCTGCGCTCGCACACAGGCCTTGCGGCGGCGATAGCAGCCCCCGCGTGCCACGCCCGTCTCTGGGGTCCACGCTTTCAGCCGCGGCTCGCGCCTGTCTCTGGAGCTCCTCCAAGCAGCACTCTTAATTCCCTCTCCTCACGCACTAGGAAACAAAGAGGGAAGAAAAAGTCTCTTGCCTCTTCAGCAGGTCCAAACTTTTTCCCGGACTCCCTCCCGGCTAGCTGTGGCGCATTAGCCCCTTCAGGCTGTGTTCACGCCACCAACCCCAGTCCTCTCCCTGTGCTCCGACTGAGGCCCGAGCCTCAGCTCCCAGCGCCGCCCGCCCCAGCAGGAGAGAAGACAAGCCTCTCGGGCTGGTGAGTGCCGGTCGACACCGATCCTCTGTGCGGGAATCTCTCCGCTTTGCCCTACCCAGGTACGTGGGGAGTTTCTTGCCTTTTGGGAGGTCTGAGGTCTTCTGCCAGTATACAGTAGGTGTTCTGTCCTGTTTCCTTATTTATTTTCATTTTGGATGATCTGTCCATTGGTGTAAGTGGGGTGTTAAAGTCCCCCACTATAATTGTGTTACTGTCGATTTCCTCTTTTAGAGCTGTTAGCAATTGTCTTATGTATTGAGGTGCTCCTATGTTGGGTGCATATATATTTATAATTGTTACATCTTCTTCTTGGATTGATCCCTTTTTCATTATGCAGTGTCCTTCCTTGTTTCTTGTAACATTCTTTATTATAAAGTCTATTTTATCTGATATGAGTATTGCTACTCCAGCTTTCTTTTGATTTCCATTTGCATGGAATATCTTTTTCATCCCCTCACTTTCAGTCTGTATGTGTCCCTAGGTCTGAAGTGGGTCTCTTGTAGACAGCAAAAAAAAACTGTGATCAACTCCCACTAGGTTTTAAAGTATGATTCTCCAGGAATTCCTCCTCCCATTGCTGGACCCCCAGGTTGGGAAGCCTGACATCAGAAAAACTGAAACCATTTCATCTAAGATCAGGAACAGGACAAGGTTGTTTACTCTCACCACTATTATTCAACATAGTTTTGGAAGTCCTAGCCCCGGCAATCAGAGAAGAAAAAGAAATAAAAGGAATACAAATTGGAAAAGAAGAAGTAAAACTGTCAGTGTTTGCACATGACATGATACTATACATAGAGAATCCAAAATCCAAAACATGCCACCAAAAAACTACTAGAGCTAATCAATGAATTTGGTAAAGTTGTCGGACACAAAATTACTGCACAGAAATCTCTTGCATTCCTATACACTATAGATGAAAAATCTGAAAGAGAAATTAAGGAAACACTCCCATTTACTATTGCAACAAAATACCTAGGAATAAACCTACATAGGGAGACAAAAGACCTGTATGCAGAAAACTATAAGACACCGATGAAAGAAATTAAAGATGATACCAACAGATGGAGAGATATAACATGTTCTTGAATGGAAAGAATCAATATTGTGAAAATGACTCTACTACCCAAAGCAATATACAGATTCAATGCAATCCCTATCAAATTACCAATGGCATTTTTTACAGAACTAGAACAATTAATCTTAAAATTTGTATGGAGACACAAAAGACCCCGAATAGCCAAAGCTGTCTTGAGGGAAGAAAATGGAGCTGGAGGAATCAGACTCCCTGACTTCAGACTATACTACAAAGCTACAGTAATCAAGACAATATGGTACTGGCACAAAAACAGAAACACAGATCAATGGAACAAGATAGAAAGCCCAGAGATAAACCCACGCACCTATGGTCAACTAATCTATGACAAACGAGGCAAGGATATACAATGGAGAAAAGACAGTCTCTTCAGTAAGTGGTGCTGGGAAAACTGGACAGCTACATGTAAAAGAATGAAATTAGAACACTCCCTAACACCATACACAAAAATAAACTCAAAATGGATTAGAGACCTAAATGTAAGACTGGACACTATAAAACTCTGAGAGGAAAACATAGGAAGATCACTCTTTGACATTAATCACAGCAAGATCTTTTTTGATCCACCTCCTGGAGTAATGGAAATAAAAACAAAAATAAACAAATAAACAAATGGGACCTAATGAAACTTCAAAGCTTTTGCACGGCAAAGGAGACCATAAACAAGATGAAAAGACAACCCTCAGAATGGGAGAAAATATTTGCGAACGAATCAACGGACAAAGGATTAATCTCCAAAATATATAAACAGCTCATGCAGCTCAATATTAAAGATAGAAACAACCCAATCCAAAAATGGGCAGAAGAGCTAAATAGACAGTAAATATATGGGTCTTGTTCTTGTATCCATTCAGCAAGTCTGTGTCTTTTAGTTGGAGCATTTAATCCATTCACGTTTAAGGTAATTATCGATATGTATGTTCCTGTTACCATTTTTTAATTGTTTCGAGCTTGTTTTTGTAGATCCTTTTCTTCTCTTGTGTTTCCCACTTAGAGAAGTTCCTTTAGAATTTGTTGTAGAGTTGCTTTGGTGGTGCTGAATTCTCTTAGCTTTTGCTTGTCTGTAAAGCTTTTGATTTCTCCATCGAATCTGAATGAGATCCTTGCCGGGTAGAGTAATCTTGGTTGTAAGTTCTTCCCTTTCATCACTTTAAGTGTATCATGCCAGTCCCTTCTGGCTTGTAGAGTTTCTGCTGAGAAATCAGCTGTTAATCTTATGGGAGTTCCCTTTTATGTTGTTTGTCATTTTTTCCTTGCTGCTTTCAATAATTTTTCTTTGTCTTTAATTTTTGCCAATTTGATTACTATGTGTCTCGGCGTGTTTCTCCTTGGGTTTCTCCTGTATGGGACTCGCTGCGTTTCCTGGACTTGGATGGCTATTTCTTTTCTCATGTTAGGGAAGTTTTCAGCTATAATCTCTTCAAACATTTTTTCTGGTCCTTTCTCTCTCTCTTCTCCTTCTGGGACCCCTATAATGCAAATGTTGTTGCGTTTAATGTTGTCCCAGAGGTCTCTTAGGCTGTCTTCATTTCTTTTCATTCTTTTTTCTTTATTCTGTTCCACAGCAGTGAATTCCAACATTCTGTCTTCCAGGTCACTTATCCATTCCTCTGCCTCAGTTATTCTGCTATTGATTCCTTCTAGTATAGTTTTCATTTCAGTTATTGTATTGTTCATCTCTGTTTGTTTGTTCTTTAATTCTTCTAAGTCTTTGTTAAACATTTCTTGCATCTTCTCAATCTTTGCCTCCATTCTTTTTCCAAGGTCCTGGATCATCTTCACTATCATTATTCTGAATTCTTTTTCTGGAAGGTTGCCTATCTCCACTTCATTTAGTTGTTTTTCTAGGGTTCTATCTTGCTCCTTCATCTGGTAGATAGCCCTCTGCCTTTTCATCTTGTTTATCTTTCTGTGAATGTGGTTTTTGTTCCACAGGCTGCAGGACTGTAGTTCTTCTTGCTTCTGCTGTCTGCCCTCTGGTGGATGAGGCTATCTAAGAGGCTTGTGGAAGTTTCCTGGTGGGAGGGACTGGTGGTGGGTAGAGCTGGGTGTTGCTGTGGTGGGCAGAGCTCAGTAAAAGTTTAATTTGCTTGACTGTTGATGGGTGGGGCTGGGTTCCCTCCCTGTTGGTTGTTTGGCCTGAGGCAACCCAACACTGGAGCCTTCCTGGGCTCTTTGGTGGGGCTAATGGCAGACTCTGGGAGGGCTCAGGCCAAGGAGTTCTTCCCAGAACTTCTGCTGCCAGTGTCCTTGTCCCCATGGTGAGCCACAGCCACCCCCCACCTCTGCAGGAGACCCTCCAACAATAGCAGGTAGGTCTGGTTCAGTCTCCCCTGGGGTCACTGCTCCTTCCCCTGGGTACTGATGCACACACTACTTTGTGTGTGCCCTCCAAGAGTGGGGTCTCTGTTTCTCCCAGTCCTGTTGAAGTCCTGCAATCAACTCCCACTAGGTTTTAAAGTGTGATTCTCCAGGAATTCCTCCTCCCATTGCTGGACCCCCAAGTTGGGAAGCCTGACGTCGCGCTCAGAACCTTCACTCCAGTGGGTGGACTTGTGTGGTATAAGTGTTCTCCAGTCTGTGAGTCACCCACTCAGCAGTTATGGGATTTGATTTTACCGTGATTGCGCCCCTCCTACTGCCTCATTGTGGCTTCTCCTTTGCCTTTGCATGTGGGGTATCTTTTCTGTTGAGTTCCAGTGTCTTCTTGTGGATGATTGTCCAAAAGCTAGTTGTGATTCTAGTGTTCTCGCAAGAGGGAGTGACAGCACGTCCTTCTACTCCACCATCTTGGTTCCTCTCTCTTGTAAAATTATTTTTTGGTTTTATTTTGTTTATATTCTGGAGAATTTAAGCCCTTTTCTCTGTTCAGCAATTAGAGCACAAGGATGATGCTTTGTATTTTTCCAAAAATCAAGGTGAGCTGGGACTGAGCCAGAGTATTAATTAGATTGAGTTCACTTCTGGTTAATCCCTTCTGCACCCTTCTACACCACCACTCACTGCTAAGGGCTGACCACTTTGTTCCTGGTAGCATTTGAGCTAAACAGGGTGGCCCAAAGTTTCAAGTGGCTTTGGTCCATGTTTGGTTTCAATATATTATTGGTTCTGTTTCTCTGAAGAACTCTAATAAAATGGCAAAGGGATTTTTGAAGATGTGATTCAGTTTATCAATCAGTTGACTTTGGTTAATCAAAAAGGAAATCAAACTGGGACTTCTCTGGCAGTCCAGTGGTTAAGACAACGCACTTTCACTGCAGGGGGCACAGGTTCCATCCCTGTTAACTAAGATCTTGCATGCCATGTAGTGAGGCAAAAAAAAAAAGAAAAAGAAATCAAATTATCTATGTGGGCCTAACCTAATCACATGAACCCTTTAAAAGCAGGGTTTTCTCTAGAGAGCGGAGAGTAGCAGAGGAGGAAGTCAGATGGGTTTCAGTGTTGGGGAGTTGAAACCAGGTTTCTGGCTTGAAGATGAAGGGGGGCACACACAAAGTACCCAAGAGCATCTTCTAGACACTGAGAACAGCCATCAGCTGACAACTAGCAAGGAAATGAGAATTTTGGTTCAAATAGCCACAGGCAACTTAATTCTGCCAACAAGATAACTTTGAAGCAGATATTTCCCCCCAAGCCTCTGAACAGGAATTCACCTCTGCCAACATCTTGATTTTGGCCTTGTGAGACTCTCAGCTTTGCTATTCTGAGATTCTGATATAAAAGACTCTGAGCTAATAAATGGGTGTTGTTTTAAGCCACTGAGTGTGTGGCAATTTGTTATGCAGCATAGAAAATAAATATAACCAAGATATAAAGATGAGTTATACTATCAAAGCTAAAGGTAGTTTCTGGTAATGGCCACCTGCCTTGGTATCTGAATACATGCAGCGCTAAAAATTCCACATTTCAGAAAATACTAATTTCTCTCTTTTACTATTCAAAATTCACCCAATAGGATGAGCCCGAAAGTATTAAGACCATATGTTGTCTAAAAAAGCCTTCTCACAAATCTCTACCTGTTTTTCTTTATTCTGATGCATGTACATTTAAATTTGTAATCAGCAGCATAAATGTGTCAATGATCTAGAGTGACACTGGCTATTTAAAGGGTATTGAGGGCTTCCCTGGTGGCCCAGTGGTTGAGAATCCACCTGCCGATGCAGGGGACACGGGTTTGAGCCCTGGTCAGGGAGGATCCCACATGCCACAGAGCAGCTGGGCCTGTGCGCCGCAGCTACTGAGCCTGCTCTTTGGAGCCCACGAGCCACAACTACTGAGGCCCACATGCCTAGAGCCCGTGCTCCGCAATGGGAGAAGCCACTGCAATGGGAGGCCCATGCACGCGCGGCGGGGAGTGGCTCCCGCTCGCCGTGGTTGGAGGGGGCCCACGCACAGTGACAAAGACCCAGTGCAGCCAAAAAATAATTAATTAATTTAAATAAATTAATAAATAAATAAAGGGTATTGAAACCAGAGTAGTGGGGATTGTCCCTTAGTAGGTGAAGACACTAAAAGTAAGCATGGTTACTACATGATGGTAACTTATTAGAAGTCCACTCACAGAAACTAAATCTCTTTCCTAAAAGATTAAAAATCTGGTTCTTAGGGATAAAGTTGACATCTGCTAGTATATATGTAGTATGCACAGGTGTCTCAGTATTGTAAATTCAACATCTACTTTCACTTGTGTTGAACAACTTTCTGGTTTTAGCTAAATTGTTTTAGAAGATTCTTATTGAAAACCCAGGAGTATGAAGAGTCATTTTTTTAAAAAAAGTTTTAAAAGCATGTTTTCTTTCAACGTTAAGCTGTAGCATGTAAACAGTGGTCTGAAAAACATTGTGCTCTTCAGAGCCTTGCTTCACATTTCTCTGTTCACCTAACACTGTTCTCACTAAACCTGGGGCCAAGAGAGTTTAGTGATTATGGTTAAGGACAAGGAAAACATCAGGAGTCCAGCAGTTAAAGGTATAAATTTACCATTTATTAGTTGAGTAAATAACAGCATCTATGAGTCTCAGTTTTCTCATCTAAGAAGAATTTCCTTGCAGAACCATTATGAGGATTATTTCAACAAAGTAAGTCTAGAGTTTATCACTGTTCTGACCCAATTTGTAGTGCATATTTTTATTAATATTTACTCTGAAATCTAATGGTTTTGATCGCTCAGCTCATTCCAAATTTCACCAAAAAAATTCCTCAATTGTACTTACTAAAACTTTGCTCTCAATGTTATCATTTATTCAGAACCCTGTTACTTTTTTGTCAATAGTTCTTCACTCATCATCAAGGAATTAGTACTACGAAAGTCACCAGTCTGAGTTAAGGATGCTATGTATAATGAAGGCTTAGTAGCTTAAAGTAGGTCCGAAAAGGTATTTTAAACTCAATCTCCTAGTTGTTAATGGGGGATATTTACATTTTCTGTAGGGGTTTATTAGTCCAGACCAGAGGTACTGCATTATATTAATAACTTTTCTGTGTTTTAGCTCCTGTAAGCACTTTAGGCCAAATTTTGTTCAGTAATAATCACTGTTATAATGAAATGATAGTGTTCATTTTCCAGGCTTTGTATCCAAGGTCCAGCAATTTTTTTTTTTTCCGTAGAAACCATACTCATCAAGCTATACTTCATGAGTCTGAACTAGGCCATTTAGTATTTTATAAGTTTAAAGCAAGACTCTATTATTTATTCTAACTGTGACAGCATAGCTTTAGAGATGGGCAGCCTCCACATAAGTAATCTGCTGATTAGTGCGAGTATGCATATCAGAAGCCAGCAAACTCCAATTTGCATTGAATGCCAGCTGCATAACACCTTATCAGAGAAGCCCAGATACAAGAGTAAAGAAATATCCCTTCCTTAATTATGAGCATGTGTATGCCAGTGCAAACCTGCATTAGTATGAATGAGCATTCTGGGATAATAAGGTAATGCTATTAAGATTCATTACACATTCCTAATATGCATACCAGTACCTCTTAGTGGTAATGTTAGGTCCCAAACTCCAAGACTGTTCTGACAGAGTCCAGTGAGAATGGAAAGAGGTCCAGGCAGGAACGCCAGTATATGTCTTAAATAAGACTTTGTAACATTTTAGAAAAGATATTTTTGGTGACTGCATATACTAATTCAGTGTTAATATCAGGTCAGGTGATCTTGATTAATTATTATAAAAAACCAAAAATCTTTCTGTTTTGTATATAGGCATCTGTTTTATGTACTGTAGTACATAAAAGGAAAAATTAATGCAAAGTGAAGAGCAGATAGGTGAGAGCCTACTTTGGCCTCAGATCTGTTTTATTTGGCTAAAAGTTAAATTTGAATGACATTAGATGGCATTTGTAATGTCCACAGCCTACTGCTTTTATATTGATTTATTCATTTACATTATCTGACTGGTCCCTGACGGTATTTGAGCTTCAGACTCGAGTTCTAAATGACGATCTATTTGAGGGACCAAATGTTTCCTTAAGACAAATGGACCAGGCGTGTAAATGTGACTCTGAATCATTTCCTTAGCTGCCATGTCAGAGTCTGACAAAATACAAATGCTGGATTCATCTAACTTCGGAAGCTGTAATATAATGGGAAGTGTCTTGATTTGGGAAACAAGAAACAGAGTTTCATTTACCCATTCATTTAATCATTCAGTCATTCAGATGACCAACATGCACTGACTGCCCGCAGGGTACCATTGTTGGAATACGACAATGAGCAATAATATTCTCTCCTAGGATTGTTGTAAGGATTCAACCTGACAATGCATGTGTATTAGGTAAAAATCTTGTTCTTCTTTGAAGATTCCCTTGACTGCCCTCCTTTTTTCTTTCTGCTGGTCAGCATGTCGTCCATGCCAAATAGTCCTTTTATGACTAGATGAAGTGCCACACCTTAGGGATCCGGCTTGCTGAATGAACACCAAGGTGCTAGATAAATTTCCTGGACATATGAGAGTGTGAGCCTCCTGTGGAGTAAATTTCACCATTGGGAAATGAGAGATGAAATGGAACTAGGTTTATAAATTTCTCCTCATCCTCTCACCTTGAATTGCTTCCAAGGTGCAGTTCTTCTTTGCAAATCTTCCATATGCCAAGCAAATATACCCGATAGGTAACTTGTTGATGTTGTGACTGACACGTTAAAATGATTGCATTTCATTGCTTATTACCTTTTATGTTATTTCCCTCTCCTCTCTCCACCTTTACTACTCTGGGCTTTTGTCTCCCAAATAAAGTTACTACTGTGAATTTGGACAAGTCATCCAGTCTTTCTGAGCCTCAAGAATAGAGCTGAATAATTTATAGACCTCTTCCAACTCTCAGTGTTAGAATTCTATGGTTATCAGCAGGGATAGCAAAATTATTTACTTTGTAAAACAGCCATTTTCTAGAACTGTTAAAGCATTATATTAAAAAGTGATTTTTAATGTAAATTTATAAAATCAAAATAGTTTTCTCTTTCTTAAAGAGCATTTCTGGTCCCCAAATCCTATTTTGTATCTCAAAATTAAAAAGAATTACATTAGGCAATTTCTAAGTGAGCCACACATCTCTATAATTCCATAATTTTATGATTCCATTTGGACAGTCTTGTGTTTGAACAATTTTTTTAGAGGGAGGAAAGGAATTACCATCTATTGCGCCGAAAGTATAGTTCAAGGCAGTAAGCAACTTACTTTATAAACATTATTTTGTTTAGTCTTCACAAATGAAAGAATTGTTTTCTCTTTTCTAAAGTTGTGGAAATTAAGGCATGAGACAGTGATAAATTACCAGGTACACATAGCTAATAAGAGGCAAGCACAGGTGAAAAAGCTATCTGCCCAGCTTTTTAAAATTTTCATCTCCTTCCCTTGATTTTCTTCCCTCCACAAAAACCTATTACTTAGGAATCACTCATTGACCCACAGCTGCACAAATTTAAGACTCCCTTAATATTTTACTTTTTGCCAGCATGGTAAAACATCTAGTAACTTAGAGCTACAATATCTCATTCAAATAGTCCTTGTAGCTGTCATGTCAAGGGTAACTGACAAGTTTAAAAAATTTTTTAACTTAGCAGATTACAATGTTAACTTCCTGGATACAGTTCAACTAGTTCAATATTTCATTCACTATAGTAATAGCATCCAGCAGAGTCTATTAACCTACACATCTGTGCTTTGAAAATACAAATATAAAAGATGTTCACAAGATAATTCTGACACCTAAGAAAGACTAAAGGCCTTTTCCATTTTCAAAGAAAGTTTTCGTTACATTCAACTTTAAGCACGTGTTTATTTTATCTAAATAATTTAAAATTGGTAATGCACACATGGACTAAGGTAAGTCTATGCTAGCAAAATATGAAATTATACCAATATATCATTCACCAACTTTAAGAGGCATAACATGAAATAGGAAATTAAAACTATGTTTCTATCTAATACAAAAATACTTAACTCAGTTTTTTTTAATCACTAAATCATCACTATAATCAGATATTAAAATCTTCCCCATGGTACAACTAAACATATCAGTGAAAAAAATTTTTTACTTTAACTATTAGACATAATTAGATACTATCTTCAAAACATAGCTTAAGTAAATAAGAATGTCTCAAAAGTAAAATAATCTTATGTAACTGTGCCTGGCTCCTATACTTTAATTCTTATGATGCTAATTAAAAAACTTGGTCTACACATTGACTGGTTAGAATAACCTTGGATAACCCAATTTATTAGAAATTTGCATTTTCAGCCTACTCCAGTCATCCAAAGAACCTCAGTGTCAAAAATTGTAAGATGGAAGATGACATGGAAGGACAGAATACAGGTAAAGCCCCCAAAATGGGTAAAATATATATGGTGCTTCATTTTTGATATAAAGCAAGGGGCCTCATGCACTAAACCAAACAAAAGCTTCCAAATGATCCTAAGTGGTATTTGGACACTCAGCCAAGAGTTCTATTTCCGTCATCTATGATGATACACAGAGTTTCTACCGAGAGACTCCCAAATGGCTGGGTGGCCAGATGCCAATACCCCATATCAAGACTGAGCCCAGATTTAATCTTTTGTTTGGTGGGAAAAATAACACAGCTATTTTTAAAGTGTTCTATTTTACCAAAGGCCTTCTCACTACTGTTCTACTCAGGGTGGAATAAATGTGTTGATCAACATTTGCACATTCATAACAACCAGAGGTAAAAACAAGTAGAAAAGTCCAAAACTAGCAATCTGTCCTCAGAGGCTCACACCTCCCTCCTGCATATTGTTCCCAACCTCTAGCACTCTAGAGACTTTGGTTTCCCTTTAGCTTTATAGGGACGTGTTAGTTCAGCCTTCCCCCTTAGTCCCTTCCAGATCAAGCTACGTAGGATACCTCATTAGAGGAGCTCATAAGTTATTTATTCATACACAAATGGACATAAAGGTTCATTAATTTATTAAGTTCCTCACCAAACGTGCTGAGTGTCCATTTTTGGCCAGGCACTGTGCTGGACACTAGAAAAATATCACTGCAGTAAACTTAGTTAACACAGTGGTAGGAAAGACAGACTTTTGCCCAGTTATCTGTAATCTCACTTTGCTGCATTTTGAAAGAGTAATATGTAGGTTGTTGACACAAAGGAAGAGACTCTGGTGGAATAATTTTAAGCAGAAATATACACATTTTAAATAGAAATGACTCCCCTAGAACTCTCATATCCCTTCAGGTCCCATGAAGGATCCAACATCTGGACCTCTAACCCACAAGGCAGCAACACTGAATTCCAACAGCTCCAAGTAAGTCAAGACTTCCTTTAGTCTACCTTCTCCTCCGCTGGCCCTGGAAGATCCAGGTGTGATAACTGGGGTTGAAGTGACAAGTAGGGAGCAAGAGAGGAAACAAGCCCTGCCCTCTGTGGGAGGTTAGGCCTAAGCCAACAGGAAATGAGAAGCTGTGGACTGAACGTGAGATTGAAATTCTGATTTAGACAACACCAAAACTTTTACCACCCAGTATGTGTCTTCATTAATAAAACATGATTGTTCCAATATTGGAAGAGTATGAATTCTGCCTGTGAGGCAACCAAGGGGTAGGGAAAAGGAGATCCAACGGAGCATGTTTGAAGAGTAAGGATGGAAAATAATTAAGCCCTTTCCTAGTTGTAGGACACAGATTTCAGCCTATTCAACGAAGTGGTTGCAATGATTTTTTTTTGGTACATTTATTGCATATGTAGCCAAGTCATTGGCTTTTGATAAGATATTTTTCTGTCTCTGATTTCCTATGTGCTTCTGCCTAGAAACACTGTTTAGGTCAACTGCTGTGCAGCCGCATCACTCCCATACTTAACAGCAACCTGCTCCCTCCAGATTCATGTACACTCCTAACTATTCAGAGCATGCCTAATTCTCTAAATGTATTACCTGGCACTGGATTGACACTTTATATGTTGTTCAGCAGTTGTTACATTGGCTTCTAATTTATTTCATTACAGAGAATGTGTATTGGCATTACAGAGATAATGTGTCACTAATGCAAACTTGTGTATTTACAATATTAAATAGCTGTCTTGTTATTTTTTCATTACTACTGTATTTTCTGAGTCTCCCTCATTACCATGTGTATTGTTTCATTATTTACATATTGAATGCTATTATCTCTAAGGCTGTCAGAAGAAGCATTCTGAGATAATGATGCTGTGGGAAGAGAATTATCTAAATATGGTGCTTCCTGCTCATGCTCAAATAAATTATTGTCTAACTCTTCAGATGCTTCTTCTGGGTCCTCATTAAGACACTCGTGGCCTAGGGGAGTGTCATCAGCTGCCTTTGTCTAGGGTCTGAAGATACAGACACAAACTAGAGATAGAGAAACCGATCAAGACTTGAAGTGAAGGAGTTCCAGTGATAGTAACAGGGGATGTAAACATATCCAATAAAAAATATGTTTTAATAGCGATAGCTTTAAAAGAGGATTGTATTTGTTTGAGATTCTGAATGCAATACAATGACTGAGATGAACATGAAATATTTCAGGTGTTTTGTTTTGTTTTGGTTTGGTTTAGAGATTGCCTGTTCAAAAGCAGATGGTCCTCAGGGGACTTTACCCAGTGTCCTGGCTTTAAATACCAACAATACACCCATGCCTCCCAAATTGCTATCCCTATTTCTGGCCTCTTCACTGAGCTTCCAATTCAAATATCCAACTTCAAATTTGACATCTACACTGGGTTGTCTATTAGCACCTCAAATTTGACGTGGCTAATACGTAACTCTGTTTTTCCCCTCCAAAATCCCTTTCTTCCCACTCTCCTCTGTCATCCATCCTCAGCACATGTCATCATCATGTACTCTACAAAAACCAAGAAACCTCCCTTGACTCTTCTCTCCCTCTTCCTCCCCACATCTAACAGATCAAGTCCTGTGGGTTTATCTCCAAAATCGATCCTGAATCCATCTATTTCTCTCTATCTCCACTGAGACCACCCTTGCCCAGGGAATCATCTCTTAATGAGCATCACCTCCCAACAGGGAGAGCAGCCTCCATTCTTGCCACTCTGCCCACAGCAGCCAGAGGGAACTTTGTAAGACGTGCATCATGCCATGGCATGCTCCTGCTTAAAGCCCTAGTGGCTTCTCATCATACTTAGAAAAAAATCTACACCTCTCCCCAAGGCCTGCCAATCCCTGAATGGTTTGCCCCTGCCTACCTCTCGTATCGCATTCCCTCTCACTCCTTCCAGCCACACTGGCTCACTTCTGCCTCATGCTCTTTGCACATGCTGACCCCTCAGTCTAGAATATTCTGCTCCCAGATCTACGTATGGATGGATGACCGCCTCCCCCAATATCCTCAGGAAGGACTTTCAACTCCCCAGTCACTCTCCCTCATATCAAGTACTCCTTCATGGTACTTATCACCCTCTGAAAGTACCTGGTCCATTAATTTTGCATACTTATTATCTGTTTCATACCACTAGACTGTAAGCTCTATGAGGGCAGGAATCTTGTTTCCTTCTTCACTCTATATCTAGCATCAATAACGGTGCTCAGCTCATAGCAGTCCCTTGGTGAATATTCACAAATGAATGGATGATTGGAATTCAAATTATTTATGACTCAGTGTCAGACGCCCACACTGCCAGTCTTCTTATGTTGTTATGTTATATTATGTGAAACAGGCTTGTCCCTGGCTATCTTTCTGCATGCCTGGGAGAATCCAAATTGGAGACTCAATTTCCAGGTGGTGACGGGTGTTCAGGGCTTTTTACAAAGCTAGTGTCTCAGGCTCTGACTAGCTGCTCCATGCCTCACCTAGTGTCATCAAAGTGAGAAATCTGTGTCCCAACTCCTGTTCTGGTGTGGGGAGGACTGCCTCCTTCTCTCTGCTACTGGAGCCTAGAGCCTCTCTGCCTGGAATGCTTTTCTTTGGCACAATCATCTCTCCTGGCCTTTTTCCTCTACAGATTCCCCAGCAGTTGACAGAATTAACTGACTCTCCCCAGGTCCCATCAAGAATGCTATGTTTACTGGAAAGATAGAACTATTGTTCCAACACTTTTTGACATCCTGTAATTATATGCTGTGGTGATTCAATGTAGAGTTTAGCTACGGATTTTTATTTACTTTTGAGGGGAGTTAAATAAAGGGAGGAAAGTGGGTGTCAGAATTGCCTCAAAATTTTTTTCTCAAAGCCCTGCTTAGTTTTCTAGACCATTTTAATGCTGAAAACAAACTCCCAAAGTGTGCTCTTAGCTCCTAAGGTTGGTGTTGCCTGCAAACAGTCCATCTGTTTCCCCATAAGTGAAATAATATGTAAAAACAGTAAATAATAAATATTGCCTTCTACAACACCACCAAGACCCCGGAGGGGGGGAGATTATAAAGAGTTACTAAACTGTTTCCTTGGAAAAATTATAATCCCAAATAATACTTCTGAAGTCCAAAAAGTAGGTCAGAAGGTGGTTCAGTAATGTTTGCAGAACAGTTAGTTGATATTAGAATAATAATATAGAATCCGTGAATCTTCTACAGATAAAAATGAAATTTGTTTCAACAACAAATTTCAGCAATACAAATCTGTAAACTATCAAAAAATTATTATCTAAAAAGGTCAATTGAATGAAAAAGTATGATTAATCCTATGCTTTTCAGGCAGACATAAATCGTTTTGCAATACAACTGCTGCTGCTAAGAGTTCATATTTTGTTTAGCCCTTACTGTGGGCCCAACACTACTGTGTGTGCTCTGTGTATATTCACTCATGTACTTCTCAAAACCCCCTGTGAGGTAGAGAACAATGTCTATCTACCTTTGACAGGTAAAGAAACAGAAGCACAGAAGGGTCAAGCCATTGCCCATTTGTACTTAGCTCTCAGTGATAAGCTGGGTTTCAAACTCAGGCTATACTTTCTCTAACCCAAACTATGCCACTTGTACCCCTACTACCAGAGGTAGCATCCAGTGACATTTATCAAGCCCTCTCACTATTCCGGGCACTATGGAGAGCACACTGCAGGTAATATATCATCTAATTTTCCCAAAAATCCTGAGGTGGAGGGACTATTATCATAACCTTTGTTTAAAACTGATGATGGTATGATTTTATGGAAAGTTTCTCCTATACTGCCCACTGCTAGAAACAATTCTTATGTTTTATTAAATTTTGCAAAGTGTGAGCAGCCGCTGGCAGCTCAGTACACATGGCTATTTCTTCAGTAGCCCCACATGAGGGACAGAATTGCCGGCTACAAGCCATTTCCACTCTTCTTTTAATGTGACATCTATTTTTTGCATCTAGAAAGATGTTAACTCTTTTGCTGTAACTGAGGCAGGCGTATTTTTAAGGTGATGCTTCTTGATCTTCTAGCTGTGCAGACCTGTCCAGGAAGTTACTTTTCTCATTCCAACCCTGCATTAGGATTGAACACTCCAAGAGAAAGTGTAACCCCATTGAGGAAGCTCAATAATAGCTCAATCTGTGAGGGCCACAAATCATAAAATATGACTCCCTTCTTTGGCTAAATTAATTGGACCACATCACAGAAACACTAACAAAGGCCTCTTATAAGCCTTTTATTTTATACTTTCCAGCCAGTGAATCCCTTTCAAAGTGAAGTCTATAATATTATTTTATTAGTCCACAAGTAACAAATGTAATGCAGACATCAATCTTATTGGAATGGCAGAGAAATCTCTGGAGCCAATAGAAGAGAAATGGAAGCTCCATCAAGCAGCAGTAACAGGGTAATTTAGCAATAATCACCATTTAAAGCAAAACGTGACTGCATAATTATGGAGGTGAACTATCAAATAGTAAAATCGTGACTTATTAATTACAATCAAATAAAAGTGAACACTGATTACTTCTGATATGACAGGTACTGTTCTGAACACTTTATATGCCTGATTTTATAGTACCCACAGGAGGAGATACTATTACTGTTCTCATTTTATAGATTAGGAAACTGAGGCTTAGAGAGGCCAAGTAAATTGTCCAGAGTTATGCAGCCAGTAAGCAGCAGAGCCATGTCTGGAACCCCAGCATTCTGAACCCTATATGTTTGTAGTCTGCTAGGTTTTGTCAACCCTCAGCTTCATAGATGGATAACACAGCACAGGGTGGCCATAATCCAACAGGCACTGGCTCACTTCAGCACTTTGCCCATGCAGTTCTCTGCCTAGGGCACCTACCTTTGCCAACTCCTTTTTTACTAAGATTCAGCTTAAGTGTCACTGCGGGAAGGCTGCCATTATGCCAGCCACCCCTGACCACGGCTGTTCCAATGGCATGGTTAGATACCCTTTCTCTGGCTTGAAATGCATGATTCACTGTGTGCAAAGAAGAAAAGGGAGTCAGGGAGGCAACCTGGGACTGCAAATAGTGAGAAAGAAATCTGATGTCTACAGCTACCACAGTCTCATACGGGGAAAAAAAGAAAATTTGCATTCACCTGACTGTGGTTAAATATCTCTGATTTTTTGAATTACTGACTGCCAGATAATGTTTATATTATTTACCTGTTTTACAAATGCTTAAGGCTGAAGCTGTAATGAAATAGGCATCCGTTATTTATTTATGAGGGCTTTTTCACAGTCCATGTTCCTTCTTATTTCAGTCCAACTTCATTGTAACAAAAAAAGGTCATATTATAAAGATAAGCTAAAAGATTTTTGCCTTTCCTGGTGTTGGAGGAAAGCAACCGTATGGAAGTCTATGGATAATAAATAACTTCTCTACCTCTTGCTTTTCTTGGCAGGCTTCTGAAATATTTATTGCATTTCCTTCCAAAGACTTAAGAGTATCTTTCTCCTCCAGAGAATATTACTCTGTGACCCAATGCCTGTCCCATCAATGCCTACTTCAGCTGTGCTTCCATCTCCTGCCCCCTCAACTGACCTCTGTTTTTCAATGTTGCCTTTGGGTTAACTTCTTCTGACAATCTCTGTTGCCTTTCGTTTAAGCTGTTACACTCCAGATGGCTCCTCTCTCTTTGATGTGGCCCAGAACATATTATAAACCACAGAACACAGCTCTATAATGTAATAGTTCACCAAAGAACCCCGGCACTAATCTACCCAGTTGAGTTCTTAACATAACTCTAAAGAAATGGAGAACATCTAGGCAAAGAGAGGGAGAAATTCCCATCTGTATATCCCCTCTGTGTGTGAAAGAAATTATGATTCAGAACTTTCTTCCTGTGGAAATGTCAGAGCAAACAGCCATTGTGGACAAACCCAATGACCAAAACCTGACAAACTGGCCACTGATAATCAGTTAGTGGGCCTGATTCAATGGCAAGTTGATCCAAAGTAGATTATTATTATTTTTAATCCCAGACCTAAAAGTAAATAGAGTCATAAAATGTTTTTAAGAAAAATTTCACCCATCCCCACCCAATGTAAAAGACCAGTTAAACAGCTTCAAGAGAAACTGTCCATTTTGAGTCAAACTAGCAGGTAAAAAGGAGAGAATGGAATAAAAGACTGTTCAACTGTCTTTGTGATGAAGGAATGTTGAAAATAAAATGGATGACTCAACTGAAGAGTAAAAATTATCCCAGTATTTCTGGATTTGGTTTTGCATACAGTAAAGTGAAAAAGAGAGAGAAAAGAGAAAAGAGACAGAGAAATAGGAGGAAAGGGGGAGGGAGGGAAGGAGGAAGAAAGGTTACATACAGAGTGTCAAGAGACCTTGTTCAATTCAGATTGTGCAGCTGAGCTGCAGAATATCCCTGAGCAAGATTCCCAACCTCTATGACCACACTTGCTCATCAGTCAGGCAAAGCTAATTAGGACCATCCACCTTCCCCACCTAAAAGCCAGAGTTCATACTAATTAACCTGGACATTTTGAATAGTCTGAGTGCCACACACAAAAAGGTGAAAAGGGTATTTCATGGTTGTTAGCAATTACCTGTGACTTTATTGAAGTTGTCAAAGGAGCCATATAGATTTGCCCCGGGAGAGACCTCCCATACCACTGCAGTGACCACACAGTTCATGTTTTTAAAAAAGAAGCATTTCTCCCTGCACCCATTTCTTCCTATCTCTCTCTTTCATTCCTTGTCTTTCTCTTAAAAATTCTTGTTCTCTTTTATAAGACTGTCACTCTCTTTTGTGATTTTACCCTAAATCTTCTAAAAGCTAAGAAGACAATTATAGTAAAATTTGATGTACCTTCCTCCACATTCTCCCCACCCCATGCCCCCCAAAACACCCCGTGTTTCTTCTTCCTCTTTATACACTAAACCATACTTTCTAGTCATGCTATGTTAGCAAATGAAAGCGTTAATGCCTACATTCTCTGATCTTCTCTACTAATCCTGAAACTTATTAATATAGATGCATGTTAACACAGCTTTGGCATCTAATTCTGGACAATTGAAAAAAGAGCACTTGAGGATTGACTTTAAAACAATGTCTTGTTTTGTGTTTTAATGACTGCATGCAAAAAAAAGAAGAAGAGTTAGCTTTATTCTAAAGTAAATATGTCATTTAACGTGCTAGGAGGGTGTTGAGTCCAGAGTGGGCATGGAAGTTCCATGCCTCCGCCCACCCCATACCTCGTCCTCTGCACCTCTCCATTTGCTTTTTTTGCTTTTTTTTTTTTTTTTGGCCGCACCACACAACATGTGGGATCTTAGTTCCCCACCAGGGATCGAACCCGCCTCCTCTGCATTGGAAGCACGGAGTCTTAAGCAATGGACCATCAGGGGAGTCCGTGCACCTCTCCATTTGGCTGTTCCTGACTTGTATTCTTTATAATAAATGGGTAAATACATAAATAAATAACAAGTAAAAAGTCATTAAGCTATTTCACTGGGTGAGTCCTTATGTTGCCTTCTGATGCTATTGCTTTCTTTTCCCTCAAGCCCTTGTGAAGAACAGTTTCACATGCAAACATGTTACCTTCTCTGATTTTTGGCTCATTCCTAGGGTCTTGTTTTTTCAAAAGGTTAGGTTATATATCAAAAATGTACTGCAAAGTTATTAGCTTGATCTTTGAACCAGAACAGGTTATCTGGGATCCAATTCAGAATTTGTCAGTAATATATAAAACACGTTGAGGGAGACAGGGGAAAAAAATGAAAAAGAAAACTTTACAAAAAAGCACTAGTTTAAAAAACATATTATAGAAAATCTTTAAATATTATTAATTAACTGAAGATGTTTTAGGATATGCCAAACCAGAAATCATAACAGTATCCACAGTACATAGTCTTAGAAAGTAAGTTTGAGGACATCTAAGAATTATTTAAGCTTTACATCTAGAGATGGAACACTTTTAAAATATCACCATTATCCATTCACCAGTTTTATTCTATTATAGAAATAAAAATAAATTTACCTGTTAGTGAACCTTTAATTTTAGATTTGGCTACTCTATGCCGGTACTATAGTAGCTACTGGGAATAAATCAGTGAAAAGTTAGTCTTTTACCACAAGTGCTTATAGTTTAGCCAGAGCGAAGACAAGCACCTGAACATTTTCAATACCAAATAGAGGAAGTACATAAGAAGCATGCTTATAACTCATTCTTTGATGATCTATCCCTGAGTCAGGGTCACAGGGTAAGAAGCACTCAGGCAGAGGGAATGGCATGTTAAAAATAAATAAGAGCCTGACAATGCCACTGTCAGTGAAACTGCAAGCATTTTGGTACAATTAGAGCCTGAGTGTGGCAGCTCACAAGCACAGAGCTACAGAAGAAAGCACAGAACAGAGCACAAAGGGCCCTGAATGACATGAGGAGGAATTTGACTGCAGACAATGGCAGGCCATGGTAATGTCTAAGCAGTGGAGTGATGTGCTTTCTGTCAAGAGTTCCACATTCAGAAGGTTACTCTGTCTGCAGTATGAAAGATCTATGAGAGAGATCGTCCCTCGAACACAAAAGATCCAAACATATGGGTATATACTGACTCTCTTTAAAACTTACAAAAAAGAATAATGTAATAAAAATGTATAAAGCCGAAAGACCAGAAAAAAGCAGGAAACAGAATAAGGAAAGAAAATAGACATTTGATGGTAGTAAGTCAATGGAAGAGTCATTAAGCCGTGCAGATCAAACTGAAATCTAAATGCCTACCAGCAAGGGTGTGAATGAGCATCAGACTGGTTCACACAGAGAACACTAGACTCAGAAATAGAGACTCAAGGTGTCTGAGATGGTGGGAGGGAACAGTGTGGCTTAGAATAATATTGGCTGAAAGCTTTCATGAGGAGTAATCAGATTCCAGGCCTCCTCACCAGCTCACACAACTAGGCAACTCTGTTTCCAACCTGAGAGAAGACCAGATGTTTATTCTGTGGAGAAATGGAAGTGGAGAAGCTCTAAAATCAACCCCACAAGATTTAGGAAAGAGTGAGTGTGAGATGCCATTCAGAAAACCGAAAAATTCACTGAAATTCTATGTCCTGAATGGTGAGAATTCTCTTGTTTGAGTCACAGAATACTGGGGAACAGACTTCTCTCTAGAAAAATTAACTAACCTAGAAAAAAGAAATGTAGACCTTGACAGTTGTAATCTTCCAATGGATTGGTCAAGTTCCCTTTAGTCATCCTACCATAAAAACAACTAAATGACAAGCATCTGTCTCCAACACAAACACACACACACACATGTATAAACACACACATGACAATTCTTTCATCTGGTTTTAATTCCCTGAATCTTAAATATGAATAGACAGGCAAGAAAACTAGCCATCCAGACATATGAAAGAAGCCTCCTACATAGAAGGTAGAAAGGCAGAGACCAAAAAGAAAAAAGAAAGAAAAGAAAGAAGAAACAAAGTAAGAAAGAAAGGGAAAGAAAGAGAGAAAGAGAGAAAGAAAGGAATTAGAGGAAACAGAATTAATGGAGAAAGCATAAGAGCATAAAATTCTTCAAAACAGGATTCATAATTTATATCCTCAGGAAGATAAGAGACATTACATACATGAAATAAGAAGAGAAGAATTAAACAGAAAGAGAACATAAGGAAAAAATCTGAGAAATAAATAGAATAAAAGTATTGAAAGGTAAAGCTGGAGAACTCTCCCAAGTATGAACACACACACACACACACACACACACACACAAACAAAAAAGATGAAAAAAAAGGAAAGAGAAAATAAGAGGATAAATCCAGTAGATCCTATATTTGAATTACATGAGTACCACAGAATACAGAGGGATTTAAATTAGAGATATAATAACATATCCCAGAACTGAAGAACATGCATTTCTAGACTGAAAGCACTATAGGAATGCTCAGAAAAATAGCTGAAAAAGACCCACAGCAAGTTAAATTACTGTAAAATTTCAAAATGCCAGAGATATTGAAAAAAAATCCTTACATCTTCCATAGAAGGAAAAATAAATCACAAAGGATTAAGAAAAGCAACAGTAGAGTTTCACTTATATATGGAATCTAAAAGTTGAATGCATAGAAGCAGAGAGCAGAATGGTGGTTGCCAAGGGACTGGGTATAGAGGCAAAGACAAATTTTCAGTTATCCAGGATGAATAAGCTCTAGAGATCTACTGTAGAGCATGGTGACGAAAGTTAGTAATATTGTATTGTATTGTATCTTGAAATTTGCTAAGAGAGTGGATCTTTCTTTTTTTTTTTTTTTTTTTGCGGTACACAGGCCTCTCACTGTTGTGGCCTCTCCCATTGCAGAGCACAGGCTCCGCCACGCAGGCTCAACGGCCATGGCTCACGGGCCCAGCCGCTCCGCGGCATGTGAGATCCTCCCGGACCAGGGCACGAACCCATGTCCCCTGCATCGGCAGGAGGACTCTCAACCACTGCACCACCAGGGAAGCCCGAGAGTGGATCTTAAATGTTCTTACCACAAGGGAAAAAAAAGATAACTCTGTGAGGTGATGGACAGTTAAATAACTTGATCATTTCACAATGTATACACATATCAAAACACCACTAGGTTGTACATCTTAAAAATATCAAATTTTTATTTGACAATTATACCTCAATAAAGCTAGGGAAGAAAATAAGAGCAATGCTAGAAGCAGGAGAAAGAAATTAAAAACAGAAGGCTATTAGAGAAAATCAATCAATTCAAAAACCAATTCTTTGAGAAGATCAATACAATTGATAAGCCTCTAACCATATTGGTCAAGAAAAAGAGAGAGAAGATACAAATTAACAGTATCAGGGGTGACATCACTATAGATAAAACAGATATTAGGATAATAACAAAATATTATGAACAACTTTACACTAATAAATTCAACAACATAGTTGGAATGGACAAATATCTTGAAAGACACAAACTATCAAAACTCACTCAAGAAGAAATAGATAACCTGAAAAGCCCCACATCTATTAAAGAAATTAAATTAGTAAATATCTTTCTACAAAGAAAACTTCAGGACCAGATGGCTACACTGGGGAATTCTACCAAATACACCAAACATTGAAGGAAGAAATAATATCAATTCTGCAGAAATTCTACCAGACACCTGAAGAAGAGATAACTTTTCCCTACTCATTCTATGAAACCAGTAGTACTCTGATACCAAAACTAGATAAAGACCTTACTTGGAAAGAAAACTACCCACTAATATACGTCACTCGTGAACACAGGTATAAAAAATCTTAACAAAAATATTGGCAAATTGAATGCAACAGTATATAAAAAGTATAACACATCATGTCTGAGTGAAAGTTAATTTAATATTCAAAAATCAATCAATATAATTCACTACAGTAACAAACAAAAAGTATAAACGTATGATTATCTCAATAGATGCAACAATATCAATGAACAAAATCCAATACCTTTCTGATATAAACTCTCAGCGAACTAGGAGTACAAGAGAACTTCCTCAATCTGATAAAGGGCATCTATGAAAATCTACAGCTAACATCATAACTAGTGATGAAAGGCTAAAACTTTGCTCATTAAGATCAGAAACAAAACAAGAGAGTCTGCTCTCCCTACTTCTACCCAACCTTTTCCTGGAGATTGTAGCCACAATAAGGTAAGTAACAGCAAAAAAGGGTGTTCAGATTAGAAAGGAACAATTAAAACTGTCCTTGTTCAAAAATGGCCTGATCACCTATGTATAAAACCCTATGGGACCTACAAAAAAGCTACTAGAATGAATAACTGAGTTTGGCAGGGTTGTATGATACAAGATAATTTTTTTAAAAAACTACTGTATTTCTACATACTAAAAAAAAAACAGAAATTGAAAAATTTCAAAAATACTATTTATAAAATATAAAAAATATAAAATACTTAGGGATAAATAGAATAAAAGATGTGTAAAACTGTTACATTGAGAACTATAAAACAATGTTGATAAATGTTTAAAAACACCTAAATAAATGTTAAGATAAATAGTGTTCATAGATCAGGAGACTCAATATTCTTATGATGGTAATTTCTGATAAACTGATCTACAGATTCCATGCAATTTCATCAAAATCCCAGGGTGCCTTTTTTTTGGAAATTGACAAGTTGCTTCAAAAATTCATAATGAAAAGCAAAGAACTTAGCATAACCAAAGCAACTTTTAAAAGATAAACATATTTGTAGAACTACACTACCTTACCTCAAGACTTATTTGTAAAGCTACAGTAACAAACACAGTTTGGTACTGACTTAAAGATAGAACAAAATAGAGTTCAGGAGTAGAACTACAGATACGGACAGTCGATTTTTAACAAAGGTGCAAAGGAAATTCAGTGGAGAACAAATCATGCTGGAGAAACCGATTTTTGACAAAGGTCCAAAGGATAAAGGATAAACAGAGAAAGGATAGTCTTTTCAATAGAAGGTGTTGGAAAAAATATATATTCATAAGCAGATTAAAAAATAAACTTACTGGGCCTCCCTGGTGGCGCAGTGGTTGAGAGTCCGCCTGCCGATGCAGGGGATACGGGTTCGTGCCCCGGTCTGGGAGGATCCCATATGCCGCAGAGCGGCTGGGCCCGTGAGCCATGGCCGCTGGGCCTGCGCGTCCGGAGCCTGTGCTCCGCAACAGGAGAGGCCACAACAGTGAGAGGCCCGCATACCGCAAAAAAAAAAAATAAAATAAAAATAAAAATAAAAAATAAACTTACTTAAGTGGGACCACATCAATTTGTATATTGTATCAATATACAAATAACTCACACAACTCAACATCAAAAAAAAAAAAAAACCTAATTAAAAAATGGGCAGAGAATCTAAATAGACATTTTCCAAAGAAGACATACAGATGGCCAACAGACACATGAAAAGATGATCACTATCACTAATCATCAGGGAAATGCAAATCAAAACCACAAGGAGATATCACCTCACACCTGTCAGAATGGCTATTATCCAAAAGACAACAAACAAGTACTGTCAAGGATATGGAGAAAAGGAAACCCTTGCGCACTGTTGGTGGGAATGTAAATTGGTGCAGACTCTATGGAAAACAGCAGAGAGATACCTCAAAAAACTAAAAATAGAACTACCACATGATCCAGCAATTCCATTCCTGGGTATTTACCCAAAGAAAACAAAAACACTAATTTAAAAAGATATATGAACGCTTATGCTCATTGCAGCATTATTTACAATAGCCAAGATATGGAAACAACCTAAATGGCCATCCACAGATGAATGGATAAAGATGTGGCATACATATACAACAAAATATTTCTCAGCCATTAAAAAAGAATAAAATCTGGCCATTTGCAACAATATGGATGGACCCCAGAGGGTATTATGCTAAGTGAAATAAGTCAGAGAAAGACAAATACTGTATGATATCACTTCTTTGTGGAATCTAAAAAACAAATGAACAAATATAAAAACAGAAATAGAGTCATAGACACAGATACCAGGTGGTTGCCAGAGAGGAGAGGGGAGGGGCAGGGGGAGGGAGAGAAATAGGTGAGGGAGATTAAGAGGTACAAACTTCCAGTTGCAACATAAATGAATCATGGGTATGAAATGTACAACGTGGGAATACAGTCATTAAATATGTAATATCCTGTATGGCGACAGATAAATAGACTTACAGTGGTGATCATTTTGAAAAGTATAGAAATATCAAATCACTATGTTGTGTAACAGGACCTAACACAGTGTTGTAGGTCAATTATACCTCAAAAACAAACAAACAAAAAAACTCATAGAAAAAAGATCAGATTTGTGGTTACTAGAGGCAGCAGGTGGGAGGAGCGGGAACTGGATGAAGGTGGCCAAGAGATACAAACTTCCAGTTATAAGAGTAAATAAGTACTAGGCATGTAATGCACATCATGAGAAATATAATTAACACTGTTGCATGTTATATATGAAAGTTGTTAAGAGTAAATCCTAAGAGTTTTCATCACAAGCAAATTTTTTTTTCTATTTCTTTGATTTCGTATCTATATGAGATGATGGATGTTCACTAAACTTATTGTGATAATCATTTCATGATGTATGTAAGTGAAATCATTATGCTGTACACTTTGAACTTACACAGTACTGTAAGTCAACTATATTTCAATAAAACTGGA
Source organism: Mesoplodon mirus (assembly GCF_964341445.2). Classification (NCBI taxonomy): domain Eukaryota; kingdom Metazoa; phylum Chordata; class Mammalia; order Artiodactyla; family Ziphiidae; genus Mesoplodon; species Mesoplodon mirus. Next base: position 67,564,711 of record NC_138984.1, read on the forward strand.
AAAGAGAAAAAAAGGAACTTGATTCATACCTCACACCACATATAAAAATCAACTCAAAGTGGACTCTAGACTTCAATATAATACCTAAAACTATAAACCTCTGGAAGACATAGAGAATTTTTGTGACTTTCTGTTAGGCAAAGTATTCTTACATACTACACCAAAACACAATCCATTAAAATACACACACACGTATCTCATCAACACTGAGACTTCTGCTCTTCCAGAGAAATGGTTAGTAGAATGACAAGACAATGCATCGACTCAGAAAACATTTTTTAAAATCTAAATATCTGCTAAAGCACTTGTATCCATAATATATAAAGAAGTTTCAACAAAAAGCTCACCTAATAGGAGTGAGTTAAGATATGATTGAAATGCTGAGGTCTAAACCCTAAGAGACACAATATTTTATGGTTGGGTAGGGCAGAGGATCTCACAATATAAATAGAAATTTATTGTGATAATCCAACTCTCAAAACATATACTTAGAAATTATAAGTCAGAGTCAAAGAACTTTCAAATGATTTAAAAACATGAAGTCCACAGCAGCTGACTATAAGCTGGTAGACATTCTACTCTGGTTATTAGTTAGGAGAACTCTGTAATGCACATTTAGGCATGCAGACAATTCAGTAAACCCCACAATAACATCTGCACTTAGAGTAACTCTGCAGTAAATGGCTCTTGCTTTAGACTTTATACTAATTATGGCAGATAAAAAAATCATGTTGCTAAGGGGAAAAATTGGAAGAATTCCACATGGCATTTTTAGCCTCATAAACTTGAAATGAGACAATTTTTCAACCATATTACTGCTAATTTTTAGCCTGCCCACACCTGGTATAATATTCTATGTTACATTTAAGTAACATACTTGGAATTATTAATACCAGCTTTGACTGGAACCAATATAATGACTTGAGATTATTTTTCATGTGCCCTGAAATTTAAAAAAATTAATAAGTCAAGTGACAGACACATAAATGTGGCCATTGTTTTCATGAAAGATATTTCCATGGATCATATTATAAATACTGAGCAGGAAAGCTATAATTTTGGTCTCATATATAAAGCTAAACTCAAAATCAAAAATAAAAATGCAAATAAATGATTAATAATCCATTATATATTAACTACCAAAAACACATTTATTAAAGCTCACACATTTCACTCCTTGGAAAGTTCTAATCAGATTCCATTAATTCCAATTTTAGAAATCCCTATCTTGGTTAACTTGTTTACTGCCCCAAAGCAAATTAGAAGTAATAAGCTATCTGTAGACAGGCTCTCATTTTGAGACAAGCACTTTAATGGCAGAAAGCCGTGATGAGAGATAAAGAGAAATTTCTTTTTAAAAAGAAGCTTTAGAAAATAGAAATCAGAACTCCAAGTAGACCAGTTATGGCCATTTAGTGCAGAGTAAGCAACGTGCTATTTTATATTAGGCTCTGATAGTTGCACTATACAGTGAATAATAAGTATGATAGTTCCCAAAAGGTTAAATATAGTAATATTATGTGAAGTTCATTTTAAAAAAGATTTTAGTAGAGCTAAAATTGTTTAACAGTATGATTCCATTGTTTATGTTTTGCTTATGTGAAGTAGTTTATTTTCAAGTAATGAAAGTTCTGCCTTAAAATAAAACCCATTCATGAGAAGGAATCTTTTTAAAGACCATTGATGACTTCAAATATAAACTACTTATTAACTGACAGCAAGTTTACCTCTTTGTGTCACTTAGAACTCCTTAATTTTCACCTAGTATCATAGTGTAGAACTATTCCTGCCCCTGTTAGATTATTACCTCCTTGAAGATAGAGGTTAAATATCAGACACTTGATTGGACAGCTACACATAAAACAATGAGATTAGAACATTCCCTCACACCATATACAAAAATAAACTCAAAATGGTGTAAAGACCTAAATGTAAGACCTGAAACCATAAAATTTCTGGAAGAGAAAACAGAACACTCTTTGACATAAATCATAGCAATATTATCTTGGATCAGTCTCCTAAGGTAAAAGAAATAAAAGCAAAAATAAACAAATAGGACTTAATTAAACTAAAAAGTTTTTCACAGCAAAGAAACCATCAACAAAACAAAAAGACTACCTACAGAATGGGAGAAAATATTTGCAAATGATGTGACCGACAAGGGGTTAACATCCAAAATATACAAATAGCTCATACAACTCAACATTAAAAAAACAAACAACCCCATCAAAAATATGATTAGATCTGAACAGACATGTACCCAAAGAAGACATACAGATGGCCAACAGACACACGAAAAGATGCTCAATTTCACTAATCCTTAGAGAAATGCAAATGAAAACCACAATGAGATATCACCTCACACTGGTCAGAATGGCTATCATAAAAAGTCTACAAATAAATGTTGGAGAAGATGTGGTGAAAAGGGAACCTTGTGCACTGTTGGTGGGAATGTAAATTGGTGCAGCCACTATGGAAAACAGTATAGAGATTCCTCAAAAAACTAAAAAATAGAATTACATATGATCCAGCAATTCCACCCCTGGGTACATATCTGAAAAAGTGAAAACTCTAATTCAAAAAGATACATGCACCCTAATGTTCATAGTAGCATGATTTACAATAGCCAAGATATGGAAGCAACCCAAGTATCTATCAACAGATGATTGGATTAAGAAGATGTGGTGTGTGTGTGTGTGTGTGTGTATATACACACATACACACACACACACACACACACCATGGAATATTACTCAGTCATAAAACAGAACAAAATACTGCCATTTGCAGCAATATGGATGGACCTAGAGAATATTATGCTTAGTGAAATAAGTCAGAGAAAGACAAATGATGTATGGTATCACTTATATGTGGAATCTAGAAAATAATACAAATGAATGTATATGTAAAACAGAAACAAACTCACAGATACAGAAAGCAAATTTGTGGTTTCCAAAGGGGGGAGGGACGAGGGGAAGGACAAATTAGGAGTATGGGATTAACAGATAAAAACTACTATATATAAAATAGATAAGCAACAAGGATATACTGTATAGCACAGGAATTATACCCATTATCTTGTAATAATCTATAATGGAGTGTAAACTGCAAAAATAGTGAATCATTATGCTGTACACCTGAAACTAATGCATTATCGTAAATCAACTATACTTCAATTTAAAAAAAAGAATAGGAAATGAAATAAATAAATCAGACACTTGAATTCATCCTCATATCACGTACCCTCCAGTTGCACTCTGCATTGTCTAACATGTAGAAAGTGCTGAGTAAGTGAAGAAAAATGACTTACAATATATACATCTACATCCTTTATACTTTTAGTGATAATTAATAGTATCAAAACCTACATTTGGATAACACTGTAAAGGTAAATTTACATAATAAAATAATTAAATAGAATTTAATCTCAAAAATTCAAATTAGCTGGGAGGAAAGTCAGTTCAAATGGGTGAATGAAAGTATGAATTATTGAATATCCTTAAGGAAATACAGAATAGACAGAAGCTAATGCTGTGGATTTCCAGGACACACAGATTGAAATTGTTTGTTATAATTCAATTATATATCATATAATTTTACAGTTTTAGGTAGATTACAATTTAAATTTCATGGAAAAGACTTTAAAAACAAAGTTTTACTGTAATACGCTCCTTTACTAAGTCTTTTTAAATTTCTAATTAATGGGGGGGGTCAAAAATAAATAGTTTTGCCCTATGTATGTTCAAAAACCATAGGTTTTGGCACTCTAAGGAAATTTCCATTTAATTTATTACAGGCTTCCCTCAGGGATATTTTGGGTTTGGTTCCAGACCACCACAATAAAGTACTACCGCAATAAAGCTAGTCACACAATTTTTTTCTATTTCCCAGTGCATGTAAAAACTATGTTTACACTATTCTGTAGTCTCTTAAGTGTTCAATAGCTTTGTATCTAAAAAAACAATATACATACTTTAATTTATAAAAATATTAAACAAACAAAAAAATTACAATAGCAACAAAGATCACTGGTCACAGATCACCATAATTCACAGAAATATTTTGAGAATTACCAAAACGTGACACAGAGACATGAAGTGAGAAAATGCTGTTGGAAAAATGACGCTGATAGATTCACTCAAGGCAGGATTGCCAAAAACCTTCAATTTGTAAAAAACACGATTTCTGCAAAGCACAATAAAGCAAAGCATAATTAAATGAGTTATGTCTGTATTGTATATTTTATTTTCAAGGCAATTTGTTAAATAAGATTTAATTTTTAAACTTTTGAGAGACATCTATATAAATGTGTTCACGACTCCAATCTTATAACATATTTGTTTTGAAGAATATTTTTATTATCTCTATGTAATATTCATGCTCAGGTTTAGGGCTCAATCACAGTATATTTAACCATGCTTTAGGATTTATTCAGAAACAAATCAGTAGTTGAATATCATTAATTTCATTAAAATAATAAACATTTTTCTGATTAATTATCAAACATCTGTCTTTTTTTTTGATGCCTATAATGAAATACTATAAAGAGTTAGAGAGTAGATTTCAGTTGATAAGACAATGCCATAAAACTGTAAGTTTGATACGCAGGTGCAGGTTCTGGGTTACAGAAAATGAGATAATTTCTGAATAACAACAGACAAATTCTCAGAATTCAATCACACCAGAAGATGATTAGAAGTTTCCCATGTATAACAGAAAGCTCTTTCATATCTGAAGCAGGGACAATTGGTAAACATAATAAGCATTCTAGTGTAACTCATGGAAGAAAGAGATAGCAAAAGTCGGAGAGCTGAGTCAGCTTGATAAGCAAATAGTCAATCACTTGTTAATAAACTCTTTTCTTGTTAAGTCCATTAAGCTCTTTTATTAATATAACAATGTAGGTGATGCTGTTTTGAATAGAGAATTATTTGAGCAGGCAGGGCAGGGACTAATCTATTCACTCATTCATTCAATACTAAGTGCCTAAAATGTGCCAGTCACTGTGCCAGAAGCAGAAGCTATAAGAATATGACATTCTTCCCTTAAAAGTTGTATTGTCATCCATGAAAGAAATGGTTGATAAGCTGGACTTCATTAAAATTAAAAGGTTCTGCCCTGCAAAAGCTGATGTCAAGGGAATGAGAAAACAAGCCACAGACTTGGAGAAAATATTTGCAGAAGATAAATACATGTGATAAAAGATTGTTATCTAATACATACAAAGCATTCTTAAAACTCAACAATAACAAAATAAACAATCTAATTTAAAAATGAGCAAAAGACCTGCACAGATACCTCACCAAAGAAGACACGCAGATGGAAAATAAGCATATGAAAGAATGTTCAACATACTATGTCATTTGGGAAATGCAAATTAAAACAACAATAAACAATCACTACACAAGAAGTAGAATGGCTGAAATCCAAAACACTGACAACACCAAATGCTGGCAAAGATGTGAAGCAACAGAAACTCTCATTCATTGCTGGTTGGAATGCAAAGTATCTCAGGCTGTTAGGCAGTTTCTTACAGAACTAATCATATTCTTACCATATGATTCAGCAACTGCACTCTTTGGTATTTACATGGATGAACTGAAAACTCGGGTCCACACAAAAGCCTGCACATAGAGGTTTATAGCATCTTTATTCATAATTGTCAAAACTTAGAGGCAACTGAGATGTCCTTCAGTAGGCAAATGGATAAATAAACTGTGTTACATCCAGACAGTGGAATAGTATTCAACACTAGAAACAAATGAGTTATGAACCAGTAAAAAGACATGGAGAAACCTGAAATACATATTACTAAGTAAAATATTCAAACTAAAAAGGCTTCAAATATATACAAATTATATGATTCTAAAATATGACATTCTGGAAAAGGCAAAACTATGGAGAGAGTAAAAAATCAGTGGTTGTGGGGGCATTGGAGGAAGGAAGGACAAATAGGCAGAGCACAGATGACTTTTAGGGCAGTGAAACTACTCCACCAACTATGCAATAGTGGATATTTGACATTATACACTTGGCAAAACACATGAAATGTACAAACACCAAGAGTGAACTCTGCCAGGACTTCCCTGGTGGCGAAGTGGTTAAGAATCCTCCTGCCAATGCAGGGGACACGGGTCCAAGCCCTGGTCCGTGAAGATCCCACGTGCCACGGGGCAACTGAAGCCGTGGAGCACAACTACTGAAGCCCCCGTGCCTAGAGCCCGTGCTGTGCAACAAGATAAGCTACCGCAATGGGAAGCCCACGCACCACAACGAAGAGTAGCCCCCGCTCACCACAACTAGAGAAAGCCCGTGTGCAGCAATGAAGACCCAACAGAGCCATAAATAAATAAATAAATAAATAAATAAATAAATAAATAAATAAATAAATAAGAGTGAACTCTGCCAACCATTAAAATAAAGCAGGCAGTTATTTTAGCAGCAAAACAGGTTTACTTGGGATAACAGAGGAATTGCAATTCAGGACATGCAAGCTATGGAAAACCACAGGCAAGTCCAGCAAACAAAGGAGAGGAACATCACTTTATAGGGGAAAAAAGAAAGGAGAAAGTTGGGAGATGCTGCTTTGAACAAAAGTTGATCGGAGGAAAGCATGAGTTCAGGGTGGTGACAGTTTCTCATTGGCTGAGTGGTGGTAGTTTCTCATTGGCTGGGGCTGCTTCTGGGCAAGGAGAAAATCTTCCTTTCTCTTGTTGGAGTCGTAAAGTAAATCTTTCTTTCTCCTTCTTCCCGTTGGAGATGCAAGGTACATCTCTTCCTGTTTGGGGGCTGCAGATGGCAACAAGTGGTAGTGCATGAGAGCTCCCCCTTCAGGGCTTCCTGATTCCATTTTAAATGAGGTCTCCCTTTATTAATGTTCACAACTCTCATGTAAACTCTGGACATTGGATGATGATAATGTGTTACTGTCGTTCACGGATTATGACAAGGGTACCACTCTAGTGGGGGAAGTGTTGATGGTGGAGGAGTTTGTGCATGTGTGGGGGGCAGGGAGTATATGGGGATTCTTTATACTTTCCACTCAACTTTGCTGTGAACCTAAAACTACCCTTAAAAAAATAGTCTATTAAAAAAATGTAGTGGCTACTATAAAATGCAGACAAGTAATCAAATGATGACATTATAGGGTCTTATATGTTATGAGGGAGGCATGTAGTGGATACCACGGGAGCATGGCAAGAAAACATCCATTCTGATTGGAGAGGCAAAGCAAGGGACATCAAGGAGGGAGATCTCTGCTTATTTCCAAATTCCCCAGAGCAGGAAAATAATTCAGACAAATCCTAAGCATGTGTAGAAAAAGGAGGAAAAATTAGGCAAAGTCCTCTTAAAAAAGAAGAAAAATATGTGTTTCTAAACCAAAAAAGGGCATTTGGCTATTTACACAATTCATAATGTCATTACAAAAAAAACAAAAAAAAATCAAATTAATTCCTAAGGAGGTATTAAATCTAGATGCTAAATCTAGAAAGAAAATTCACTGAAGGGCAAAAATGTATTCAAGTTTAATGGAAAATATAAACCCAAGAAGCTCAATAAACACCAAGGACAAGAAACATGAGAAAATTACACCAAGGTATACCAGAATCAATGATGTCACCAAACCACTGATCAAGTCTTAAGAGCTGCCAGAGAATAACACATTGTACACAGAAGAAAATGAGGATGAAAGCAGATTTGTCATCAGAAACAATGAAAGCAAGACAACAGTGAATCAACTTTTTAAAGTACTAAAGAAAAGCTTGTCAACCAAGAATTCTATACTCAGTTTAAAAAAAAATTTTTAATGAAGGTGCTGAGAGAATTAATCACCAGCAGACTCTAACTATGAGAAATGTTAAAGGAAGTCCTAAAGGCAGAAGGAAAGAATACCAAATGGAGATATAGATCTAGAAAGAAGAATAAAGAACAATGGAATTGATAAGTACATGATATATACATATATAATTTTAATAATTTTTAATAATTTTAATTATTATTTATATCTTTTAAAGATAATTATTTAAGCAAAATTAATAACAATGTGTAGGGCTTATAATATATGTATAAGTTAACTGTATAATAGTTAATGAAATGAATTATATGATAACAATAGCACATACACCAGGAAGGGAAAAACAGAAATATACTATTGTATGATGAAATGGTACAATGTCATTTGAAAATAGACTATGATGAATTAAAACTGTATGCTCTAAACCCAAAAGCAACAGCTAAAATAAAAGAGTTACCACTAATGAGCCAACAAGGAAGTTAAAATAATATCATTTTTTAAAAATCCTCAGTTAATCTAGAAGAAGATAGAAAAAGAGAGAAAAGGGAACAAAGAACATATGGCATAAATAAAAAACAAATAGCAAGATGGTAGATTTAAACCCAAACATATCAGCATTTACATTAAATATAATTAATCTAAGCACCTTAATTAAAAGGCAGAAATTGTCATATTAGATAAAAAATGCAAGACCCAAATATATGCTGTCTATAATAAATCATTTTTAAATATAAAAATGCAGATAGATTAAAAGTGAACAGATATTTTTTAAAATGCCATGCTAACATTAATCAAAAGAAACATGGAGTGACTACATTGATATTAGGCAAGATGAATTTCAGAGCAAAGAATATTAGCAAGGCTAAAGAAAGGCACTTCATGAAAGGGTCAATTAATCAACAGGGTGTAAGAATCTTACACATTTATACATCTAACAGCAGAGTTTCAAAATACATAAAGCAAAAACTGATGGAACTGCAAAAAGAAAAAAATCCAACATTTCAGTCAGACATTTGACTATCCCTCTTTCAGTAACTGATAGAACAAGTAGACAGAAAGACAGTGAGAACATGGAAGATTTGAACAACACTCAAACTTGATCTAATTGACATTTATAAAGCATTCAACTCAACATGAGCAGAATATTCATTCTTTTCAAGTGTACACAGAACATGTACCAAGAGAAAATATATTCGAAGTTGCAAGAGAGCTGTATCGTTCTGCATATTAAAGTGAGACAATTTGTGCTTTGGGGGACAGAAAATGAGGTAAAGAGAGGGCAACGTGGAGGGAAGTCAGAGGCTAGAACCTGATTTGGAAAAAAATAGCTTAAGAACTTTATACGGTCAGATAAATCTAATATCCAATTCCGAATTATCTGTATTGTATATGCCCCTTCCCTTCACTGGGTAACCCCAAATCTCAGTGCATGTCTTGTAGTCACAGCTGCCTCTTGTGAGCAGTATGAGGATAAAGGAATAAAGGAATAAAGGAACAGGAAATGCTCCCATATTTGATTTGAAGCCAGGTCAGAGGTAAAGAAGCAGCCTCAAGATGCAGAGTAATGAGAATTCAACAAAAGCAGGAAACTGGAGTCAGAAGTGGCTAGCACAAATATATTTGCAGAAATCCTGAGGGCACTGGACTTGCCATAAAACATAGTGGCAGAGTTTGGCCTGACCTTATCCTGATGCTTAGGAGCAGTGTGACCCCAGGGAACATCTGTTTTACATTCCTCCCCCCCCCCCGCCCCCAACCAGTCACCTCAAGAGAAAAGAAACAGTATAAATCTACTTCTCTGTTGTTAGGAATGATTCCAAAGCTCTCTACCTAGAGGACAAAAGTGGTTACAAATTGTTTTTAAGTAACATTTCTATTACACATCTATCATCCAATTTAATTTGAGCACAGTATCTCAAAGCCCCAGCAACAAGTTGACAACAGCAGTGAAACAACTGTGAGAAAAAAATGGATGCTATCTCCAGGGAGGGAGAGCAGATATGTAAACAAGGACTTACTGCAAGGATGTACCTGAAGGCTAAACCCCAGCTGCTTTTGTGTCTCTGCCTCCACATATTTTTGACATTCTTCGATTGATAACGTACAGGAGCAGGGAAATGCAAATCAAACCCTCTTCTTGGCTGGCTAACATAGGCAGAGAATAAAACAAAATGTGAGGAGACTTCCGGGTAAGATGGCGGAAGAGTAAGACGCAGAGATCACCTTCCTCCCCACGGATACACCAGAAATACAGCTACACGTCGAACAACCCCTACAGAACACCTACTGAACGCTGGCAGAAGACCCCAGACCTCCCAAAAGGCAAGAAACTCCCCACATACCTGGGTAGGGCAAAGCGGAGAGATTCCCGCACAGAGAATCAGTGCTGAGCGGCACTCACCAGCCCGAGAGGCTTGTCTGCTCGCCCGCCGGGGCAGGCGGCGCTGAAAGCTGAGGCTCGGGCTTCGGTCAGAGCGCAGGGAGAGGACTGGGGCTGGCGGCGAGAACTCAGCCTGAAGGGGGCTAATGTGCCACAGCTAGCCGGCAGGGAGTCCGGGAAAACTCTGGAGCTGCCGAAGAGGCAAGAGACTTTTTCTTCCCTCTTGGTTTCCTGGTGCGCGAGGAGAGGGGATTAAGAGCGCTGCTTAAAGGGGCTCCACAGACGGGCGCGAGTCACGACTGAAAGCGCGGAGCCCAGTGACGGGCGTGGGACGCTGGGGCTGCTGCTGCTGCCGCCAAGAAGCCTGTGTGCGAGCACAGGTCACTGTCCACACCGCCCTTCCGGGAGCCTGTGCAGCCCGCCACTGCCGGGGTCCCGGGATCCAGGGGCGGCTTCCCTGGGAGAACGCACGGCGCGCCTCGGGCTGGTGCAACGTCACGCCGACCTCTGCCGCTGCAGGCTCGCCCCGCACTCCGTGCCCCTCCCTCCCGCCTGGCCTGAGTGAGCCAGAGTCCCCGAAGAGGCTGCTCCTTTAACCCTGTCCTGTCTGAGCGAAGAACAGACGCCCTCCGGCGACCTACACGCAGAGGCGGGGCCAAATCCAAAGCTGAGACCCAGGAGCTGTGAGAACAAAGAAGAGAAAGGGAAACCTCTCCCAGCAGCCTCAGAAGCAGCGGATTAAAGCTCCACAATCAACTTGATGTACCCTGCATCTGTGGAATACATGAATAGACAACAAATCATCCCAAATTGAGGAGCCAGGAGTCAGTGCTGTGCCTCTGAGGTGGGAGAGCCAACTTCAGGACACTGGTCCACAAGAGACCTCCCAGCTCCACATAATATCAAACGGCAAAAATCTTCCAGAGATCTCCATCTCAACACCAGCACCCAGCTTCACTCAACGACCAGCAAGCTACAGTGCTGGACACCCTATGCCAAACAACTAGCAAGACAGGAACACAATGCCACCCATTAGCAGAGAGGTGGACTAAAATCATAAAAATCCGCAGACACCCCAAAACACACCACCAGACGTGGACCTGCCCACCAGAAAGACAAGATCCAGCCTCATCCACCAGAACAGAGGCACTAGTCCCCTCCACCAGGAAGTCTACACAACACACTAAACCAACCTTAGCCACTGGGGACAGACACCAAAAACAACAGGAACTACGAACCTGCAGCCTGCAAAAAGGAGACCCCAAACACAGTAACATAAGCAAAATGAGAAGACAGAAAAACACACAGCAGGAGAAGGAGCAAGATAAAAACCCACCAGACCTAATAAATGAAGAGGTAATAGGCACTCTACCTGAAAAAGAATTCAGAATAATGATGGTAAAGATGATCCAAGATTCTATTTCCCAGATCCAAAATCTTGGAAATAGAATAGACAAAATGCAAGAAACAGTTAACAAGGACCTAGAAGAACTAAAGATGAATCAAGCATCGATTAAAAACACAATAAATGAAATGAAAAATACTCTAGATGGGATCAGTAGCAGAATAACTGAGGCAGAAGAACGGATAAGTGAGGTGGAAGATAAAATAGTGGAAATAACTGCTGCAGAGCAAAATAAAGAAAAAAGAATGAAAAGAACAGAGGACAGTCTCAGAGACCTCTGGGACAACATTAAACGCACCAATGTTCGAATTATAGGGGTTCCAGAAGAAGAAGAGAAAAAGAAAGGGACTGAGAAAATATTTGAAGAGATTATAGTTGAAAACTTCCCTAATATGGGAAAGGAAATAGTTAATCAAGTCCAGGAGGCACAGAGAGTCCCATACAGAATAAATCCAAGGAGAAATACGCCAAGACACATATTAATCAAACTGTCAAAACTTAAACACAAAGAAATCATATTAAAAGCAGCAAGGCAAAAACAACAAATAACACACAAGGGAATCTCCATCAGGATAACAGCTGATCTCTCAGCAGAAACTCTACAAGCCAGAAGGGAGTGGCAGGACATAATTAAAGTGATGAAGGAGAAAAACCTGCAACCAAGATTACTCTACCCAACAAGGATCTCATTCAGGTTTGATGGAGAAATTAAAACGTTTACAGACAAGCAAAAGCTGAGAGAGTTCAGCACCACCAAACCAGCTTTACAACAAATGCTAAAGGAACTTCTCTAGGCAAGAAACACAACAGAAGGAAAAGACCTACAATAACGAACCCAAAACAATTAAGAAAATGGGAATAGGAGCATACATATCAATAATTACCTTAAATGTAAATGGACTAAATGCTCCCACCAAAAGACACAGATTGGCTGAATGGATACAAAAACAAGACCCACATATATGCTGTCTACAAGAGACCCACTTCAGACCTAGAGACACATACAGACTGAAAGTAAGGGGATGGAAAAAGATATTCCATGCAAATGGAAACCAAAAGAAAGCTGGAGTAGCAATTCTCATATCAGACAAAATAGACTTTAAAGTAAAGAATACTAGAAGAGACAAAGAAGGACACTACATAATGATCAAGGGATCGATCCAAGAAGAAGATATAACAATTGTAAATATTTATGCACCAAACATAGGAGCACCTCAATACATAAGGCAAATACTAACAGCCATAAAAGGAGAAATCGACAGTAACACAATCATAGTAGGGGACTTTAACACCCCACTTTCACCAATGGACAGACCATCCAAAATGAAAATAAATAAGGAAACACAAGCTTTAAATGATACATTAAACAAGATGGACTTAATTGATATTTATAGGACATTCCATCCAAAAACAACAGAATACACATTTTTCTCAAGTGCTCATGGAACATTCTCCAGGATAGATCATATCTTGGGTCACAATTCAAGCCTTGGTAAATTTAAGAAAATTGAAATTGTATCAAGTATCTTTTCCGACCACAATACTATGAGACTAGATATCAATTACAGGAAAAGAGCTGTAAAAAATACAAACACATGGAGGCTAAACAATACACTACTCAATAACGAAGTGATCACTGAAGAAATCAAAGAGGAAATTAAAAAATACCTAGAAACAAATGACAATGGAGACATGACGACCCAAAACCTATGGGATGCAGCAAAAGCAGTTCTAAGAGGGAAGTTTATATCAATACAATCCCACCTTAAGAAACAGGAAACATCTCGAATAAACAACCTAACCTTGCACCTAAAGCAATTAGAGAAAGAAGAACAAAAACATCCCAAAGTTAGCAGAAGGAAAGAAATCATAAAAATCAGATCAGAAATAAATGAAAAAGAAATGAAGGAAACAATAGCAAAGATCAATAAAACTAAAAGCTGGTTCTTTGAGAAGATAAGCAAAATTGATAAACCATTAGCCAGACTCATCAAGAAAAAAAGGGAGAAGACTCAAATCAATAGAATTAGAAATGAAAAAGGAGAAGTAACAACTGACACTGCAGAAATACAAAAGATCATGAGAGATTACTACAAGCAACTCTATGCCAATAAAATGGACAACCTGGAAGAAATGGACAAATTCTTAGAAATGCACAACCTGCCAAGACTGAATCAGGAAGAAATAGAAAATATGAACAGACCAATCACAAGCACTGAAATTGAAACTGTGATAAAAAAATCTTCCAACAAACAAAAGCCCAGGACCAGATGGCTTCACAGGTGAATTCTATCAAGCATTTAGAGAAGAGATAACACCTATCCTTCTCAAACTCTTCCAAAATATAGCAGAGGGAGGAACACTCCCAAACTCATTCTACGAGGCCACCATCACCTTGATACCAAAACCAGGCAAGGATGTCACAAAGAAAGAAAACTACAGGCCAATATCACTGATGAACATAGATGCAAAAATCCTCAACAAAATACTGGCAAACAGAATCCAACAGCACATTAAAAGGATCATACACCATGATCAAGTGGGGTTTATTCCAGGAATGCAAGGATTCTTCAATATATGCAAATCAATCAACGTGATACACCATATTAACAAATTGAAGGAGAAAAACCATATGATCATCTCAATAGATGCAGAGAAAGCTTTCGACAAAATTCAACACCCATTTATGATAAAAACCTTGCAGAAAGTAGGCATAGAGGGAACTTTCCTCAACATAATAAAGGCCATATATGACAAACCCACAGCCAGCATCGTTCTCAATGGTGAAAAACTGAAACCATTTCCACTAAGATCAGGAACAAGACAAGGTTGCCCACTCTCACCACTCTTATTCAACATAGTTTTGGAAGTTTTAGCCACAGCAATCAGAGGAGAAAAGGAAATAAAAGGAATCCAAATCGGAAAAGAAGAAGTAAAGCTGTCACTGTTTGCAGATGACATGATACTATACATAGAGAATCCTAAAGATGCTACCAGAAAACTACTAGAGCTAATCAATGAATTTGGTAAAGTTGCAGGATACAAAATTAATGCACAGAAATCTCTGGCATTCCTATATACTAATGATGAAAAATCTGAAAGTGAAATCAAGGAAACACTCCCATTGCAACCAAAAGAATAAAATATCTAGGAATAAACCTCCCTAAGGAGACAAAAGACCTGTATGCAGAAAATTATAAGACACTGATGAAAGAAATTAAAGATGATACAAATAGATGGAGAGATGTACCATGTTCTTGGATTGGAAGAATCAACATTGTGAAAATGACTCTACTACCCAAAGCAATCTACAGATTCAATGCAATCCCTATCAAACTACCCCTGGCATTTTTCACAGAACTAGAACAAAAAATTTCACAATTTGTATGGAAACACAAAAGACCCCGAATAGCCAAAGCAATCTTGAGAACGAAAAATGGAGCTGGAGGAATCAGGCTCCCTGACTTCAGACTATACTACAAAGCTACAGTAATCAAGACAGTATGGTACTGGCACAAAAACAGAAAGATAGATCAATGGAACAGGATAGAAAGCCCAGAGATAAACCCACGGACATATGGTCACCTTATCTTTGATAAAGGAGGCAGGAATGTACAGTGGAGAAAGGACAGTCTCTTCAATAAGTGGTGCTGGGAAAACTGGATAGGGACATGTAAAAGTATGAGATTAGATCACTCCCTAACACCATACACAGAAATAGGCTCAAAATGGATTAAAGACCTAAATGTAAGGCCAGACACTATCAAACTCTTAGAGGAAAACATAGGCAGAACACTCTGTGACATAAATCACAGCAAGATCCTTTTGGACCCACCTCCTAGAGAAATGGAAATAAAGACAAAAATAAACACATGGGACCTAATGAAACTTAAAAGCGTTTGCACAGCAAAGGAAACCATAAACAAGACCAAAAGACAACCCTCAGAATGGGAGAAAATATTTGCAAATGAAGCAACTGACAAAGGATTGATCTCCAAAATTTATAAGCAGCTCATGCAGCTCAATAACAAAAAAACAAACAAACCAATCCAAAAATGGGCAGAAGACCTAAATAGACATTTCTCCACAGAAGATATACAGACTGCCAACAAACACATGAAAGGATGCTGAACATCATTCATCATTAGAGAAATGCAAATCAAAACTACAATGAGATATCATCTCACACCAGTCAGAATGGCCATCATCAAAAAATCTAGAAACAATAAATGCTGGAGAGGGTGTGGGAAAAAAGGGAACACTCTTGCACTGCTGGTGGGAATGTGAATTGGTACAGCCACTATGGAGAACGGTATGGAGGTTCCTTAAAAAACTACAAATAGAACTACCATATGACCCAGCAATCCCACTACTGGGCATATACCCTGAGAAAACCATAATTCAAAAAGAGACATGTACCAAAATGTTCATAGCAGCCCTATTTACAATAGCCCGGAGATGGAAACAACCTAAGTGTCCATCATCGGATGAATGGGTAAAGAAGATGTGGCACATATATACAATGGAATATTACTCAGCCATAAAAGGAAATGAAATTGAGCTATTTGTAATGAGGTGGATGGACCTAGAGTCTGTCATACAGAGTGAAGTAAGTCAGAAAGAGAAAGACAAATACTGTATGCTGACACATATATGTGGAATTTAAGAAAAAAAAATGTCATGAAGAACATAGGGGTAAGACAGGAATACAGACACAGAGCTACTAGAGAATGGACTTGAGGATATGGGGAGGGGGAAGGGTAAGCTGTGACAAAGTGAAAGAGCGGCATGGACATATATACACTACCAAACGTAAGGTAGATAGCTAGTGGGAAGCAGCCGCATAGCACAGGGAGATCAGCTCGGTGCTTTGTGACCGCCTGGAGGGGTGGGATAGGGAGGGTGGGAGGGAGACGCAAAAGGGAGGGGATATGGGAACATATGTATATGTATAACTGATTAAATTTGTTATAAAGCAAAAAAAAAAATGTGAGCTTTAGGATAGTGATAGCATACTCAAACTGTTTTAAAACATCTTCATAGAGGGGAGGGCTTGGGGACTCAGTCACCTGGAGGAATTCAAGAGGATATTTGACAAAATTCTCTGCATTTAAATTTTTGAGAGATACTGAATCTTGGTACCACTCATCAGTTCCCACTGGTCAGTCTCCTTCTGAAAGTTAAAATGTTCTTTGGTCTCCTTGCTTGGATCAGAAGGTTGTCATACAAAGAACATCTGAGCACCCAAGGCTCCCACAATCAGCAACTGCAGTGGGACAGAGATGGTAATGAAGCCCAGGTCCCAGAGCAGGGAGGATCTTTTAACAGTCTGAAATTAGATATGGCACTGCTGCTGATGAAGCTGTGTTTTTACTTGTCTGTATTGGCTAGATTATCACTCCATAAAGGTGATGAAACTGTTTAGGTCACTCACGTTGTGTCTCCAGTACCTGGCACAATGCCTACCTAGCACAAGAAAGTGCTTAATAAATTGTTGTAGAATTGGATGGTGGCCAAATTCAAAGAGTATGAACAAGTCTGGAATAAAACAACAACACACACACACACAAAAATGGTTTATGATTGCAGCCATGGTAGGAGCTTCAACCACCAAGTGGTACTAAATCAGGGTCCCTCTGAGAGATGGAGTTGTGATGTTTCCCAGCTATCAAAGCAGGACAATTCCTTAAGCTCCAGTGACATGTGCCAACAAGGGTAGTTAATGTTGTAGAGATTTAGAGAAAGCATTTGTGGGTTTTTTCTCAGCATAGTAACAAAGTTCAAATTGTTGGCCATCTGTAAAATAAGCAGAAAGTTTTACAAATGATCTCCTTCCTCTTTCTGGGCCTTTTTTTACCATCCTTTTCCAGCACTGAACTCCTTTTTCTCTACTCTGCTACAGCCAACTTCCTCCTCATTCCCCTGCCCTCACCTAAATAAGCCAGATCCACGTAACCACCAGCCAAATAATAGTAAACATTTCCTATTTTAAAAGATACCAATTTGGTAAATACATTTTTAGCAAGGTGTTATGACTTCTAAGAACTTCCTCTGTTACCCTTCTCAGGCATATGTGCATTTGCACTGAAGAAATCATATCTTAACTCAGGAGAATGCATGTAAATGGGGCTTTTTGAGAAATCAATGAACCTGGATTTTAAAATCTTTTAAAAAAGATGAAGGCCATATAGCAGGAATTTTAATCCAGCATGAAAAGAATAAATTGTTTTCATTTAAAGTGAGTGGGAAAAAAAGAAAACCAATCTGTTTGATCTGTGGTGCTCCTTTTACTAGCCTTAAGACATTTAATCTATAAGAGCATTTTCAGTAGAATAACAAGAAATCTAAATTAAATATCTACTAAGATCACTGTAGAGTTTTGTTTCATCTCTAAGAAATCTGCACATAACCTTGCATATGTATGCTTCTTTATTGGACATTAACAGAAAATATAAATCATAGTGTGTCTTGTAAAAAGACTAAAACAAACATGGTACAGGATTCTCAATTTCCCCTTTGCCTTCAACCATGGCCTTTCCCCCCTTTTTTCCTCTCCCCTCCCAACTACACATTTTTTTTTTTTTTTTTTTTTGGCTACCTCACCTACCTCTGAACCTTGACTAACCGACAAACCACAAGGCTTGCAAAAACAGCTCTTAGAAAGTACTGCTCTGACAGTTATCGGACAGGATGGCACCAACAATCCCAAGCCAGAAACATGAAAACCAGAACAATCTCCAACTGCAAGTTTTGCAGCAACTAAAGACACAAAACTACTTGAGCCAAACCACAAAGATACATATTCCCCTCTCTTCCTTACCTGATAAAACTCCCACCCTGCTTCAATACAAGAGTCAACCCATCATCAGGTTTTCCCTGCTGTACATCAGACTAATAAAGCTTTTAAGGCCTATTTGAGTTACTTAATGTATTTTCCTTTGAAAGTCTTAATGTGAATATTAACACTCAAATATAAGCTCCTGTGCATTGAGTTATACAAAGTCACATATATCTGTCTGTTGCAGATTTTACCAAAACATCCTTACCTCATTACTAACTGGGGTCAAGATGTCAGGTGGGGCAGCATAGGGATTTGACCATGGTGTGGCTACTCATGGGCAGGTAGTAGATGAATTTCTCCTTTATTTTATTTCTCCCCTTCATCTGAATTATCTTTCCCCAGTTTCCTTATCTTTGTAGTCTAAGATTATATCAAAAAGTCATTTGCCATGGATTCCTTAAGATCATTTATTAACCACTTTCAGACATGACAGGTCTACTAAACCTTCTGCTTTAACAGAATAAATCTGCTTATTCTTGAGCTACGACCAATCATAGAATCTGCATGCGTGACATAATTTTTTACTTGTTAAAATTTCCTACTTTTTATTCTGATGGATTCACAGACCCTTCAGAGTTGAAAAGGAGACTTTGAAAGTCATCATTCATTTGTGCAATGAGATTTCCCATGTAACATACATAGTGATAGTAGTATCTTTACTTTGCAGAATATGTTTTACAATTTACAAAACATACACATATGCAGGCTTTCTGGTGTATGACATACAAAGACATTCAGCTTCTCCTTAAGTACTATTTATAAGTGTGGTCTCATTACATTTAAGGCTGTCTACTTATAGAAATCGTGCCAGCCAGTGACAGCAAATGTAATTCTTTGATACCGACAGCTGAATCTCAATTGTTCCAAACTCTCACCTGCATAACTGTAAGAATTTTCAGTTTTCACAGAAAATTTCTGGGAATCCTGAGTTTCTTATGGACTGTGGTCCTTGCTCATCACTCTAGCCAGCTTGCCTGAGATATTTCCATAGCAGCTCCAGGCATTTCTACCAAGACTCTATTCCAACCTCAAACTCCATCCTATCACTGTCGCCATTGGCACTGAATGCCTTCACTGGAATCTCAGTCTGGAAACATGTGTCCTGCTTACAGAGGACGCTCCTTCTGTGTTACTCGCAGCCTCTCAGAGAGCTTGTGGCAAGACTGCCTGGACCCAGAA
The DNA here is from genome assembly GCF_964341445.2 of Mesoplodon mirus. Lineage (NCBI taxonomy): Eukaryota > Metazoa > Chordata > Mammalia > Artiodactyla > Ziphiidae > Mesoplodon > Mesoplodon mirus. The sequence goes on from NC_138984.1 coordinate 67,584,311, forward strand.
TTGTTAAGGCGGGGTGGCTCTTTCAATTCACACACACAGTCACTTCTCCTCAGGGCATAAACACACAGCCAGGATGGCTGGCTGAAGACAAAAAACAAGGTTAGCTAGAACTGTCATTGCTTTCCAGAAGGCAAACCCTATTATTGAGCCTGGGCTACGCTTGATCTATTTTTATGATGATTTCTCTCTCAAGGTCACCTTTGTCTTCTCTTGCGATCTTTGACAGAAGCACTCCTGTCAGTAATACATTTTACAATATGCTTGAAACTTAGTTTTGGACAGTATTGATCTTTCTCTCATCCAGGAGGCAAAGCATCCTAAACTCCTTTCTCAATCGATGAATATAATTGAAAACTCAGGAGAAGAACTGTTGTTTGGGTTATTCACCAGAAATCCCAGCTTCTGCCAGGTCAATCCTCCTTTTTATATTTCTTCTTAAAAAAATGCTGCATCTTATTATCTCCTATCCTTTCATTCAAGTTGTGCCCTCTGGAGAAGACTAACTCCTTGTGAAAGTCCATTCAGACCCTAGCTACCAAAGACCACTCACTCTTTTTCAACCTGAATACACCTTCCCCTTTCTCATAGAAAACAGCTGGTGGATCATTTCTCAGGCTGGCCACAACCCTGGGATCTGCTCCAGTTGGCTGATGTGCCTCTTAAAATCCAGTGCTTCAGCTGAAGGCCAACTTCAATAGGGTATAGTTGGAGGTGTCCCTTTCTTAATCTGGGTACCATATTTCTGTCAAAAACTCCTAAGACTGGGGATTTTGCCCATCTTTCAATACCAGGCAGAAACTGAACTAGTACTTTTAAACTTTATAAAGGTTAAGTTCACTCAAATCAGCCCACACCACTTTACTTGACAAATTCTAGTCAAAGTCACCAGTGAGGGCTTCCCTGGTGGCGCAGTGGTTGAGAGTCCACCTGCCAATGCAGGGGACACAGGTTCGTGCCCCAGTCCGGGAAGATCCCACATGCTGCGGAGCGGCTGGGCCCGTGAGCCATGGCCACTGAGCCTGCCCGTCCGGAGCCTGTGCTCCGCAACGGGAGAGGCCACAACAGTGAGAGGCCCGCGTACCGCAAAAAAAAAAAAAAAAAAAAAAAAAAAAAAAAAAAAGTCTCCAGTGACGTTCATTTGCTAAACCTAGTGATCAGATGCAACACTCATATATATGCTCAGGTGCTCTCTGGCCATCCCCACTAACAGGTATCTCAGACTTAACATGCTCAAAAGTGAAACCCTATTATTTCCTCTGCTAACATGCCCCACCCATATTCTTCCTCACTGGAGTTTCTCAATTATTGTTAATGTCCTCCTTCCAGTTGCTCAGGCCAAACACCTTGGTGTTATCCTCGGATGCTCTTTACATATCCCTTGTTTAATTCATCAGTAAATCTAGGCAGCTCTTCCTTCAAAGTATATCCAGAATTTCTGCAAGTACATCTCACCTCCCCCTCCAGTGCTGCCCTGATTCATACCATCTCTCACCTGGCTTAGTGCAGGAGCATCCTAACTGGTCTCTGCTTGTCAACACAGCAGCCAAAATGAGCCTGTTAAAACACAAGCCAGCTCATGGCACTCTTTCCAATATCCTCTGACAACTTGGCATCTCTTTCAGAGTAAAAACCAAGAAGTCCTTATTATGGCCTACCGAGCCCTGCAAACCCTGCCTTCTCCTCACCTCTTACTGCCCTTCCTTGACTCTCTCTGCTCCAGTCACCCAGCTTCCTTCTGTTCTTGAACAGGAGAAATGTCTCCTGGTATGTTCTTCCCCCAGACACCCAAATACCCTGCTCCCTCACCTCCTTCAAGTTTGCATTCAAATATCATCTTATTCAAAAAAAGAACTGGAGTTCTAATGGACTAGTACTAAAAATTATTTCCAAGAATAGGTAAAACTCTTGTTTTTCTACAGTATTACCCATTAGAATGTTTTAGTATTTCAGGATGAGAAAGAGACTTTTAGAATTGTTTAGAATTCTAATTAAAAAAAAAAATCAACCAAGGCATGTTAGATTTCTACCTTTTGATTTTTTGCAATGGCATTACAGTTCCCTAAGTCTAATATTTGCCTTTTCTTTTCTAAAATGTTCTTAGGTGATTTGATTGGCTAAGATCCCCTTGTCAGATGCCCACTCTGCATTACTGGAAGTTCCACCCTTGCTCCAGTGGATGTCTAGAGCTTCCCACCTGCATACCTCTCTGCACTCTGGCCCCTCCACTGAGATCATCCCTGCTTCCACACCCATAATGCTGAAAGTCTCCCTGTACTCTGTGACCCAGATCAGATGCTACTTCCTCCAAGAAGCTTTCTCTGATCTCTCCTGCAAAAAGGTACCTCTTCTTCCTGGGAACCCACAGCATTGATTTGCACTTCTTAGTGTGTCTGTTCTTGTATGTGACCTTTTGACATGACTCATGTCCCCTAAATAGCTATTATGTATTTCCTGACATTATATTTTATTTGCTGTTTTATTCCCTGCAGTGCTTAGAAGTACCTCACATAAAATGAGATTTCAATAAGATGTTCATTGAATAATTAGGTAAAAATGGAATGAGTAATAAGTAAAATTAAGACACATTCTTAAACTGCCCTGTTTTTAATTATCATTGTTTTAATTAAACCTATTCAAACAAGAGTGTCATTATCTTAAATTAATATTAATGACAGTAGTATTTGAATTGCCTCCAATCATTTTAAGGTCATTATTTAAAATGTGTTTTAATTATTAGAAAAATACCTACTACTAATATTTTCCTTGGCTTTTTATTTTCAGGAGTGGTTGCATTTATATAAAACATATCGAATATATACAGGCATCTAATATAAATATGTCTATATATATTAGATATGGATTCATATGTATAAATACTCAGCAGTGGTCATCCTCTCAGCAAAGAACATGTACATATGCACAAGTTATATTTTCTTTGTAGGCTGTGTATGTTTGTGTGTTTGTGTGGGCATCACATAACTTTTCAAGTAGGACTATTGATCAAAGATGGGAGTAACTAATATAAACACCCTTAGGCATTTCCAAGGACCAGAATACTTTGAAGTATTTCAGCAAGAACATATTGACCTCTTTGGGGAAAAGAACTGTGTGCAGCAATCAGACATGACTATCTAATGTTGAAGATCAAAGTGTATTGACTGAAATCTGCAGTTGCCATAGCTACTGAGCCCTGTGAATTTACTATAGTTCTCTTACTGCAAGCACAAGATTTACAGTTAAGACCTGCTTTATTGACTAGAAGGGTTATCTGTTCATTAAATCTGGGATTTTACTGGAATGATTTTCAGCCCACATTGTTTACTAAATTGAATCTGATTCAGTGAAATTAAAATTAAAATGCAACATTCTCAAGGTACACATTTATCATCTACTCTATCAGTCTTTTAAGGATGTGTAAAATATCCTAAGAGCAACTCCAGTCCTAGAAGATAAGATGTTTATGAAGTGTTTTCATATGGGGCAGGTTCTCAGTTGACTGTAATGCCTGAAACAGGAGTCCTGTGGCAAAGCTGACAAGTAAGACTAAGCCAATATGTCTCAAACTGTCTCCCACAAATATAGCTTAATGCCTTTTCCCTGGTGACACCGAGTGGATTTCTGAAGCTAGGTTTTGAATCCCCAAATCTCAATCATCAGAGCATGTCTGGTTATCTAAAGCTACTTTCTGAAACCTTCCTTCAAATGAGGATTTTTAAACCAAAATCCTATGCTTGGCTGCCTTATCTACAATTGACCTGGTTCTCAATTTCTTATTAGATCTATTATTCTAAAAAACATTTCATTTATTCATCTAATTTCTGAATAAGTATTTGCCTGTTGAGCCACTGCTCCCAATGAGGTATTTTTGTAACTAAATGGGTGTGGTTGGCAGAGAGGAAAACTGAAGGTGAAGCTAGTTAGTAAGTCTCCAGTTACTTGCTGTGTGAGTAACTGGATTCCCCCCCCGCAGTTATTAGTTGTCTTTATGTTCATAAATCTGCCCTGTATTGACTTTCTAGGGCCTTAGGGGAAGGAATTTCCAAAACTTGCCTTCTTGTTTATTATACCAGATATCAAAAAATATGCAATAAGAAGAACAACTAGATGGATGTCCAAAAGCATGATTCTAGTTGCTAGGCCAGGTTTGAATTCTTGGTCATCTCAGCCTCAGTTTCCTCAACTGGAAAACAGAGAAAATAATAGTTTCCTCTTCATGGTGTTTCATAAAAATTTAATAAATTAATATATATGAGGTTCTTAACTGAGTGCTTGACTCCTAAGTACTCAGCAAAGTTAGGTTATTATTTTCAGGACAACTTATTTTGCTGAGAAGTCTTTAAAAGTAAGAAGGAAGAGAAAGAAAAGATGAAGAAAAAATTCCTTTGGTTCCAAATATAATTTAGAAGGTACAAGGAGGTCACTTCTAATTTTATTGTACAATCTCCTATTCCCCTCTGATCAGGCAACACATTTTAAGTTTTGTTCTTAGGAAACATTAGACTTGGAAAATGTCACAGTTATACTATAGAGTTTAACAGAAATACTTCATAGTAATTAGAAACACTGACTACTTATTCAAGTTCAGATCATTTAGGACAAAATGAAATACTGAATTACAGCTTACTCTAGTTCCCCAACTGGGAAAAAAAAGAGTTTTGTGCTCTCTTTTTAAGCTCTTTCCTGGGGTGCCATCTGCAGCCTTAAAAACAAACAAACAATAGTATAGTGCATGGGAACTCCAAAGCCAGGGGCCATAGCCATGGTTTCCTTATTAAGAGTGGCCTAAGTCCACATGGCCCTAACTAGATACACATATAAGTGTATGAAATTTGTGAGTAAGAAATAAAGCTTTTGTTCAATATACAAAAGCACCACATCTCCATTTCCTTGCCTCCAGGCATCCTCTCTATTTGCTAATAAAGAAGAGCATAACATAATGATATGCAGCCATGTGATAAAAATCAGAATATATTGAATATCCATTTGGAGTATAACTCAGTATCTGTATCTATTTAAAATACTGCCAAGTGTGATCATCAAATAGAAATCAAGCTGGAAAAGTAGTGCACAGAAAATGTCCGTTTCCTCAGGTTAAATTAATTCACCCAATTGCTCACCCGCCCTTAAGTCAATAATTCTTTTCTCTTGTTCAGGTGATCCACAGCCTTTAGGCAATGCATTCTAGGACTTCGTGGGCAAATCCTGTATGTACCTCCCTAAGACTCTCTCTTTAAGTTTTTATCTATACCAGTTACCTCTGCATCAAACCCAAGAAAGAGTCAAACTGGAATCTTTATACCAAGTGTATATATAGGAATCAAGAAAATATATGAAAAAAATAAAGTTGCTACTGTGATAAATAGAAGTAGGAGCAAGCACTCTGTTCTACTAAGAATTAATATGTTTCTCAGCTGTTCTTATTCTGAGACAGCTTTGTTGTAATTTGGCAAGATTCAGGAATGTGGGAAGTTTTTTCCGGTTGGCCCATGGACAATTTTATATGGGGTAGAACAATAATTGCTGGCCAGAGTATTAAAGCCCAGAAGATAATTAAATAATGCAAAAGGAACAAAGTGGACTTTGCAAGCTGTGCTGCTACTTCTCAGTCTCTTGCTCTACCGAGAATTCAGATTGCTACTCAATGGGTTTATTATATAATCTTGCTGTGAACAACTTATAAACTATAACTGGGATTTTCATCTAAAAGAACATAAAAATTTTAAGAGAAGTAAACTATGGTGTAGCCCCCAAATCTTCCAAATTAACTATACTGGAATAAATATATCTTCTCCTAAGTGCTGTGACTTGGTCTATTAGTTTAAATCATGAAGAGGGTGAGGTTTTATGTATTCTCTTATTAGATTAAAATGGAATGTGTTTGGGACCCAGTGGTTTTGTACACAGACAGAAACTTATCAGCAGATACTTTTTAAATAAGCTTAGATATTTTCTAAGTAAACTTCTAAAGTTAGTAGTGATTCCAAATATTTTTATGACTTCCCTAAATTTGTTTCCTTTTAATTCTAATATTATAGATTTTAGTTATGTTTGAAATTAGAGTCCAGTTTAAATTATTTTCCTTCCTGAAAACAGATTTGAAATTGTAACATAGGGACTCCAATGATTAAAAAAGATGACTGGAGCAACTAAAGCAAAAAGTCTTGAAAGTGACTTCTAGCAAATATCTGCTTTGAAATCCCTAGTTTTAAAATGTTGCCAAAAGTACTTTTCCACTTTATTTAGATAATCAAACAAAGCCTACAAAGAAAAATAAAAATGAGATGAGAACACTCCCATTAATCATTCAAATGGATCCAAAATGAGAAAGATTGAAAATAGTTCATTGGGAATTCCCTGGCAGTCCAGTGGTTAGGACTCCATGGTTTCACTGCCAAGGGCCTGGGTTCAATCCCTGGTCAGGGAACTAAGATCCCACAAGCTGTGTGGCACAGCCAAAAAAAAAAAAAAAAGAAAATAGTTCATTAATATTTTTTGTGTTTTAGAGTAATCATTTTTCTATTGAAACTGAGTTCAAGAGAGAGATCAAGATGGTGGAGTACAAGGACATGGAACTCACCTCCCTCCATGAACACATAAACTTAAATCTACATGCAGAACAGTTCTCACTGAAAACTAACTGGAAACTGGCAGAAGGACTCCTGTACAACCAAGGCTGTAAGAAAGATACACATGTTAACTGGGTAGAACAGGAAGAAACTGAGCTCAAGGACATAGATGGTATAAAATGTGTATGTATGTGTATACATATATATATAAACAGAGACATATTTTTTTAAGCCACCAGAAAGCTATGTACTCAAAGAAATCTAAAGGAACTGAATTTCAAAGAAGGGTGAGCCCTTCCAGGTTTGTCTAAGGTCAGTTACTACTTTCATCAACAGGAGTAATTGCCCAGTGTGCGCACAGGTAAGCAGAGTATCTTGCCTGCCATAAGCCATGGGGAGGGGAGTGTTGGTATCTAAGAGAAGGAGAAATCAGCAAACCTTTTACTGGTCACATGAGCCTACTTGAAGGACTGGAATCTAGAACAGTCCCAAATGCAGAACTTGTTCCGTCCAACTGCCATTGATTCTCTCCCACAAGTTCATGGTGGTTCAGGATGCTCTGTGCTGGGCTAGAAAGCAAAGGAAGATCTCTTGCAGTCCTAGTGGTGCACAGATCCCAAAGTTTCACTAGAGAGAGATGCTTGTATTACACATAACCGATATTGCCCTCAAGACATTTGGCACAAGAGGTGAACTGAACTTAATAAATGTGCAACACCGTCTCAGACCTAGCTCAGCTCCTGACTGGATCAGAGAGATCATTCCTTCTCTAGATATCTGACAGAGGAAAGAGCAGGCCCTCTCTGGGGAAAAAAAGATTTATTCTAGTCTCTATGGGTCTTTTAAACACAATATCTACCATACAATTAAAAATTATAAGCAAAGAAACTAGAGAAGGTAAAAGTTTTTTTAAGTTGATAGAAGCAAAACCACAGATGACTCAGATGTAGAAATTAACATACAAGGACTTTAAATTAAAACACAAAATTTTAAAGAATTTAAAGAAAAAGATGGAGAATTTCAGCAGAGAAATGAAGACTCTAAAAAGAATCAAATGGAAGTTCTATAAGTAAAAATACAATATCTGAATTAAGGATTTGTTGGACAGGCTGAACAGTAGCCTAGATTCAGTAAAAGAAGTAATTAGATAACTCATAGGTCAATAGAAATAATATAAACTGAACCACAGAGTTGAAAAAAGAACTTTAGAGACATGTGGGACAATAACAAATGGTCTAATATGTCTGTGATTGGAATTCCAGATGGAAAAAAAACAGAGAAAATCCAGCAGAAGAATTATTTGAAGAGATAATGGCTGAGATTTTTCTCAGAATCAATGAAAGACATCAGCCCATAGATTTAAGAGGCTCAGGGAACCCTAAGCAGCATGAATAAATATTATGAAAACCATATCTAGACCTATACTGGCTACACTCCCAAAAACAAAAAGTAAATAGAAAAATCTTAAGTCAGATCACAAATTCACATTTTATTTAGAGAAACAATAATAAGAAATAAAGCTGAATTATCAAAAATAATAGAAGCTGGAAGCTAATGGATTGATATCTTAAAGTGTTGTATGGGGGGAAAAATCAATCTAAAATTCTATACTTAGCATAAACATCCTTCAGAATTGAAAATGAACTAAAGACATTTTCAGATGAACTTCAGATGAACAAAATCTGAGGCAATTTGTCACCAGCAGACCTGCCCTACAAGAAATACTAAAGAAATTTCAAGATAAAAGGAAATTATTTCAGATGGAAACTTGGACCTTCAGAAAAGAATAAAGAGCCCCATAAATAAATGTGTTCAATGACATTTTTAAATTTAAAATAGTCGTTTTGCTGGTTAAAGTAATAATGATAATGTATTATGGGGTTTATATGATATACAGAAGTATATGAAATGAAATTACTTGCAGACACAAATAAGAGAGAAGCATAAACTCAACTATAGTGACTCATAGCTAGGCATAGCTGTGCCTTTGGTTATTTTATTGACAAATTAACTATTTGATCATAGAGAAACTCACATGTCAAAATTTTCTCACATAGGTAATATGGGAGTTGAATTGTCCTAGAAAAAATTCCAAAACTGAATTCCAGCCTATTGTTACACAAACTGTTGTGTTACTACTTCCAAATCCCTTGTAGGTTTGGTGGGAGGAGGTCATGTAAATGAGGCTAGACAGGTAAGAAATGGGTATAACATGGAGGACCTCAAAGGCAGGCTTGGGCAATGGAGGGCTATTGAAAGCACTGGATCTGGGATGTGTCATGACCAGAAATGTGTTTTCTGAGGCTGATGGAATTTCAAAATCAACTCTTTAGTATAGAGGAAAGCCACCAAATTCTTAAAGGGCTTCTCTGCTCCCACTAATTCTTTGAAGGAGAGACACTCATTTCTATCTCAGTTTTCCTTCATCTATTCATGACGATGATCATGCACTGGCCCACCCAAGCTATACAAACCTTTTTAAAAAATCTACATGGTCGGTCTTATACCAAAAACTTTCCTTTTTTTTTTTTTTTTTGCCACACCATGCAGCTTGTAGGATTTTAGTTCTGCCGACCAGGGATTGAACCCAGGCCCTCAGCAGCGAGAGTGTGGAGTCCTAACCACTGGACTGCCAGGGGATTCCCTACCAAAAACTTTCATTCATATGACTTTCCTCTCTGACTGTCCTAAGGGCCCCAAGTTGAGTTTCCAAGACAAATGATTTTTCTCTTTAAATTACCTACTTTCATAAAATGTTATACCAAGTCCCTCTTTTTTCAGAGACCCATTAAAGGTTTAACCTTGAGTTTCTATCTTTTTGGTATCACAAATTTTTACTTTATTATGATTTGTTCATACATGTGATTGTTTACTGAGTAACTTGAGATTTCCTTTAAGCTTCTTCTCTCTACCCAACTCTTCTTTCACCTCCCTCTATTTACCTTTGGTTATTTAGTACTTTTCCTTTGTATGTTTCTGTTGATCTTTCTATATCATCTTATTCTTTTCTTCCTTCCTCCCTTAGTTTTCTCTTGATTGTAATTATTACCCTTTCTCAACCATTAAAACTTTTCCTCAAATAGAGAAAAAAGTCTTAAGTTATAGCTCCTGAAGAGTCTAATCAGTAGGTCACAGAGAGGCCTACTAATCTGACATATTAACTAGCAAGGCAATTTTTTTCTGTGCACAGCTAGGTTTAGAAAATACTGAAGATCTGTCAAATTTAAGGTGTAGTACCATTAACACACTGACTTTTATGAGTATACCACGAGGAGCTTCCCTGAAGAAACCATCAAGTATTAATTCTAGGAAGCCCACTTTCACCACTGAAACCATAATCAATTTGATTGTTCAATTTTTTATTTTATTTTAAATGCTACTTTATTAATTTACTTCCTTTGCCTTTTTCTTCTGGTGCCTTGCCAGGGGTGTTTCTTATACTCTTCTTCTCTCCTCAGAGCTTATTCTTAAAGGCTGGTGTGGCAGCAATGAAAATACACCTCTCAGGTGTCTTCTTGGTGGGAGCATCATTGACTGCTGGCTGTGGCTGCTGCCTCTCTAGATCCATCCCTGTGTTTGTGCTGAGGCCATGCTTTCTCCAGGCTGCCCCCAGACAATGACTGAGCATGGTAGGGGTACTGATGCAGGCCCATTCCCGCCAGATGCAGGACTCCTCCAAGGGGTGACATTAGCTCAAGGACTTCCCATCAGCCTAGCTAAATTTTTCAAGGAGAAGTCTCAGCCCAAGACTCTTCCTGTTCATTCCCCCTTCCTTCCCTCTCTCCTTTCCTGGGGTCAGACCTGCATCATGGTCTGAAGACTCTCCCCACCTTCTCCTGCTCCCCCCCTCTTTACCTTTTATGGGCATCTCTCTACCTCTCCCCCAATAAATCTCTTACATCCCATCCTGATGATATGTTTCATGAAGTTTGAGGTGTTGTCAGCTTAACTATATCAATTGTTCCTCTCTGCTGCTCACACGATGCTAATACCTCTGTGACTAGCTCTCTGACCATATCCTGTGAAGTTTGTTTATATATTCTCTCTTTCCATGTGGGCATTTGTTTAAAAACAAAAAATCATGTTTTATCCATATGTGAAATACTCTGAATACCCATATATATCACCAAGCAATATCCTCACCCAAAGCGCCTCCACTGGTAACTCTTAGAAGCCATCAAAACTGCTCTTGGATGATAATTAGCCTCATCTCCCTTTGCGAACAATCTCAACTGTATTCTCTGGAAGAAATCCCAAACCTGCCTGAAACTGTTGCAAGAATATTAGGATGCCAATAAGATCTTTCAATTAAAAAAAAAATGAAATGGTCTAGAGCAACGGTTTTCAAACTTTAGTGGGTGTTACAAATACTTGGAAGGATCTTTGAAACGCAGGTTGCTGGGCTCTACCTCAATTAAGGTTTCTAATTAAGTAGGCCTGAGGTGGGACTTGAGGATTTGCTTTACTAATAAGTTCTCAGGTAAAACTGAAGCTGTTGATCTGGGAATCCTGCCTTGGGAATCACCGATCTAGAGCAATGATTCTCAAATGTCCAGGTGCAAAAGAATCCTTGGGGAACTTGTTTTAACTGCAAAGTCCTGGACCCCCCATCCCTGCAACTCAGCCCTTGACTGAATAGGTCTACATAGATCTGAGAAGTCTACAAATTTTACAAGCTCCCCAGGTGATTCTGTTGACAGTAGACAAAAGACTATTGCTTTAGGTTTTTAAAAAGCTCCCCAGGTGACTTAAACATTCGGTCAGGGCTAAAAACCAGTGCTTTGGTACTCTCTGATTTTCAAATGATTTGGCAGTACTTTTAACCATTCCACATTTTTGCTATCCTTTCCCTCCTCTGCGTCTTGAACAGTTGGTCTGAGGCCCTCTATAAACTACAGCCCTACACTGTTATTTTCCCAGTACTCTCCTCCTACCACCCCCTCCTACCCCTCCCCAATTACCATAGCCATCTCCCCTCATCACTATTGGCTGGTAGGCATCTGATCCATGCTAAGGCATTAAAACAGGAGCTGTTAGCTGTTCTTGCCTACCTTGTAAAGAATACAAGCAATGGAAACCAAAGGTAAAGAACAAAATACTCAAGATGACCTACAAGAGAGTAAAAATAAGAATATTAGAATCTCTGGATACAGTTGTTACTGAGCCACGAGTATAATCTAGTCTTTACTTCTGTGAAGAGTTTCATATCCTTAAAAAAATCCATATTTTTTTGTTTTTATTTTTGCTACACTCATTTGACTTAGAGATCTATAACTTGCAGTCAAAAGAGTTTAACTAATGACATTATAAAAGTACATATACCGCTCATTGACAAGACCTGATCCCCCGGACACCCTTTGAAGGAGGGCAGATATTTTACGGATAAGAAAAGTAAGGCACTGAAAGATTAAGAAATTTGCCTAAAGTCACACAGAAAGACAGGGCCAAAACCAGAATTGAAAACTGTCAAGTGATATCTTTCTTTTATACTGCACAGCCTCTCCAAGCAAGAATTTAATTTACCTAAAACATCCAAAGGCAACATAGTGGCTTCTTGTAAAGTGGTGTGTGTGGAACTCCTAAGCCAAACCTGTGAGAACAAAATGGAATTTCCAGGGATTATTTACCTATTGCTAATCTATTGAATTAAACAATATGTTTGGTCTTGGCAGACAGACATCTCCAGGGTCCGTCCTTCATGGTTTCTACCCCTCCTTGGGAAAGGTCAAGTGCACTAATGGCTTTCTTTCACTCTTTGTCAGCTAAGCATGAAAATCTTACTGGAGGAAGAGTCCCTGACCTATTGAATAGTGAACCCAATTGCACTGTTAATGTGTGTGGAATCCACATGTTGGCCACAATCCTTGCTGAACCACAGCCCAGGCACACGCCTTGACTTTTATGGCACTTGAATGATGATGTTGCACTTTAAAGTGTGTGAGGGGGTTTTAAAAATTCTGGTCTTATACCAAGTTTTTCCACTTAATGTAAAAGGAATATTTTCCATCTATCTACATGAAAGGGTACAGGAAGAAGCATAGGAAAGGCAAGGGAAATTCTCCTTGTCTATACTTTTTCTATCTTGAAACATGACCTACTCCTTGAGATGCTGGACACACTCAAATGACCCCATCAGAATTCTCAATTGCCAGGGCTGTCTGTCTTCTGAAAGCTGGGCTTTTGCTGTAAAATAGATGTCTAGAAAAATGAATGAATTCTGCAAAGTTACTAGCCATTTTCATTAATCTAAGTCTCCAGATAAAATTTCAAAAACACTTAGATAATGCACTGTAACAAAATCACACACACACAGATTCTAAAATAAATATGATGCGCATATTTCCATGATCATGTGCCACAAACACAAAAGAGTAGTAGTGGTTTTTTTCTCCAGGATGGTAAACTTTAGTGTAGGTAACTCAAAATATTGGACAGTATCTGTGGATTGGAGGTTGTGGGTTATATAGATAACCAGATGCTTTCCTGGGGAAGTGTTCTGAATAATTTGATCCCAGAATGATGTGAGATTAACCACAGAAGGAAGTTTTCCCTCTTATAGAAAGGAAAACGAGTAGTAAAGGACATGGCTTATAAATAGACTTTACAAACAGAAAAAGAGCAGTTATATATATAATTTAACATGTTTTGCATAATTAACTTTCTTCTGTTTTAAAATATTAAAACTAAGAAGTTTTTATTTCTATCTTAGTCTGTCCAGGCAGCTATAACAAAATCCCACAGACTAAGTAGCTTATAAGCAGCTGAAGTTTCTCACAGATCCGGAGGCTGAAAGTCTGAGATCAGGGTGCCAGCATGGTCAGGTGAGGGGCCCTCTTCTGTGTCACAGACTCCTCACAGTGGAAGGGTGAGGGAGCACTGTCAGCCCTCTTTCACAAAGGCACTAATCCTAATCTCCTCCCAAAGGCACCTCTTCCTAATACCACCCCCTTGAGGATTAGGTTTCCAACAAGTGAATTCTGGGAGGACACAAGCATATTCAGACCATCGCAATTCCCTTTCAACAGCAGGAACAACAACAGTCACAGAGACTGCACTGTGTCAGGCTCTGTGCTAGACTCTGTTCAAATATTATCACACTTAATCATCGCAACCCTCTTGTAAGGTGACTGTTATTATCATCCTGGTTTGGATTCATTATCTGTTGCTGTATGCAAATTAACCCCCAACAGCTTCAAACAATGACCATTATTATCTCACAGTTTCTGTGGGTTAGGAAGTCAGGCACAGACTAGCTAGATGCCTCAGGCTCCCATTCCTGGCTCTTGGCAGGCCTCAGGTCTTCACCAGCTATTGCCTGGAGACATCAGTTCCTTGCCACATGTGCCTTTTGACAGGGTTTCTCACAACATGGCAACTTGCTCCCCTCAGAGAAATTACAAGAATGAACCCCCAAGAAAGAAACTTCAACCTTGGGAATAATAACCTTGGTAATAACATTCTATGACTTTTGCCATATTCTATTTGTTAGAAGAGAGTCATCCAACCCAGACAACATTCAAGAGGAGAGAATTACACAAGTGTGCAAATACCAGGAGGTAGGGATCATCGGGGCTATCTCAGAGGCTGCCTACCAGAGAGTCTGTAGTATTTTAACAGTTGAGGAAACCGAGGCTTAGAGGAGGTAAACAGCTTGCCCAAAGACATTTGGCTCTTCTATGATGGAACAGAGATTCATTTCTGGGCTGTTGGGAGACCAGAAATCAAGTTCTTAATCCATATGCTATAGAAAAGTATATATATTTTAAGAAATTGTTTTTTGTTGAACTCTTTTGATGACCATTTCTCCTCCTGTAGGAGAAGTTAACACCAAATAATAGCAATAATTTAGATTTATCAAATGCATTGCACTATCAGACATACAGACATACAGTGTTAGACTTTCGGTGTATTTTTATGCATTTCAAGATCTAGCAATTTTCTCAAGTCCATCACTCTCTCAGGTTTTTATAATAGTCAAAAAAAAAGAAATGATTGAAACACATTTTAGTATGTTTTATGGATTGAGATTCTCAGAAATGTTTGTTTTAGGGTTAAGGTGAAGGAAGAAAATGTAGTTCTGCATACAGTCAGCTTTATTAGAGAATGATTACAAACATCCCACCTCAAGCTAGTTATTGAACTACAGTTGGAGAACTGAAGTTTCTTCTTTTGTCTCCAAAAGAAACAGATGCAGGGACTCTTAAGGCCACGGAACCATAAGCATTTATTCCCTACAGGGTACTGATATCCTGAGATTTCTTGTTTAGGTTGAAATGCTTGCAAAGTGTTGAACAGTAGGTGAGTCCAGAGAGCAAATAAAGAAAGGACTGTGGCTAGGTTTTCATAGGTGCAAGTTTTAACACAATATAGGAATTAGCAACAGGGGAAAACCAGAGAAGCTTTCTGACAACTGCATTATTGGTTCAATCAGGCTTTCTGTGCAAACCAAATGGCCTGTGTCCCAGTCAGCACAGAGGAATTATCCAACTGTCACCTTTCTTCCAACTGAAGGTTGTGTCATAGTAGAACTACTACCTTAGGGCTTTCATTTTTATGTATTGTTCCTGTGAAGAAAACTTTGGCATTACCAACAGTCTTAAGATACTCACCACCCTTTCTTTAACACCTAACACATTGCTAGTTCTTAATAAATATTTAAGACTGCCTTGCATTTTTATGAACATGTGGATGGTTTGAACTTTGGATTTTTATCTGCATATTGATTGGGACCAGCTGGTAACATAAGTGACAAAATTCTCAGAGACAGGTTGCTTGTTCACAATACACTTCATTTGGTGAAAGGAGAAAAGGGTATAAATTTTTCAAGACTGTTAATCCTTATGGGATTTCCAGATCACTAGCATCTAAACTTCAAGGATTATTCTTTAAATCACACTTTTGTTTTTCACTTATCCATGAGGTTATCTGAAAGCCCAATTTATTCTGGAGAACATTCTCATCCTAGAAATTAGATAAAATTATTTCATATTTGTGAATCTAGGCATCTGTTTAATAGTCCCTCATGAACCATTAAAGAGGTGAAGAAGGAAAAATGTATTTCTTTTCAGAAAATGGTATTAATATTAGTAAAGAGTTTGATGTGATTGTACCTCTTATTATAATCCACATTTCTTTATTTCCAATAAATTGCTTTATCTAATCCACTAGGTATTATTACTTGGAAAACTGTGTCATTTACACAGAGTAAATGTCAAAGTAACCATTTGTCCTTATGCCATGTGAAAATAAAAAATGACACTGTCTATGAATTGCATAGCAAATCATTACCATGTAAAAATAAATATGAGGGCTTCCCTGGTGGCGCAGTGGTTGAGAGTCCACCTGCCGATGCAGGGGACACGGGTTCATGCCCCAGTCCGGGAAGATCCCACATGCCGCGGAGCGGCTGGGCCTGTGAGCCACGGCTGCTGAGCCTGCGCATCTGGAGCCTGTGCTCCGCAACGGGAGAGGCCACAACAGTGAGAGGCCCGCGTACCGCAAAAAAATAAACAAACAAACAAATTAATAAATAATAAATAAATAAATAAATAAGAAAACATGAATAATTTACCTGGCCTCAAACAGTTTTAAAATAAATAGCCAAGGGGGCTTCCCTAGTGGCGCAGTGGTTGAGAGTCCGCCTGCCGATGCAGGGGACACGGGTTCGTGCCCCGGTCCGGGAAGATCCCACATGCCGCGGAGCGGCTGGGCCCGTGAGCCATGGCCGATAGGCCTGTGCATCCGGAGCCTGTGCTCCGCAATGGGAGAGGCCACAACAGTGAGAGGCCTAGGTACCACAAAAAATAAATAAATAAATAAATAAATAAATAAATAAATAAATAAATAGCCAAATGATATGTCTTCATAAAATTATTTCAAATTTTTAAAAAATCATACTGAATTTGTACAATACAATTAATTGGACCTGACATCACCAGGGTTTGGAGCCAAAGTTCATCTTTCTTGATCCACCCTTATTCTATTTTTGCTTTGAGCTATTTTGGAGGAGAATACAATAGGACTACTGAGATTTGAACTGGCAGGAAAGAAAGAAGGGGGATTTGGCATGATGCAAGAAGAATCCACAAGTCAGTTTTGTTCACCCTTAACCTTGACCATGACTCTACTTGTTGGTTTGCCCTCCATCAGGTGTGAAGACACTGCCAATGATTCTTACTCAGCAATTCACGCCCCTTGAGTTATTTTGTTTTTAATTATCCATTCTTACCATGTTCACCATGAAGAATAACATTCCTTGAGTGCTAAATGCTTGGCACATTATCTAATTTAATCTTCAATGCTACAATCCCAGGTAAGTGGTAGTATTCTCCCCATTTACATAGGAGAAAAGTGAGGTTTCAGGGTTAAATGACTTTCCTAACTTCATAGAGGTAGTAAATGATTCAGCTGGAATTAACACTCAAGTCTTTCTAACTCTGTACATATACTCTATAAACTGTTGCTTATGAAATTTTTGAGATGGTCACTGAGGACTAAGGATGCCATCAGGATCACAGTGAATGTTATTCACTCAAAGGGGAAACAAAGCTGTGATTTTTGGTTTATGATCAATATAATTTACCCAAACCACAAATTTCAACAGACCTAATCATACAATGGAAAAATGGTGAGTAATATTCAGCTGTGAAGTAGTCAGCACGATGACATCCTACCTACAAAATCACCTAAGCATTCTTTAAGAGTAAAATAGAAAAAAGTTCTTTACCAAACTTTGCATTTACCCATGAACCTCTACAATGAGATTCTCTGTGGTTTCAATATACATACACAATAAGGTATTTTTTATTGCATCATCATGTTTTCTCAAACATCTAAACAAAATGGCATATCTTGTTTCAGTCATGAATTAATCTTAACTTCGCCCCCTCCACCAAATTTTAAGATATACCATACTTAAAATCGTTCAAAATATATGTTAATGTTTTCTTATTTGTGGGGTTAATTAGAACAGTTAACATTTCCATAAATATGAATGCCTTTTGTTTTACTTTGTTTTGTTTTTTTTAAGCATTTGGTCCACTGACCTGATCATTAAGCCATGAATGAAGCCAAAAACCTTGCCTCATGGTTTTAGTTACTGTTGAAAATGCAACATTGTTTTGTTTCACAAAATCTGTCACATGGTTGAACACATGCCACCAAACTGCTATGACGTAGCACTGCAGTATGGCATGCTCTTCTCATTCATTAAATTGATTTCCCATTGTTTTAAGGAAAGAGCATAGACATTAAAGACAAATGTTATATTTCTATAAGTAGACACTTTTTAAACCTTCTGCTGTTTACAGACAAGATTCAGATTCTTGGCTCCAGGGTCCAGACTACTCTCACAAAAACTTGTTTCAGAACATGTGCTCTACATTTGTTTCCTAGGATGAAAATGGCTTGGGCATGTGCTGACTAAAACTCAACACCAAAGGGATTTAGTCAGATTCCTATAGTTTGGCAAACATTTTGCTATGCAATTTGGGTAAAGATCATAAAATAATGCTTTTTTCTTCTTCTTAACTTCTAACCATTGGGCAGCTTTTCAGATTGTTTCCAGACAATTTTATTAAGATACTGAATCAACCTTCATACTAGAATGAATGGATATAATATTGAGCTCAGGTAATATCTTTTGAATGTATTGAGAATAAATTTTCACATCCATTTAAATATATTAATTGATGAGGACGGGCTTTCTGCCTAAATGAAGAATTCTGATACCAGAGAGCACAGCCACACATACAGTCAGAATACGTTAGTGGAAGCCTTTATTTCAGGGATACTGTATCTGGGGAAACTTGAGGGAAAAAGCTATAATATTGCTTTATACTAACATCACAGTTATTACTTTCCAAACTGCTTTCACTCAGTATCTCTAGGCTTGTGTCAGAAATCCAAAGAAAAATGAAAAATGGCAATTACTTCATTCTCCTTACAGGTTAGTTGCCAAAATTAAATTTTTCTGATGTTGTTCAGTGGGCCATGAAAGTAAAATCATGTTTCCATTACCCAAATGTTAGAATTTTTGGAACTATCAGCCAGAATCACATTAAAATAAAAGTTGTTTGGAAAGTGCATTACAATTCTTTAAAAAAGGCCAAACTGCTCAATTTTGTTTGATTTTAAATTAAGTTCTAGGGAGGAGTGGCCAAGATGGCAGAGTAGGAAGACCCTGAGCTCACCTCCTCCCATGGGCACACCAAAGTTACAAATATTTACAGAGCAACTATTGATGAGAACAACCTGAAGACCAGAAGATCTTCTACAACTAAAGATATAAAGAAGGAACACAACAGGATGAGTAGGAGAGGCAGAGACGCAGTATAGTCAAGACCCATACCACCTGGTGGCCCACACACAAAAAGGAGGATAATTACAATGGCAGAGGTTCTCTCCAAGGAGCGAGGGATCTGAGCCCTGCATCAGGCTCCCATGTCCAGGGGTCCTGAACCTGGAAGATGAGCCCACAGAACATCTGGCTTTGAAGTCCAGTAGGGATTGGGGAAAGCCAGTGGGCTGTGGGAAACAGAGACTCCACTCTTAAAGGGTGCACACAAAACCTCACATGCTCCAGCACCCAGGGCAGAAGCAGTAGTGTGAAAGGAGCCTGGGTCAGACCCACTTGCCAAACTTGCAGAGCCTCCTGGAGAGGGAGAAAACAATTGGGACTCACAATGGGGAAATAGATGCTGGCAGCAGCCATTTGGGGGGCTCATTCTACCACATGGACACTGGTGCTGGCAGGCACCATTTTGGAATCCACCCTCTAGCTTGTTAGCCCCAGGACCTGGCCCCAACCACCAGCCAGTCAGCACAAGTCCTCGGATGCTTCAGGCCAAGCAACAAGCAGGAAGGATACAGAGCCCCACCAACCAGCAGGCCTGCTGCCTTAAAATCCCCTAAGCCCACAGCCATCCCAGGACCTGGCCCTGTTCACCACAGGACCTAGGACCAGGACCCACATACCACTGTGGAGGCACCATCCCCAGGACCCCCAGAGCCCTGCAGTCAGAGACACTGGGACATGACTGTACACACCAGTGAGCTGGCACTAGCCCCAGGACCAGCATCACACATCAGTCAGTAGGCAACAGACCCAGGAACCCCTGGACCCTGTCCCTGCCCACCAATGGGCCAAAACACCAATTCCAGGACCCAACAGGCCCTGCAGCCAGAGACCCCAGGACCTGGCCCCACTCACCAGTGACTGGTACTAGCCCCAGGACCAGCCTCAGCAACCAGTGGGTAGGCATCAGCCCCAGGACCACCTGGCCTCTAGCTCTGCCCACCATTCCCAAAAATCAAACAATGTGATATACCACACTAACAAACTGAAGAATAAAAACCATATGATCATCTCAGTAGATGCAGGAAAAGCTTCTCACAAAATTCAACATTCATTTATGATAAAAAAAATTTTCTACAAAGTGGGTATAGAAGGAACATACCTCAACATAATAAAGCCCATGTATGATAACCCCACAGCTAACATCATACTCAGTGTTGAAAAGCTGAAAGCATTTCCTCTAAGATCAGGAACAAGACAAGGGTGCCCACTCTCACCACTTTTAGTCAACATAGTATTGGAAGTCCTAGCCACTGAAATCAGACAAGAAGAAGAAACAAAAGGAATCCAAATTGGAAAGGAAGAAGTAAAACTGTCATTGTTTGCAGATGACATGATACTATGCATAGAAAATCCTAAAAATGCCACCAAAAACTACTAGAATTCATCAATGAATTCAGTAATGTTGCAGGATACAAAATTAATATACAGCAATCTGTTGCATTTCTATACACTAACAAACTATCAAAAAGAGAAATTAAGAAAATAATCCCATTGACAATTGCATCAAAAAGAATAAAATGACAGGGAATAAATTTAACTAAGGAGAAAAAAGACCTGTATTCAATATAAACTCCCAGTTATAAGATAATTAAGTACTAGGGATGTAATCAACACCATAATAAATATAATTGAAAGTAGTTAAGAGACTAAAGCCTAAGAGTTCTCATCTTAGGATGAGAAAAAAAAATTTTTCCTATTTCTTTAATGTATCTATGTGACATGACGGATGTTCACTAACTTATTGTGGTAATCATTTCATGATGTAAGCAAATCATTATGCTGAACATCTTAGCACAAACTATTGGGTGTAAGATAGGCTCAATGATGTACAACAAGGGGAGTACAGCCAATATTTTGTAATAACTGAAAATGGAAAGTAACTTTTAAAAACTGTATAAGAAACTTTTTAAAATCTTAAAAAATCATTATTCCCTACATCTTAAACTGATACAGTGCTTTATAACAATTATATCTCAATAAAACTGGATTTACATTTCTTAAAATAAATGAACTTCTGAGGACGGAATAAAGAATGTCTTTTCTTGCCTTTTTAAGTGAGCTATTTCATTGTGTTTTCAGTAGATTTCCTAGTCACCTCTGCTTTGATTTTTTTAGCATTTTGTAAATATCTGTTTATTTAAATCTGCTTTGAGTTCTTATTCATGTGCATATGTTTATATACACAAATTATTTATATATACAAATAAATATAAATGTATCCATGAGAAATCATTCCACTGCTACCTCCCACTGGTGAACAAAAATATTGTTTCAATGATTGTCTTTGTAACCTATGAGCAGTTTTAGATAGTGCTTTATTCACTTATTCATAAATTAATACAACAAATGATTTTATTACACCATGTGTCAACACTACTGAAAACTCTGTAGTATGAAAATACTAAACATATATAATGAAAATTCACTAGTATTTGTCCTGAAAGCTCTGAATTGTGAGTTTCTTGAAGATAACAAGGAGAATAATAATTTTAATTTAAGCCTGACTATATACAAGTCAATAGGACTATAGGACCCAGTTCCATTAAAAACAAAATTTTGTAAAGGATTGGGTAAAAAGCAAGAAATTGCCTTGTGATAGATATTACCATATATCTAAATAAAATGATAACAGAATCAAACTCTCCTAGGTAATCTTCACATCTCACTCTTCCTTTTTTATGATCTTATAAAATATTTATTTCAAGTAATTCTCTTAACAATTGAGAGAAACACATAACCTTGCTTTTCCTCTTTCAAAATTTTTCCACACTTAGTTTGGGTATAAAATTTGTTTATTTATTGAAATATACATTACAGAATATATTTTTCCAGATTTATTGCAATATAATTGACATATAATACTTTATAAGTTTGTGTACAACATAATGATTTGATATACATATATATTGGGAAATGATTACCAAAATAAGATTAGTTAACACATCCATCACTTTACATACTGACTTTGTGTATGTGTGTGGTAAGAACTTTAAGATCTACTTTCCTGGCAATATTCAAATATACAGTACAATATTGTTAACTATAGTCAGCATGCACTACATTACATCCTCAGACATTTTTCATCTTAAAATTAAAATCTGTACTATTTGACCACCTTCACCTATTTCCCCCATTTCACATGCCTGGTAATCAATACTCTGCTATTTCTATGAAATCAATTGTTTTAGATTCCACACAGAAGTGAGATCATACAGTACTTGTGTTTCTCTAATTTATTTCACTTAGCATAAAACCCTCTAGGTCCATCCATGTTGTCACAAATGGCAAGATGTCTATTTTATGGCTGGATAATATTTCATTGTGTATGTGTGTGTATACACACACACACACACACACACACACACACATATATATATCATATCTTCTTTATCCATTCATCCTTTGATGGACATTTAGGTTGCTTCCATATCTTGGCAATTGTAAATAATGATGCTATGAACATTGAGGTGCATGTATCTTTTTGAATTAGTGTTTTTGTTGTTTTTTTGGATAAATACGCTGGAGTGGAATTGCTGGGTCATATGGTAGTTCTATTTTTAGTTTTTCGAGAAACCTCCATACTTTTTTCCATAGTGGCTGGACCAATTTACAATCCCACTAACAGTGTACTAGGGCTCCCACTTCTCCACATCCTCACCAACACTTGTTATTTGGGGGCTTTTTTATGATAGTCATCCTGACAAGTATGAAGTGATATCTCATTGTGCTTTAATTTGCATTTCTCTGATGATTAATGATGTTGAGCATTGTCTCATGTGCCTTTTGGCCATCTTATTTAGAAAGATGTCTATTCAGGTCTTCTGCCCATTTTTTAACCAGGTTGACACATTCATATGTTTTTATGGCATTAATTAATTTTTTTTCCACATGAAGAACACCCTTTAGCAATTTTTTTGTAAGGGAGGACTAATGGTCATGAACTTCCTCAATTTTTGCTGATTTGGGCAAGTGTTTATCTCTTCTTCACTTCTGAAGGTTAGTAGCCTTGGTTGACTTTTTTTCCCAATATTTTGAATATATCATCCCACTGTCTTCTAGCCTGCAAAGTTTCTGTTGAGAAACCCACCAACAGTCTTATGGGAGTTCCCTTGTATGTGACAAGTCACCTTTCCATTTCTGCTTTCAAAATTTACTCTTTGACTTTTGACAATTTAATTACAATGTGTCTTGGCGCAGCTCTTTTGGGTTCAATATATTTTGGGTTTTTTTCAGCCATATTGCTTTAAATAGACATCAGTTACTTATTCATTCCTTTCTGGGATTCCCATAATGAATATATTATTCCATTTGATGGTATCCCAAAAGTTCCATAGGGTTTCTTCACTTTTTTCTTGCTCTTTTCCTTTTTCCTCCTCTGACTGGATAATTTCAAATAACCTATCTTCTAGTTCACTGATTCTTTTTTCTGCTTGGTTGAGTCTTTTGTTGAAGCTCTCTACTGAATTCCTCAGTTCAGTCACTGTATTCTTCACCTTTAGGATTTCTCTTTATTTATTTTTTATTTTTTTGTAAAGTTCTTTGTTGAACTTCTCATTTGTTCATGCACTGTCCTCCTAATTTCATTTAATTGTTTGTGTGTTCTTGCAGTTCACTAAACTTCTTTAGGAAGATTATTCTTTGTTAGACAGCTCATAGATTTCTACTTCTTAAGGGTCAGTTATTAGAAGCTTTATTAATTTCCTTTGGTGGTATTATGTTACCTGATTCTCTGTGATCCTTGATTCCTTGCATTGGCCTGCACATTTGAGTAAGCAGTGTTCTCTTCCAAACTTTACAGGTTTGCTTCAGCTGGGACAGACCTTTACTAGGCAGCTTCACTTGAGGTTTTAAATCGGTCGGCTGGTAGCATCCATAGGCATGTGGGGCTTGCTATCAGGGTCTCCAGCTGAGCAAGACCACTTCCCATGCTCTGAGGTTGAGGGGAGACCCACTGTCTGGGCTCTACAGTAGTGCAGGCCTACTAGCTGGGTTCTGCATACAAACAGGGCAGCTGGGTGGCTCCCTAATTGGACGGGGCTGCTGGCTGTGCTCTGAGGTCAGGTGGGGCCTCAAACTTGGTTCTGAAATTATCTCTGGTCTGCAGAGTTTCATGCTGCATTCCTGGCAGGGTGATGCCATTGGGTGGACTAAGCAATTGGGCAAGGCTATCAGCTGGGCTCTGCAATCATTTCTGGTTGGGTGTGGTCTCAGGCTATGCTCCCCAACTGGGTGATGCTGCTGGCTGGATTCCATGTTCAGGCAGGGCTGCACATAGGGCTTCATGGATGGATAAGGCCTCAGATTGTGCTATGCCACTAGATAGGGCATAGCATAAATTTTTCTAATTTTTCAACACAATAAAGAAGTCTATTGCATTAAGGAATCTCCATTCCTTTCACCAAAAGAAACGCAAGAAATATTTGTGAGTTGGATGCTTTCCACACTTTGTTTTATTAGAAATCATGGCTCAGAGAGCTGTGGGTAGAGACCACCATCCAGCTCGGTTCAAGAAATAAAGCCTGAGTCTAGTCACTGTTAACCTAGCAGTCCTCAGTATCTTCATGGAACAATTTCATTGTTTCCCCTCAACATCATGGAACAATTGCAGTGTTAAGTGATACACAGCATGTTTTCCCCAAGATTTTAAACATGTGAATAGTCACTTTGTTCTTAACCTTATCAGATTTCTGTGGTGACTGTAGACAAAATTTTATGACTAACACATATTTCTAAGCCAGCATCTAATTAGTATTATGTAAGCTATAATACAACATAACTTAAAATAGAATATTTTAAAAACCAAAACACATATCTTCCCAAAGTGGTATCTGCTAGTAAAACCACTATGTATATTTAGCTAAATCTGTTCTTTATACTAGATGTATATTTATTTCAAAGTCAGTGTATTTTAAGTCAATCTCCAAAATGCTTCTCTTAACCACTTTTTTATGTTCTCACCATGATGCATTATTTAAATGATACTCTATTACTGACTTTGTGGATACAAGAGGATTCCAGAAGAACACAGAGTCATTTAAAATTAAAGGTATGCTATATTAACCAGGATCAGCACTTTATAAAAATAGAACTATATACATAACATACACACCCACAAGAAAAACAATTTCCCACACATCCGCTTTAATCCCACAAAATAGATAATCAAACAATGAATCTATTCACCACTAAATAAATAGGAAGAGGCACAAAATAACTCTTTATACTTTACAGGAAAGTCATGGATCCTGAAACCCTGTTTCTCTTTCCCTCTTTTCATCCACCAGTGCCTATCATTTGAGTAGTTCTCAAAAGGCTAGAAAAGCGGAAAAGATGAAACATTTTATAGTTTTTAAAATGTATTTCTTAAGATAGTGTGTATACTTGTCTAATTGTGGAGCAGTTATTGATCATCCATTATATACCAGACACTGTCTTAGGCTCTTTATATCTATCTCATTTGAATCTCCCCACAACCTTACAAGGTAAATGGTAGCTTCTACTTTTATGGATGATCAAATCACAACTGAAGCTAAATTAATGTTGGAGGTGGATAGTTAATGAACTTGGGTCACCTGTCTGACTTCAAAGATCATATTCCCTCTCCACTTTGTAATCTGGACCTTAATCTGTGTACCTCTATTTAAAGGATGCAGGACATTAGGGTTAGTTTTGTAGCACACCACAATTTGGGGTCCAGGATATTTTTTATGTCTTCACAAGATATTCAAGCAACACAAACACAGGTGCCAAAAGAATTCCCATTTCCTGTTTGTATTTTCCCCCTGTTCCAAGCTTCTATTCTCCACATTGCCAAAGCATCTACAGCACTAGTTTCATCACTTTCTCTAGAGTTCAGGACTCCCGCCTCTAAATCTCATACCTGTCACTTACTCCTGAGAACACTTTCCTTGACCCCTCATTCCTGGAGTAGATATCTATGCATTTTTGCTACAATTTTTGTACTGCTTTTTTAGCTAAGGGTCTCCTCACTTGAATTTCAGTAGTTATCAGTCTGGTAGGTCTTTCTCAACAAATTCAGGGAAATAATTAGTCCTCTTGGGAGCTAGTTTAAGTAACTATTTTCTCATTTCCCCCAAGGGGAGAGTATGGCTAATATCATTCTAGGTATAAGAGAGATAAGACAATTTATTACATTCAATGGGTGTCTAAGACATTAGCACTTAATGCCCTCTCAGGACCCTGTTGAGAAGGTCTAGTAGAGTGTTTTCTGTTTAGTCTGTGTCCACTCTGCATACTCTCCCAGGATCAGAGCATTTTCATAACTGTCAGTAAAATATTTTAAGATACCTCTGAATTTTGTTTTCATCCTTTTATATCTGTTCCCTCTCATTTAATCAGTAGAGACCCTGTACTCATAGTCTTCAGAGAGTCTTGTGACAAGATGCAAAAGAGAAGAAATCCATGAGTCCCAGAGCTGGAGAGGATTCGATGGTAGAGACAACATGTCTTGGCAACGAAATGAGGGATGAGGACTGGGGACAATAAAGCTTTCCCTGTTCCTTCCCCAGAAAAGGAAGTGACTCTGCTGAGCTCTGAGCTGAAGGGAGGGCATCTATTGACTCTGAAAGCAAAGGAGGTTCCCAGCCCAGATTCTAGACACTGCACCTGTGTGTGAGCAAGAACTGACAAAGAAATGGTGGCATGGATAGGCAGGCAGGGCTACCGGCAGATTTGCAAAATATCTTAGCGCCTCAAATGGTATCTGGAAGCAGGAGAGAGCCTCAGGCTCTGAAGGGGCCATGCAGGGCAGCAGAATGGACGTCCCATCACTGAGAGCTGTGGACTCCCAACCAATAACTCACTCGCCTACTCCCAGGAAATCCCAAGTCTTAACACCACATAAGATGCCAGAAGTCAAGCATAACTTTGGGGGGCAAGGACATGAAACTCCAGAAGAGCCAAGGTTAAGTTTCCTATCAATGGAACAGAATGAGGGCTCAAAGTAAATATTAAAACAAACAAGAGAAATGCCCAAGTTTTACACCAAGATCATACCCCTGTTGGTCTTCAAAGCAACCCCAGAATGTTATAAGGGCAGATCTGTTTCTTTACTTTTCTCACATATGATTAAATTACAACTTCGACAAGTAGGTTGCCATGGCTAGTAAGGGGCAGGTCTGGGACCTAAGGCTTCCTGGTTTAATTTATATACTATCTACATTCTGAAAAACAACTTCACCCTTGTAAATTTAACCTGAACTCATCATGGAAGACTCAGCTTTTAATTTCTAATAACTCTCAAACAAATAATTTACTTGTTAGATGTTTATAAAAATGATATGAGGGCCTCCCTGGTGGCGCAGTGGTTGAGAGTCCGCCTGCCGATGCAGGGGATAAGGGTTCGTGCCCCGGTCTGGGAGGATCCCATATGCCGCGGAGCGGCTGGGCCCGTGAGCCATGGCCGCTGGGCCTGCGCATCCGGAGCCTGTGCTCCGCAACGGGAGAGGCCACAACAGTGAGAGGCCCGCATACCGCAAAAAGAAAAAAAAAAAAAAAAAAAAAAATGATATGAATAACTGCACCAAATTTATAAAATTTAATGACCATAATGAAGAAACAGCACCATTCATAATTAAATAGCCACTTTGTTTTTGCCAGCAGACAAAATCTAAATATTACCAATATACTGATGATGTATTATCTTTAGAGTGTTATTTCAACATTTTGAAGGTCACTAATTCATGAAATTCTGTTTTACATGATCCAAAACAGTGACACTGATGAAAATTTCTACCCCGTTGGTCACAGAGGTAGCAGATCTCTGATACTGACCTCTGATATCTGCATATTCAGATGTATTTTAAAGTTTATGTATGCCTGTTAATATTTGCTTAGCATGTACAATGTCTTGTTATACTCGAGGACAGAAAACTTATGTACATATCATGAACTAAGAATACTTACAGAATTTTATTAAGCATAGTTTAAATTCATACAAATTGAATACATAATTTATGCACTGAGAATATGCAAAATAACTGTTTAGTTTAGATTAGGTTAATTGGGAAAAGATTTCTCGAGGAAATTAATTACCATTTCAATTTTGAAGTAATGGACACCCAGAGGAATGAAACTGAAGACATGCAATTTGTGGCAGGTTCAGTGGGCAAGCTACTCCTCTAAGAAGTATCCATCCAGGCTTCCCTGGTGGCGCAGTGGTTGAGAGTCCGCCTGTTCATGCAGGGGACACGGATTCATGCCCCGGTCCAGGAAGATCCCACATGCCGTGGAGCGGCTGGGCCCGTGAGCCATGGCTGCTGAGCCTGTGCGTCCAGAGCCTGTGCTCCGCAACGGGAGAGGCCACAACAGTGAGAGGCCCACATACCGCAAAAAAAACAAAAAACAAAAAAAAGAAGTATCCATCCATTCTTTTATTCAACAGACATACATTGAACACAGTTTATACTGAGAACAGTGTTAAGCACTGAGGATATAGAGTCACGTAACACAGCATTCCTGTCTTCAAGCTTACAGTTTCACAGAAGACATAGGCAAGTAAAAATACACTAGAACACAACAAGATTAAAAAAAAAAAAAAAAAGATTCCATTCATTTTCCCAGAGCTGTAGGATACAGGTAGGGAACAGAAATGAAATTAGGAAAATGGGCTTTGGAGGGTCTAGTAAGGATCAGCTAATAAGAGTAAATACTATCCTTCTCCTTGTTTCTTCTTCAAGCTTCCCTAGAAAGAGGTCTGCATTTGTTGCCTCAACACCACCCATGCTTTAACTCCTTGCAATCTGGCTTCCATGCCTATAGTTCTATTATTCTACACAATCAGAAGTCTTCAATGACTCCTTGGTGGCCCAATCCCTGGGTCTTTGCTCAGTTGTCATTCTCTGGAGTGACCCCTTCTTTAATCTCTACCTTCTCTTCCAGAACACTTTCTTTCCATGTTTTCCTGTCACCCCTGAAACCTCCTTTTCCCATCTCCTCAATGTAGGCATTCCTTGAGTTCCGCACTTGATCATTTTCCCTCCTATCTTTACATGTGCTCTCTCTCCTCTGGCAATGTCATCTAGCTGTTTGAGCTCCATTCTGTATGGATGATTCCAAATTCCATTCTTAGAACCCTCACTTTTCCTCAGGTCTCCAATATCTAGAATTTGATTGAGGAAATTCTACCTTAATATATGACCTAGGTAACTTGTATCAATCACATTTTTAATTTTTGGTATTTTATGATGCTTTGACATCTGGGGCTTCGCTGACTCAAGAGAGACTACCCCTCCCAGGGTTAATTAATTCCAAGAGATAGCAGCTACTTGCTGGTGAGCACGCCTTTCATATGCAAACCAACCAACTCCAAGTTCACATTCCAACCTGCCTCTTATCAGGACCCTGCAGCCTAGGATACTATCCCCCTGCCCTAAATCATCACAGGGCCAGGTGCTAGACAACTAGAGACAACTACTATATTCAAACTAACAAATCCTAAGCCTACTCAGCTGCTTACCCTGCCTCTTCCATTCCTTCCCTTGAAAAGCCACAATAGAGGCTTTTGCCCATGCTTTCCCCTTGCTTCTTCTGCCTCCTGACCAACCCTGGTGCTTTACTATATAGCCCTGCATGACATACCATGCCTCCTATCTCTAGAAATCTATGAATACTAAAGCTTCTTCCTTAATAAAAATCATCCCCATGTCTGTGTGTCTTTAACCATATCTGATTAAAACGAATCCAGGGTACATTTTGAAACATAATTGAACCTATGTTTTTGAAAATAAACTTCACAACCCCTTATGCTCCCCATTTTTATATTAGTACCATGATCCTTGAAATCAACAAGACCCAAGCCTTCAGAGCCATTTTTTGGCATTTCCTTCTCTCTTGCCACATACATTTTATCACCTGCACAACTTCAGCAATTACCTCCCAACTAAGCTTCCCATCTTCTTCCTCTCCCAGATCCAAGCCATCCTACAAAATAGGACCAGATTTATTTCCCAAGAGTCACCCACAATCATACTGCCTGCCTGGCCAAATACCTTCAGTGGCTCCTCATTCATTGCCCACTGCATAAAAATTATATCCTTAGGCTAATTCAAAAGAAAAAGTATAGTCCAAGAAATAGAAAAATACCCAAAAGAATCCAATGTCTTAAAAGCTAAAGGAAAAAAATAATTAATTGAATGAAGATTATTAGCATCCATTGCCATGCTCCATTTTTGTTAAAATATTGCATTAAATGGAACACAGATAATTATATATACCAATAATCATGTATCTCCAATCATATACTGAAGATAGAGGTTGAAACACTTTGTTAAGGACTACCAGAAGGTGACCCCATTGGGGGGTAAGAGGTCAAAGCACCTCGTGCCTTTCCTGATTATGAAGCCCTCAAGAGTGATTTTCAGGTTTTGCCCATGTTCCTTGAGTCCACATTTCTAGGAAAACTATTATTCTTGAGTAGAGACCTTTTATCCCAAAGTCTAGAGATAATTTTTTAATCAAACATGAATACCATAGACCTAGTCCAAAAATTTTATTATAATCTCAAAACAGATGAACATCTGTTCACATGAAAAATGAATGGGGGCTTCCCTGGTGGCGCAGTGGTTGGGAGACTGCCTGCCAATGCAGGGGACACTGATCCCTGGTCTGGGAAGATGCCACATGCCACGGAGCAACTAAGCCCGTGCACCACAGCTACTGAGCTTGCACTCTAGACCCCATGTGCCACAACTACTGAGCCTGCGTGCCACAACTACTGACGCCCTCGCGCCTAGCACCCATGCTCCACAACAAGAGAAGTCACCACAATGAGAAGCCCGCGCACCGCTAGGAAGAGTAGCCCCCGCTCGCGGCAACTAGAGAAAGCCCGTGCGCAGCAACAAAGACCCAACGCAGCCTAAATCAATCAATCAATCAATCAATCAATAAAAGTAAATGCTTAGAAAAATTGGGGGAGGATTAAAAACAACAAAAACAAACAAACAAAACAACAAAATGAATAATGGCCCACAATACAGTCTTCCAGAGGAGTATACGCTGACAACAGGTTCTAGCTAACAATTTGTCTGTGTTGGCATGACAACAAAACTACATACAGTAATATGGTAACGCTTAAGTCCATTAAAGCAGGAAACATGTATATGCTTATATAGTATATATTATAAAAGAAATCCCTAGAACCAAGTAAGACATTTGTTTTCCTTTTTCCTTGGTATTCACTTTTTTTCCCCTAGCCAGACATAGGGTGTTATTGCTTATAAATAATTTGTGGTAAAGCTTTGCTTTTTATAACAGAATGAGAAATACATGATAAACTATGTAGAAGGTATGATACACAGAGCACATTCCAGACTGAAAAGAACAAAACATGTCCCAACATCTCTCCCATCCCAAGTTCAAAGACTTGTGCATTACTGTAACAAATTACTTTGTGCAGTATTGTAGTATTATATTACCAAGTAAGAGAGAGTCACCCTGTGAGATAATAAGGTAGAAATCTATGGTATGTAATTGTTCTAAAGGCTGGTGATGCCTGAAATCTGTCCTGAGATGTTTGATACTCCACATAATTTCAAAGGGGCCCACAACATCAGCACAGGTTCCTGCCTGCCACTTTGGTATTTTGTGATCACTCCTTGGGGTGTGCTAAGGAATTTCACAGTCAAACAATTCTTTGAACATATGGTTACTATCTCAGAAAATACAAACTAAAAATTCAGATCAACTAAAGTGAAAAAATTTAAAGCAGCAGGCATTTGAGTATAGTTTTTTCAAATGATATTTTACAATGATTTTATATCATAAAAGCAACGCATTTTAGTAAAGAAAAAACATGAGACTTTTCTCATGATTATTGTGTGTACTATTGGTGATTTTACTTATTAACATAGAGTATTTCTCTCATCTCAGTAAGCTATCTTATCCTATCTTAGAAGACAGACATGTTGATTCATATTTAAAAAGAAAGGAGGGAAGGAAGGGTGGAGGGGTGGAAGGAAGGAAGGAAGGAAGGAAGGAAAGAATGGAGGGAGAAAGGGATGGAGAGGAAATATTATCCCAAAGTAATAAAAACAGGTTTTTCCCTGTTTGTAGAATTTAATTAACATCAATCCATTTAATTTCATTGAGCACTTTGCATTGTAAAAAATTATATACCGTAAGCATAAGTGAAATAAAAACTGAAATCATCATTCCTCCCTTCAGAGTTTAGCATCTAAATGGGAGAGACCTATAGAAAAGTGGAAAGAAACTCCACTATATGGTATAATCAACATAAGGTAAAAGAGGGTCCCATGGAGCACAGAAGAGAGACAGCTAAGGATTTCTGGGCAAGGGGCTCCCTGAGATTAGTTTCCAAGAACACGAAGAGGCTAACCTGGTGAGCAGAGAAGAAAAATTGGGGGAGGATTAAAAACAACAAAAACAAACAAAACAACAAAATGAATAATGGCCCACAATACAGTCTTCCAGAGGAGTATACACTGCAACAGGTTCTAGCTAACAATTTGTCTGTGTTGGCATGACAATAAAACTACATACAGTAATATGGTAACGCTTAAGTCCATTAAAGCAGGAAATTCGAATTCTTGGACCCCAACCTAGATTTACTGGATGAGAAACTTCAGGGGGTGAGCCCAGCAACTCTTGATGTAACAACCCTGCAGGTGATTCTGACAGACTTAAGTTTGAGAACCACTCACTGAAAAGAAATTGTTGTATTGGGTGTGCATGTGGGGTGGCAGAAGGAAAGGAGGGCAGGTGATGTACAAACCTATTTCCCTGTGTTGCTACGTAAGGTAGAACATTTTTATGTTTCTTTCTTGGAATGAGGCACATTCCTACATGAATTGCAAATCAAGAAAAATGAAACAGATGACAGATGACGCTTTTAACTTGTGTTTTTTCTGGTATCTGACCCTCTCCTGTCCATCCCATCTTCCTAAGGCAGCTATAGTTGATGATTATTAAACAAGTGCCAGGAAAAAATGAGTAAGGGAGTTTAAAATATAAACTCTTAACAAAAACCTAGGCATGTGTTTTCCACTTTCTTACTGTTTCAAAATACATTTGACTTGTCACATCACATTCTGTCTCACCATGTTTTCATCTTAAAAGGCAGGGAAGGAGTGTCTGATATTCTTGAGACAGAGGTATAGATGTTCACTTAGCCATATGTTTGGTTAATGCATTAGGTGTCCTCAAAGTTCTGCATTTTTCTGTCAGTTTTTAGAAACTTACATTCTTAGCAAAGAACAGAAATAGCTAATTAAGTTTCAGTGACAAGCACCTTGAGTTTTGATGTTATCAATTATTTCTGGCTTTAGATTTTCCTTCTTCCCTAGGGAGGCTGCGTGAGCTTTGGAGTTACAGAGACATGGGTTCAACTATGGGCACTGTAGCTTCTAGCTCTAGGAACTGAACCAAGGTATTTCCTGTTTATGAACCTCCATTTCCTTTAGGTGTAAAATAGGAATGATAATTCCTCCTTTTGATGGTTATTGTTAGGAGTGGATGAGATGAAGCATATGTCATATGGAGATATTCCGTTATGTTAGGTCTCTTCCCCTTTCTCTGAATAGCCACCTTTTAACTGAACTGTCATGGGACAAGCTCTCTAGGTTGGATCTGGAATATTCTGAATCTTTTTCTTCTCTTCCTAGTGGTAAGCCTGGTGTAAGAAACAGCACTGCAGTGGATGGGTTGGTTATCTCATGAAGGCATGGCTAGAAGGCATGGGCTAGAAAGCTCTACTTACAATAGAGAAAAACATATAAGGATGCAGAGTCTTGTGAGTTAATTATAAACATTAATTCAGTTAATTTTTTTAAATTTTATTTATTTATTTATTTTTAGCTGTGTTGGGTCTTCATTTCTGTGCGAGGGCTTTCTGTAGTTGCGGCGAGCTGGGGCCACTCTACATTGTGGTGCGCAGGCCTCCTACTATCGCGGCCTCTCTTGTTGCAGAGCACAGGCTCCAGACGCACAGGCTCAGTAGTTGTGGCTCACGGGCCCAGTTGCTCCGCAGCATGTGGGATCTTCCCAGACCAGGGCTCGAACCCGTGTCCCCTGCATTGGCAGGCAGATTCTCAACCACTGCGCCACCAGGGAAGCCCTAATTCAGTTAATTTAGCCCAGAGCCAGTAAACTTTGGATGTGACTTTGAGCCCACCCCTTATCTTCTTGTTTGGGAAGCTTCAAAAATATTTATAGAATAGATTTCTAGACTCAGCCACAGATACACCATTCCTTTAGTACACAGAAAACTACGAGAAGGCGACCTAGAATGGTGCAGCTACCTCTAGCCTAAATGCATGTTCAGGCCCAGCCCATGTTGTAAATACACGTTTGGAAACTGAAGCACTTAGTTCTTCATTTAAAGACTTCCCCAAACAAACCTAATGGTAATACAGGGCCACAACCTGACAATTTTTCCATGGAGATCGATGTGTTTTAAAATGCAAAATTTTCCTGATTTTATAGAGGTAATGCTGCCCATTTACCTTACATTAAATAATACCCCAGTAGGTCTGGAGCAGCACCTGTGAACATATTAATATTTCTGAAATGTAATATATAAATATTCACATTAGTAGGATAAATAAAGACCAAAAGAACTTCACATTCTTTCATGTTTTGCCACAAAATAAGTTCAGATCGAGTCAAGTTTCACAACCAAATGAGAAGTAGAAAATTTACAGTTTTCAGTACTTTTTGACTTTCAGAAAAATGGGTAAATGATTGAGGAGCTGTGATATATCTTCCTTAAAGGTGTTTTCAATCCTATTATGTTACTGGATCCAAAATCCTCATATTTCATGGGCAGGATCCAAAATAGTATTTAAAGCCACTTGCTCAAATCATAAAAGGGCAGAAATTATTTCCAATTCTGCTATCACACTTTAGACTTGTATTGATAATAAAACATGTGCATGAGTGATGGCTTTTAATTTACTGTGATGATTTTAAGTTATTGGTGGCAAAAACTGTCAAGTGAGAACAAAGTGTACTTTGCCAACGTATTTAATAAGTGTTTTCCAGGGTTGACAGAAAATTTAAAGGAAATTATTTGTTTGTAAATTAAAGAAAATAAGACTTCAAAAAAAACCACTTAAATTTTAGCTCCTAAAAACTGTTGAAAAGTAATCACTGAGCATAATTCTTCTAGCACATTCATTCCTCTATTTGAGATGCCTTTAGAAGCAGGGAAAGCTCTTCAGGACCTGCCAGGGTCCTGAGTATCGTAATACCTGGTTGAGGAGTAGGACAGTCAAGTTAATGGATGCAAATGTTACATATGATGAAAATGGAAAGAAAGAGTGTGCTAGGACTTCCTGAGTATTATTACAAAAAACATTGCTGGCTGGTTACATTTTGGACTTTCCCAACTATACCTATGCTCAGAATATCTTTGTGATAATTGTGTAGGGATCTCATAGGCATTTATTCACTCATGAATCCTTATTTATTGAAGTGCTGATTATGTGCCAGAAAGAGTACTAGGCCCTGGAGATACAATGGGGAATGAGAAGGCTTAGTTCTGTTTACAATACAGTGGAGACATGTAAACAGTCCTGGAGGAAAAGAATTTAAGTTAGATAGATGAAAAAAAAGAGAGGTTTTTTTGATCCCACAATCATCACATTTTCTTAACTTGCTCTGCATGCCCTGACATGATTTGGGATTCCTACCTTTGGATAAAGTCAGAACAGAATGCAGCTAATAAAAATAACTACCATTTATTGAGCATTTTGCACTAGACCCTTTGCTAAGCTCAGCTACATAATTAATTCATTTTACCCTCATAACTCTATTAGGCAGGTTCAATTATTGTTCCTAATTTATGGATAAGAAAACCAAAAACCAGAGAGGACAAAGAACATTTTCACACAACTAAGTACAGGTCCACAATCCCTTAATTATTATTCCAAAATCCAAAGAGCTCTGTAAACCAAATATGCTTTTCATAATCATTTAGCATCAAATCCTACACTGAACTGTAGAGAGTCTTTACATTTCTCACTTAAGGAGAAAATTCCTACATTCATATATTTCTTTACAGAAATAGTTATGTGCTTGATTGAGTACAGCCTAGAGCCTGCTGGGAGTATTACATAATACATAATATATGCATTGTATTATCTTTCTTAAATAAGAATAATTCTAATTTATGTAATGCATCTAAGAATCATAGATAAGAAAAGTAGAATTCTAGCTTATTCATCTCCAGGCTATTCTTACCAATAAGTCCTCACAAACTTCTTTTAATAAGCCTGTGATACTCAGGTGCCAGGTAATTTATCATCTGAACATAGGAGAGTAAAAGAAGGCACTATTCATAATTACTCAGGGAAAATGGACATAAATTAGGACTATTCCAGGCAAACCAGGATGTATGGTCCACCCCATTTTGGTGGCCATGTGGCCTGAAAAAGTGTGAATGCTCATTAATTATAGTGAAATCTTTGCATCTCATCTGGATTGCATTTGCCGCCTCAAGGAATGTGAGGACCTTTACTGTAATGCCTCAGAAGTATTTTAAAAGCTCTTGGCTTTTAGAAAGCTCCCCCTGGCCCAGTGTGGATGCCCCATGAGAATGAAAGTAAGTATAGCTGTAAGGAGATTACTTCAACAATTTACATTGGGCAGAATATGATAAAGACTGAAAAAAATATAGCACTAATGTGGACAAAGGTACAGCCTACACTCAAGGGAAGGAATCAATAGATTTTCCACTGGATGACCAATTGGATATGGGAGATAATTGGGAGCCTAGGGCAATCCCCAGTTTTATGACTTGGAAGTTTGAAAAATGATTGTTGAAATAGGGACCACAAGAAACATTACCAGCTGTGGAGAAAACAGCCTGAGATTGTCAATTTTGAGGTGTCTATGAAATACTTCAAACTCTACTAGCAGAAAGCTTTAAATATAATTAGGTAAGAAACTAACCCTGTCCACAAGCGCTGAGCACAATCCTTTAGACACGGTTGTTGCTAAATAGAGATTTTTGTCTATTGTCTGTAAGTATTCCAGAGGTTTTGACTTCAGATCCCCAGAATGATTAGCTGTAGTCAAGGATTATTTACCTATTCACTTTGATATGTTAATAGTAAACTTGGTCACATGTCCTGGTGTTACAGTAGAGTCTTAATTTGCTTTTTCTGGATGATCCTCTCTAGCAAGGTAGGCCCTTTCTAACAGTACTGGCCAATGGATTCACTGGGAAAATTTTCTATTCTAGCCCAGGCTTCATCTTCATGTCATTTAAGCGAAACTCTGATGCCAGAAAACTTTGACCCTCCCTGTATATCTGACGAAGTACATCTGTCAAGATAAATTGTAAAAGACTTTGAATTGGGGGAGAAAAGGATTTTAGATGTTCTATCTAGTACACTCTTGCAGGTCGTCTCTACATTTCATTGTTTTTGAGCTATTTTACAACTCCAATTGCAGAAAATTAATAGAAATGCAAATGATCCTTGTCCATAGAAATGCAAATGATTTGTGTCTAGTGAAAATGCAATTGATTATTGCCCTATCCATATACACCAGTTTTACATCTATTTGTAAATTCATTTCAGCATTCCTGGTTGCCTAAACATGTATGTTTCTTGAATTCCCCTTTGAACAGTATGTAACATCTTTCTGCTTCCCTAATTAGTTAATGAGTTAAATAAAATATTTAAGACATGTTCATTTTATATTTGTATGAGAGTAACGAGTTTGCCTTTATTTAAAATTTATCTTTTTACAAACAACAATGACAGAAGTATGATTTAATAAGAACTTACTATGTGGCACTTTGTTAAGTATTCACCATACATTATATATTTTAATTCTCACAAATACCCTCTCTGATATTTTCTACTATTATCATTATGATCCTTTTACAGATAAGGAAACTGAAGTTTTATAAGGGCAAGTGGCTTGCCCAAACTTACCCAGCTTGCCTGACTCCACAGCCAATGTTCTCATCCACCACGATACACTTAGATATTTATCAATATTGACTGCAAATTTTATCAGAAGTCTCAATAATAAAACTATAAATTTATATATATTCTTGATTTTCATTAATGATACATATGAAAGAATACCTATGACCATATTCATATTTTTCAAAAAGAAAGTGATTATATAGTTACAGGGTTTGACCTACTACTGGATTACAGGAAAATAATTCAAATTCGTAGCATATAATGTCCTTCCTGAGCTAACTCCTGCCTATCTTGGCAACCATAACTGGAGCTCTTTTCCACTAACCCCTGTGCCCTGAGGATATTGAAAACACAAAGCTCCTTACATTTCCACTCGTGTTACTTTCTTTGCCTGAATACTTTCCCCAATTTGCACCTTCGGAATACCTATTCATACTTCAAGACTAAAAATAAGCATGACCTCCTCATAATGCATTCCCTGAGTTTCTCATCACCCTTGTATTCCAGCAGCATCCTGGGTACACTTTGCTATAGTATTTATGACACTGCCTTTGAATCATCTGCGTACTTGTTTATTTTTAACTACTTTTGGGAGAAAAATCTTGATTTTCTTTATAATCTTAGAACCTAAAGCAGTACCAGGTTCAGTAGGTGCTCAAAAAATGTTTATATGACATGAATTAATTAAATAAAATGATATGAAGATTTTTCTTCCTCTAAAGCTACCATTATGTTCTTAGAAACAACCACTCTTTCATTGATCTTTTTCTAAATAGAAATGGAGGCACATTAGCCATTAAGTCACAAAACAACACAAAGGCCTTTATCTCTGCCCTTAGAACCCTAAAACTGCTTTCCTATCATTTATCCTATAATATCTTCAGAAATTTATTATTTTTTGTTAAAATGATATATAAGCCAGAGTTCTAAGCCACCTCCAGGTGTTACTCATTTTTCCCTGGTTATCTCCCATGTGTACATGAGGTATACATGTTAATAAACTTCTGCTTGTTTTTCTCTTGTTAATCTGTCTTTTATTACAGGTGTCTCAGCCAAGAACTCAGAAGAGGGCGAGAAAATTATTTTTTCTCCCTTACACTGAAAACAGGAAGTAATTTTTGTTGACATTGGTAAGTCAGCTTCCATCTTATACAATGTACAAATGGATGTTTAATTAATACTACTTTATTATGCCACTTAGAGGTAATGAGACCATATTCAAACCAATAATGACATCAAAATTGATATCCCCAGGGCTTCCCTGGTAGCACAGTGGTTGAGAGTCCGCCTGCCGATGCAGGGGATGCAGGTTCGTGCCCCGGTCCAGGAAGATTCCGCATGCCGCGGAGCGGCTGGGCCCGTGAGCCATGGCCACTGAGCCTGTGCTCCACAGCGGGAGAGACCACAACAGTGAGAGGCCCGTGTACCGCAAAAAAAAAAAAAAAAAAAAAAAACTTGATATCCCCAAACAATTAGTAAGTTACTTTTTATTATTACTTCATTTTGTATTATTCTACTACAAGAATATAGTAATACTCAAATGCTCTAGTCAGATTTACTAAATATACTAGATCTGTATAATCTGTAGTAATTAATTGATTGTGATCTATTTATTATTTTTGGTAATAACATCTCAGGAACACTTAAATCATGCTGAGCTTCACAATCTGGGCAGACATTTGACTGTTTAGAGGGATTGTGTATGTGTCTCTAAAAAGACCAAAGTACACATTGAAAACCAATACAAGAATTGTGTTAAAAGGAACACACATCAATCCATTGGGCAAATGGGAGCATGTGGTAAAAACAATGCCTTATCCACACATCTGGTTTGCTAATATATGCAAGTAAGGGTATTAGGAAACATCTTCTCTATAATTGTTTCACTTAAAGAATGTCCTCCATTTATCCAATGGGGATGGGGGCAAAGGGGTGTCAGTGTGGAGTAATTACATAAATAGGGATAGGGACACAAAAGTATGGCTTTTAAAATTTTATCAATTTCACCTTTAATGCCTATAGGTTTCAGTTTCAAGATAAGCAAATATTACTGGCCCATTATGGACCAGGTACTGGGCAGGAAAGGCCCCACCACATGGTAACATGTGCATAAAGTACCCATCCACAATGCTCTTTCTGTGTGATTGTATATTCCTTTTATAAATGCCTTAGCTTCTGGAAATAAGGGGGAAGTGATTTTGAGGGTGTTACCATAAGCTCCAGCTCTTTGAAGTTATTAATATATGCTTGCATTTTAACATATTTTTCCTATAAATTCCTTTTGCTTCCAACTGTAACGAGAGCGACAAAAACACACTGACTTCAGGACACACGGTTTTAAATCATTACTGCACTATAGGGTTTGGCACTGTCCCAGAGGACCAGGATATTTAGTGCAGAAGCCTTGTTTATAAATGCTTCCTTATAAAGAGAATGAAAAGGGCCAATTTCTTGATGGACTCTATTCTTTCACACAAATCGCTGCACGTTCATATGGAAAACATAATGGAACACCTCCATTTTGAAGCTCTATCATCACCCGAAGCAAAATTCCCACATCTTGAGTTCCCATCTCTTAACAATATTGAAACAAATCTAAGGGGTAAACACACTGGATCAACCATTATTCAGCAGGCACTTGCTTTACAAGGAAAGGGTCACAGTTAACTATTCAAACACTTGGAACCCAGAGACTAGCTGAGTGATAACAGAGTACAGGCATCAGTGTTGGCATTTAGTCTTGAAAAGCTGTTGATCAGAGACTTCAGGGTCCTTGAGATAAATTTCTTCTTTGAACATGTTTATAATAGTTCATTTGTAATGTAATTTTTAGGCTTATGAACAGGGAAATCTTTCTTCTATGTTTCTCCAAAGGAGCTTTAAGACATCTATGAAACTTTGAGCAAACCACAAAACTTCTGTAAGTCTAAGTTTCCCGTACCTGTAGAATGGATAAAATAATACTCCCATGCATGGAAAGAATCTGTTGGTACACTTGAGATTCATCCACAATGCAGGGCAGATTACTCACAGCAAAACAAATCAGACATCAGTCCTTCCTATTAACAAGTTCTGGTGACTGGCCAGGCAGAGAGGTGTGCACATAATTGGAGTCTGGACCAAAATGGAAGTCCAGTCCTAGGACCTTGGATCCAGGTGACCCATTAAAAAAACTGGCAGTTGTACCATGAGGAGAGTTATGATGTGCAGAGCAACAAGGGTAACTGGGTTTCAGCACTAAATCTTTACTTCTTAGTCAAATAAATTGGGAGAAGAGCCTGCTTAAGAATCAATAAGAATATCCAAGTTACCTTCAGCAAGTCACTTAACCCTCAGTGTGACTGCATCATCTATAAAATTGGGACATCAATGGTACCTATCACATAGTGTTCATGGTTGAGAGTAATCATTATCTAAGTGATGGCTTATTATTAGGAAGTCACACTATAAAAGGAGCCTACATTCAAATATCTAACAACTGGAACATTAAAATTATTTTTGTAGTTTAAGGCCCTGACCTACTAGGATAAAAAGGCAAATATGAAACTTTGAAAGGAAACTTATTTCACTTATTAGTAGCTATCTTCAGGTTGGTGGAGTCTCAGCCCTGACAAAGTAATGGCCAGAGAGTTAAAAGAAAATTTGGGTGGGGAGAGGAGGTATAAGAAGTTCAGAATGAAGGTGGAACAAAGGAAAGTTAGTCTGATTAGTGAGTCCTTCTCAAATCTTGGAAAGAGTAAAAGAGCCCTCATGTGCAGGAAAGAACACCCATCCAGAGAGGAAAAGAATTATCATCACAGCCTCACTCACTCAGTGTCCCCGCTAAGCACAGCACTGGCCTTGAGCTCAGAATTTACAATAAATGCAGACAGACTCAATGAAAAGAAGTCACTGGGACTAAATAGAAACATGTCATTTTCTTCCCTCACTCAACCTCTTCTTCCCTCTTTTTTCTTTCTTTTCTTTTTCTTCCTTCCTTCCTTCCTTCCTTCCTTCCTTCTTTCTTTCTTTCTTTCTTTTCTTCCTTCCTTCCTTTCTTCCCTATATATTCATTGGACTTTAGAGGAAGCATATAGTTGCTTCAGGCAACTGTCTAAATCATAACACTTTTTCAAGAGTAAATGTTTTGAAGGCTGGTTTAGAGGCATGCACAATGGCATGTTGGTGAATATCTAAAACTGTATAAACTAAAATGAAATGAAAGGCTCTGTGAAGCCATCCCCCTAAATATTGAAAACAAGCATTAAACTGTCTCAATGAAGGTAAAGGGAACTGATACGCATTTATAGCAGTTGAATAAACGATATGAGCAGAAACAGCACACTGAATTTAGAGCTCATTTCAAAAATTGTGTAGACTTCACTGCATCAGTGTTTGTAGGGAGCTTATTTCCTTCCTACAGATGTGAAACCTAAATTTGATAAACTCTCTTTCTAGGCTCTGTATTAAGAAAGGGGTATTTCTTTTACTAAAGGCAGAGCATAAAAAAGAATATTCAAAGGTTATGTACATCTACATACACATCTACATACATATATATTATTTATATATAGATATATATGCATACGTGTATGTGTGTGTGTGTGTGTATATGGGTATGTGTGTTGTGAATATATCCCCATCCCTCTTCTGAGTTTATTTTAGGAGAAAGAGCTGCTCCATAGGTTTAGCCAAGTTTGCCATTTTCTTCATGAATATTCATTTCTTTAGGGAGAGAATAATTTGCACACACTGCTGACAAGAGGGAGCCAGCTGGTGTGTGACATTGTCCAAAGGGACAAATGAGTCTCACCAGCATTGCAGAAAGACTTTTCAACCTAGAATTGTAACTACCTTTATGGCATCTGAACGGCAGATGAGTTTACACTTACTTGTGAACTGAAGGGGTTCAAAACATGCCACCTCAAAGTATGCCACTCTGGCATAGGATGACTTTTTTTTTTTGAGGTACGCGGGCCTCTCACTGTTGTGGCCTCTCCCGTTGCAGAGCACAGGCTCTGGGCGCGCAGGCTCAGCGGCCATGGCTCACGGGCCCAGCCGCTCCGTGGCATGTGGGGTCCTCCCGGACCAGGGCACGAACCCGTGTCCCCTGCATTGGCAGGCAGACTCTCAACCACTGCGCCACCAGGGAAGCCCTGGCATAGGATGACTTTGAACGGAAGGCAACTGAGAAAAAGCAGAGACAGGCCGATCTCTGCCTTTCCTGTATCTATCTGTAAACAGAACATAAATGCCTCTTGTGAAGGTATCCCTGCTCCTTCACATACCAGGAAGGAAACAACAACCTTATCACCAAAGACAAGATGGCACCAAAAGTCTACACAAACAAACCTTACTAACTAGCCCTTATTTTCCATTAGTTGCCCCATATATTTGCCTTCCCGTAATTTGCCACCCGTAGAAGGTCAAAGTCCTTTCCCTTATCTTATCACTTCTCTACAAAGTTATTGTTCTTCACTAAGATGCTATACAGGCTCAAGTTCCAACCTCCCCTTTGA
Organism: Mesoplodon mirus; assembly: GCF_964341445.2. Classification (NCBI taxonomy): domain Eukaryota; kingdom Metazoa; phylum Chordata; class Mammalia; order Artiodactyla; family Ziphiidae; genus Mesoplodon; species Mesoplodon mirus. The sequence continues at coordinate 67,627,650 of NC_138984.1, forward strand.
GTTACTCATTTCTGAGTACTCCTGTGTGAATGCACGATGAACATATTAATAAACTCCTGTTTGTTTTCTCTTGTTAATCTATCTTCCATCAGTCTAATTTGCAAGGCCTCGATGAACCTAAAATGAGTAGAGGGAAATAATTTTTTCCTTCATGTGAATCCCACTGGGTCCTAGGATATCTATTTATCAAAATCTTAAAACTTCAGAAATGTTGAAAACTAGAGCTCTTGTTGGCAAGGAAAGCTGAAGGTCATAGGTAAGAGAGATTAGGAGCTTTAGCTTCTGTTAAGTGCTCACCACCTACTTCTGGCTACACATCTAACTTCAACCACAGCCAAAATTAATCTCTCCAGAAGCTGGAAACAATTCCCGATTTTCACACACACACACAGTTTCCTCTGAGCATTTAATGACTATTTCAGGAGATAATAAAGCAGCACCCCATCCCCAATACACCACAAATGTATCAGGAGCTTGGCATATATTACTTCTTTATATCCTCATGACAACAGTGTAAGACACTGCAATCACTCCCATTTTACAGATAGGAAACCTGAGGCTTAACACCAAAATCACACAGCCAGCAAGTGGTAGGACCAATACAGGCCTACTCAGAGATATTGCAGGTTCAGTTCCAGACCACCTCAATAAAGTGAATATCACATAAAGCGAGTAACACTAATTTTTCGGTTTCCCAGTGCATATAAAAGTTATGGTTATACTGCAGTCTATTAAGTGTGCAATAGCATTATGTTTTGAAAAACAATGTATGTACCTTAATTACAAAATACAAAACAAAAAATTACTAAAATAGTAGTATCAAAGATCACTGATTACAAATCACCATATCAAATGTAATAATAATGAAAAAGTTTGACATATTGTGAAAATTACCAAAATGTGACACAGAGTCATGAAGTGAGCAATGCTATTGGAAAAAAATGGCACCGGTAGACTTGCTTGATGCAGAGTTGCCAGAAAACTTCAATTTGTAAAAAAAAAAAAAAAAAAAGCTCAATATCTGCAAAGCATAATAAAATGAGGTATGCCTGTACTAAAACCAGGTCTATATGACATGTACTTCTAACCACTACCTCTCCATGTTGCCTACCATGCATGATAACAATGCCTTTAATTTTGCAAAGAAGATATCAGCATAATTTCCACATAAAATCATTCCCACCTGCCTACATCCAGTTCAGTGGATTAATCAAACTGAAAGAAAAGTAAAACTAAGAAAAAGTTTTATGGAAAACATAAAAATTGAGAGTCTATTCAAATATTTCATAAAAATGATTCATCCCACACTCTTCCTATAGCAAGTTCTCTGGCTCTTTTATTGAGTCTAGTTTCCATTTGCTGAGGTTACACTTCATTACTGAAGAATTCCTTGAAAATAAAAACATCAAACATCAAAGCAGAACTTGTTTTCTGACCTATTTTTGATGATCATTGGAAACAATGAGGTTTCTATGCATTTCTCTCTCCTTTTTGTTCTTTCTTTGTGATTACTCCCATCTTTTGTAATTCATTACACCCCAAGGCAATTACTGCATTTGGTGAAATGCACAGCTTTAAAAGGAATTTCCATGCAGAGTTACAGAAACTGAATGCCACATTTCTGAGCAAAGCACTCTTCCTTGGGGCATTGTGGATTAGCCTTTCCATGCTAACGGGCTTGGATGGAGACAGTTCCCTTAGCAGTGCATTGAAAAGTCTGAAAATAATTGTCCTTTTTAGGTTAGTCCTTTGGTGACTGCCTAAGACAAGTTACATCTTACAGTCCTCTCTTGCTAAACCCAGCTGTTGTTCATTTAGCCACTTAGCTAAGGAAGTCTGCCTTTCGTGGAGAAAGAAATTACACATAGATCAAGCTGAAATCTCTCTGTGATTGTGAGTCTGTACTCACCTCTAATGAAGATATATCAGAGCTCTGGCCTAAAGCCTTGGATTTTCAGGCCATTTGGGCCAGCTGTCACTGCCCAGAACCCACATCACTGTAAACAAAGTAACCCAGACCCTTTGCAACCAATGTTGTACATTAGCATACATGGCCTGAAGTATCATGGGCTTTGTCAGAACAGTTAAAGATTTTTTGCCTTATTTTATTTAACTGAATTAATACTTCCAAGAATTAGATCATAATATAATGTCCATGGCAATTTAAGTACAGATACACTGAAGTCATGCACAAATATTAATACCAAATAAGTGAAAAGCCCGTGTCACTGGCATTACCACCAGGGCACTGGGGTGGTGGGTGCCTTTGCCACACCTAGGATCACTTGGGTCGCAGGCACTTCCACCATGGTGGTGGGGAGGATGGAGAGGAAACAAGTTTCTGGGTGTCTCTGCCATATCCGAGGTTTTCAGGTTCACAGTGGCCACCACCATGGGGAGGGGAGCCAGAGTTGGGAGTGCCACCACGGCTGAAGAGACCAGGGTCACTGGCCCTGCAGCCACTGCTGCCTGGTACCGTGGGCAACACTGTGGCCTGGAGAGCAGAGTCATGTGTGCCACCACTTCTGCTAGTAGGAGGTTCTTTGGGGCTGCAGGCTCAGCTGCCACAGCCAAGAGGCTGGGATCAGAGACATCGTCTCTGCTGTTCCCCTGGGATCCTACCTCTCTATGTGTTCCAGTTCACTCACCTTCAGATGTACAGATAAGTGTATCTCTCCAGCATCCTGGTGTGTTGGGCACAGGAACTTCGTTGAGTTATGGATGTTTCACGAGTTGTAGATTGAAGGGGAGAAACAAAGGGAGTGTCTCATGCTGCTATGATGCTGACAACACAGACTATTCTATCTTGGATCTCCCTTTCTGTATGAGTGAAAGAGAGATCAGCATGCTACCCTAGGTACTGAAAATAAACTCCTCCACAAAATAGTCACAGTCCCTGCCCTTGTGGGGCTAGCAGTCAAGTAGTAAATAATAACAGTAATGAGAATATTAAAAACAGTAGCAAACTTTGATTAAAAGCATACTGTGTGCTGGGGATTGTTCTAAGCACTTTACATGTATTGTCTCATTTAATCCTTGCTTGAATTGTCTTTACTCACTGTCTCTACATCTTCACCTCTCCTTCTTTCTTGAAATGACACCATTCAGACTTCTGTTCCCACTGGAACCAAACAGTACAAAGGCCCTTCCACGTCCCCTGCCTCCTTTGTAGGAAAGCTTAAGTCTCCCAGCCTCCCTGAGTCACAAAAGGAAAGGCTTAAGCAGTTAATGATTAGGACAATAGAGTCACAGACTCAGAGTCTGATGCACATTCCTGAATTGTTTTACAGATACTATAACTGCCACCAGAGGGAAAAAGCTAACTGCATGATAACCAGACTGTAGACAGGACACAAGTTGCTTCATCTTGAGCAGTACTAAATCTATGGCTAGCAAAATTCTAAGAAATGGCCTTAAAAGAATGGATTAAAACACTATTGCTCATAATAATCTATATCTTTGTGGGCATCAAAATAATTGTAGCTTGTTCTGACCACATATGTAAGTAGGTAACTAAAACTGTCAGCAAAGAGATGCTTCAAGCCCATGTTGATACCTTTCACTCAAAGACCTCAATGCCATTTCTCAGCATGAAGCAGTTACAGAAGACAGACCTTCGTTCCTCATCACATAGAAATATGGAATAGTATGGGGTGAGGGGGATTGTAAGCAGCTCTTTGAAGGAAACTGCCCTCAGCGGGACACCCCTTTTATCTTGTCACTTTAGCAAAGCTAGATTGTAACTAACCTTACACCAGGCACCCGCCATGCTCTGCTCATCTCTGGCCCAGGCACACTTTTCAAATCTTTTTGATCACACAGTACCTTGCCTAACCTATTGCTACTTTCTTTAGATCAGAGAAGTAGAAATGTCCCTACTTAAATTATATCTATTTGATGTCTAACCTTAATCTTTGTGTGTGTGTGTAAAATTAAATAATGGGTAATACTGTAAGACTATTCCACCTAATTTTTTTCACTTAGTGTATAATGAACATCTTCTCATATCAGTAAATATTACACAACATTCTAATGACTCTGTAGTATTCCATTATATAAATATATACCATATGTTATGCAACCCATACCCTATCCTATTACTGAACATTTGTTTTTTATTTTCATATGCATTTGTAGTTATTTTCTTAACACATATATGATGTTTATGCATACTTTCAAAGATGTGGAATTGTTGGATGAAACACTATGCAAAATTTTATAATTTCTAATACATATTGCCAAAATGACTACCAGAAAGATTGTGCCAGCATTGTGTTCCCAGGAATGGTGATGCTAACTGAACCAGCAGTGTAAAATGTTGGTTGGAGTGCTGTAATTCTATATGTAGATATGTCCCCAGTGTTGTACACTGGCAATCACTGCTTCGTTCATTATAAATTATTGAAACTGCAGAATGCTTTTGGCCATAGCTTGTAGTTGATACAGCTGTTAGTCTCTTTCTCTCAGATTGCGGTAATGTTTACAATACCTCTTATAAAGTCAAAGGATTTGTACCAATAATAATTAAAAAAAGAAGTATAAATGAAGAATAAGTAATGAACAGATGACCACATCTCTTCCCTAGCTTCCCCTTCGGTAATCTCTCAAACAAACTGTGTGAACAAGATAGCATCTAAAGAAAGCTCACAAGGAGACTACAAGTCTGCATGCAGTGGGAGTTGGTCACAAGTTTTATCTCCTATCTCAGTGATTAACTGATAGTACTTCCCCTTTTCCCTTTAAAAACCTTCATGGCTGAGCTGAATCTTCAGAGTTGTTTTTTGGGGGACTTTAGTCCACCTTCTCCCCAGACTGCCGGCATTCTGACTAAAAGCAATTTTCCTTTCTACCAACATGTGCCTCTTGGGTATTGATTTTTGAGTGGTGAGCAGCCAGACCTGAGTTCAGTATAACACCACCATGCATTGAAGTCACTGTGCTTGAGGTCACCAACTATCATCAAGTTACCAAATCCAATTAAATCTTTCTCAGTCCTCATCTTGCTCAACCTCTCAGGTGGATTTGACAAAGTTGTCTCCTCTCTCTTTCTTGAAATACTTTCTTCACTTGATTTCTTGAGTACCACTCTCTTGCTTTCCTCTTTTCTTGGAAGCCTGCTCCTCTTCCATCTCCTTTGCTGACCCTTCTTCATTGCCCTCTCATCTTAATGTTGGAGTGTATCAGGCCTCAGCTCTCATACCTCTGACCTCCTACCTTCCTAGGTGATTCCTTTGCCTTGGTAATTTTAAACACCTTACACATGCCAATCACTCCAGCTTCATCTGTGTCCCCTGAATGGTAGGCTGCCTACTCAGCTATTCAATTTGTGTTAGTTTTCTAGGGCTACCATAACAAAATAGCATAGACTGGGTGGTTTAAACAACAGAAATTTATTTTCTCACCGTTCTGGAGGCTAGAAGTTAGAGATCAAAGTGTCAGCAGGGTTGGTTTCTTTTGAGGCTTCTTTCCCTTGGCTCCCTCTATCTTTATATGGCCTTCCTTCTGGGTATGTCTGTGTCCTAATTTCCTCTTCTAATAAGAACTCAATCATACTGGATGTGGACCCACCCATTTTACATTAATTATCTCTTTGAGACCCTGTCTTCAAATACAGGCACATTCCGAGGTACTGGGGCTAGGACTTCACCACGTGAATTTGGGAAGATACAATTCTGCCCACAGCAGAACCAGGTACTCAGTTTCTCCACTTGAATGAATAATGGGCATCTCATGACCAAGACTGATCTTTACATCACACTCTACCTCATCCCGATCTCCAGAAAACTTGCTTTTTTCTCATTGTTCTCCAACTTCATTTGGTTTCTGTTCAATGTCTCTTCCAATGTAATATAGCAGTTTCAATTATTTTCAAGCCCCCAACATGCTACATCTTCTTATGTTTATTGTTTATCTCCCACTAAGATGTAAGCAGGGCAGGGATTTTCTTCTGTTCATTGTCTCATATCCAGCATTAGGAATAGTTGACTGATACGTAGTAGTTACTCAATAAATTGCTGCTGAATGAATAAATATAATTATAACAACAACTCTATTACATAGGTATGGTATTGTCTCCATTTGATAGATAAAGAAATAAAAACTCAGGGAAAATATGTAACTTGCCTTAGGTCATAGAGCTAGTAAGGAATGGAACTAGGATTGGACTCAGGTAATCTGAATCCCGACTCCTGATAAGCAATTAACATTTCAGTGTGGCAAATGCTATTTCTAGAGGAGCTCAGAGTGTACTGGAGCCCTTAGGAGAGGCACCTAACTCAGGAATTACAATAGGAGACAACTGGTAAACAAAAGTTATGTGGAAGAGAGGCCCAGGGTGAGGCAGCCTCACATACGTATGCAAGGTAAGATCCTACACCAGATTGGTGCTCAGTAATTAGTCAAATAAATGAGTAATTAAATAGACAACTACTATATTATATAAACCTAAAGAAGTCAAAGCACATTATCATGGAAGAGCACTGTAGTACTCAGCACTCCATTTATTCATAGAATCATTAAACTTAAAGAGAAGAATGAAGAACTGACTACCATACAACTGACCACAGCTCCCAAGCCTATAATGAAGCTGTCAGAACTGACTACTCCAGGACAAATATATTACAGTACAATTGTTAGTCAACAAGGTCACAGCAATAATTAAGATCTAGTTCTAATTTTATTAGGGTCTTGGGGAAATGGTAAACAGCAGAAACTTTCAGTGCGTAGCAGACCTCAAAGATTCTGTGAGGAAGTTTATAACTCCCTAGTAGAGGCAATCAAAGCTCAAGTGCTTCATAACTCACAACAGGAATAATGAACTGCATTCATAAAGAGAGAGAGGGAGAGACTTTTTAAAAACCGAAATGAAAATCTGGGTTATTTAAACTTGAATCATTAAAAAAAAAAACTTGAATCATTTTATTTCACTGAAGAGAGCCCATTTTAGTACTCATCATGCTAATTTGACAATAAAAACCCATTTCTGACATTAAGTACAATAATTAGTAAAATTCTAAGAGTGAAGACACGGATGGTTAGGAAAGTTGAGAAATTAATTTCTGAGGTATGCTTCTTTCTGAAATTATGCTATCTAGAGTCTGGATTCTCATGTAGGGTCACTGATTTCCCCTAGAGTTGATGTTACCTAACATACAAATCCTATCACCAGTCTAGCTGAAGTGTTAGAAAGATAATGGTAGGCATTGTAGCCTATAGAAGCTGGAAAGGCTGCAAGTGTTATGCCCAAGTCCAGAAAAGTACGTAAAGAAAAAGAAAGCATGCTACCAACTGGGCCAACTGATGCCACCCAAATCCAGCCTATGAAAAATTCTTTATTGAAAAACATGCTATTGGAAGATAACCATTGGACTCCACTTGTATGTTCCATATTTATAAATCTGAGCCATTGGCAGTGTTTTACCCATTGATAGTCCTGGGAAGACTTAAAAATATACTTATGGGAAATGCTTGTCAAATTCTGTGTAAAACCCTATGGGAATATTGACTAGAACAAGACTGAATTTATAGGTTAATTTGGTAGAAACTGTAGCCTAAAGAAGCTACTGAATCCAACATTTATGATCATGACATATCTCTCTATTTAATTCTTCTATTTACATATCCTAGAGCAGAGTTTCTCAACCTTGGCACTATTGACATTTGAGAGCAGATAATTCTTTGTTGCCATGTGCCTTATAAGATGTTTAGCTGTATCCCTGGCCTCTACCCATCTGATAATAGTAGCATGCCCTGCCCAGATGTGACAATCAAAAATGTCCCCAGACATTGCCAAATATTAACTGCAGCATTGTTTGTAATAGCAAAATATTAGGCACAACTTAGTTGTCCATTACTAAGAACACAGATCAATAAAACTTGATTTTTGCAACAAAATTGTATTCAACAGCAGGAAGTAAAATAGAAACACTAGATCTGTCTATCGATCTATCTATAAATGTGAATAATTCTTTAAAAACATAAAGTTGAACTTAAAAAACAAATTGTATTAGATTAGTGCCATGTAGTACCATTTATATACATTTTAAGTACTTAAAACAATAAATCTCCAAACAATACTTTAAATGTGGTAAAAAATTTAAAAACTTGCATGGGAATGATTTCCATAAATTTTAGGATAAATAAAAATATGGTGGGGCTTTAGCTTAGTTTGCTCAACCTTATTTATTTAAAAACAAAATGATCTGAGAAAATAATGTGAAATATGCTTCAAGTCTTGATGGTAAACTTTGAGTACCTGTTATATTATTCTCTGTACAATTCTGAACATTTGAAGTACTTCATAATACAAAACATAATTATATTTCAGAATAATCTGTAAGCTACCTTTTAAGATACTGACAAACTGAAAATCTAATGCTTTCTCAGGAGTAATTTGTTTTCAAAGATTTCATTAGACCTTTTAACAGTTTCTGAATTTCCCTCAGTACTCACTTGTAAATGACAGCTAAACATTGTTTCAAGTAAGTATTATTCCTCAGTTAATAATCCAAATCCTAGAATATTCCCTCATAGGTTAGTGCTAGAATTGCCAAAGTAGCCTTTAAATTGTCCAAATATAAAACACTCTTAATTGACTTTAGTGACATTAAAAGGTTCAAACTTTGACGAGTTATTTAATATTTAAATTATACCAGGTAGTGTGCTGGATCCTTATTTTGGAACGCTTACGTTGGCAGTAAAGGCCATCTCTATCACTGGGGTTAAAAGAACTGGATACACTGGCTGATTTACAGGCCAGCTTTGCAATTACTTTTTTTTTAAAATAGATCTTTATTGGAGTATAATTGCTTCACAATACCGTGTTAGTTTCTGTTGCACAACAAAGCGAATCAGCCATATGCATACACATGTCCCCATATCTCCTCCCTCTTAAGCCTCCCTCCCATCCTCCCTACAAGTGCTACAGTTTTACAAATGCCCTTCCCCAACTTCAACAAACACAATGAATTCACAGCTGCAATTAGAACTTGGTCTTCCATCTTTTCATAGGACCTATTTATTATTTCTCATTTTTCATGAAATGACGTTCTAAAGAAAAAAAATTTTAAGGAAAAAATATATTGTCTCACACTGAGACTAACAATCCCCAAAAAGTCTGTAGCTATATTTAAGTCAAAGGTCAGTTCAGATGGAAATTTCAACCTATTTTTCAATTTCTAACCTTTTAAAAGGCCATGTGACTTAAAGCTATTCTTTTTGTACGGCAAGAAAATGGAAGCTCCCGAATGATGAGAGTAGATGATAATCATAATTATGATAAAAGCACCATCAATGTACTCTCCGGGAAGGTATTTTATATGACTTCAGAGCTTGGCACAAGAAATGAAGAGAGGAAAAAATGTGCTTGTTATACTTGTGTTAGGCATTTGAAGCCAATCATATGTCAGTGATACAAAATAGCATGTTAGAGGGTGTCAAATTCAGAAATCGATAAGAATCTCTCCCCTTTAATGGTACAAATTGAACACATGTTTCAAATGCTAGCAACAAGGGATGCATTTGCTTCTAATCAATAGGTACTTCAGTTAGTAACACATGCTGCTTTTTTAAGATACGTAAATTGTTTTCCAATTTACCCATTTGAATTAATCTTCTCTACTTAACATCCAGAGAATACAGTGTAGGACGTTCTTGAATCTATGACTCATAATATGCAAGAGACATTTTTGTCATTTGTATTTACTTGATTATGAAGAAATCACCGCAGGGAGTAATTCTTTCAAGGCCAAAGACCCTGTTGAGTGACTACCACTGGGTAGAGGTGATCTGAGACACATGAAAGCCTTAAACTCAAATTAATAACACTGGAGAGGGCCAAACAGGGTATCTCTGGCGGAGGAATCTCTTGCCCGTTGTACTTTACTGAAAACAAGGGGATTAAATAGGGTTTACAAATTGGGTGTTGCAATTCCAGCCATTTTCCTGTGCTTCCCAAAACGCTGGCATTCAAGCTAATATCCTCCAGGCAGAAAGCTGAAATTTTATTTTCTGAGGAGTCTAAACTGCCCAAGGGAAGAGACCTAAAGATACTAAGAGTAGAAGTTCAGAGAAGAAGAAAAAAGGCCCAGTCAGATCACCCTCAGTAAAACTCATGGTTGACAAGCCCAGTCTGGACAAAGAACTTCAAATTACTTCTTTATTTTTTTTTTTCCAGTTAACTTCTTGATGCCCAGTTCTTGAAAGTGAGCAATCAGTTTAGGTCACCAGATAAATGAAGAATGTCTCAAATAATAAAAATCAGAGACCAAATAGACAAACACATTAACTTGGAGGAAACAAAGAACATGTAGGGAAAATAACACCCCTGGGGGAAAATAGCTAACATTTATATTCTCAAAGAGGTAAGAAGAGTCTATGTACAGATTCTATGTACATGAAATACAAACTTGAGGCTATAAAATTGATGTTGATATTTTCTGATGTCCTTGACTGCAGCTTTGGATGTAGAAAAGACAATGCAAAAATTTACTTACTTTGATTTCAATATTTAGTTTCAATTTATTAATTATATTTTCAAAACTCTAATTTTTTCTTAAGCTTTTAAGGTCGGTTTGCTAATCTTGTTATTTAGTGTTTACATCCAGAAAATTATAACATTCAGTTTTAAGGGTTTTTAAATAATGTTTATGTTTTAAAATAATGTTTATTTCTATTTACAACTCAGTAATTAATTAAAACATCCTGAACTTTTCAAACTACAGTTACATTTTAGTTTTTTTCAATTATCTAATCAGACAAAACGTTTCCATGAACTTAAATAATTCTTATAGAGATAATGTATCTGTTCTAGTTATCTATTACTATATAGCAAATAACTCTAAAGCTTGTTGCTTAAAATAATCATTATACGCATGGAGTCTGTGGATCAAGAATTGGGAAAGGTAAAGTTGAGAGGACTTTTCTCTCTTCTACAATGTCTGAGGGTCGCAGCTAGGAAGGTTCAAAGGCTAGGGTGGGGGGTGGAGTGAAATGCACTGGGAGAAGAAATCACCTGGAGGCATTTTCACTCACATATCTGACTATTGATACCAGGTGTGAGTTGGGACCTCAGCTGAAACACTATGGTCCTGAACACCTACACAGGACCTCTCTATGGTGGCCTGGGCTTCCTCACAGCGTGGCAGCCTCCAGCTTCTGACATGGTGTCTCATGGCTCCAAAGGCAAATGAGAGAACCAGGGCAAAGCTGCATGACTTTTTCTAATCTAGCCTTAGAAATCATATAGCATCAATTCTGCTATTTTCTGTTGGTTGGCTAGTCACTAGATCAGCCTGAATTCAGGGAAAGGACATAGACCCCACTTCTCAATAAGAGGAATGTCAAAAATTTGCAAATATATTTTAAAACCTATAAATTGAGTGTAACCAAAGTTCTCTTAAATATACCAATAATGTACATAAATGTAGTAATACTTCACTTAAAATCATGTCTAAATTAATCAATTATGTGTTTTATTGGAAATGCAGATTGTCACTCAAGTAACTTTATAAATACATGAGGTACCAAATGTCCATGAATTCCTTCTTAACATAAAAACAGAGTCGTTTTTCAGCCATAAAAAAGAACGAACTTGGGTCATTTGTAGAGACTTGGATGGATCTAGAGACTGTCATACAGAGCAAAGTAAGTCAGAAAGAGAAAAACAAATATCGTATATTAACGCATATATGTGGAACCCAGAAAAATGGTACAGATGAACTGGTTTGCAGGGCAGAAACAGAGACGCAGATGTAGAGAACAAACGTATGGACACCAAAGGGGGAAAGTGGCGGGGGAGAGGGGGTGGTGGTGGGATGAATTGGGAGACTGGGATTGACATATATACATTAATATGTATAAAATGGATAACTAATAAGAACCTATATAAAATATAAAATAAAATAAAATAAAATTCAAAAAAAAAAACCTAGTTTTTTTCTCTTAAACCATTCTTTACTTAATCCTACATTGTACAGTTAAAACAGTCATTCCCACTAAGAAGGAAAATACCATCCGGTTACTTAAAACTAGAGATTTTGGTAATTCAGACATCTAGAGCAATATACTAAATCCTTTTTATAGTCCCTGTGTCATGGTAAAATCGTTCTGAGACTCAATTTCCAATGTGTAGAGGTCCCCATACAGCACCAAGTAATGCTCCAGGCACTAGCTGAGTACTGTCAGGGAGGAAGGAATTTTCCTCTACCCTTCTAGGTTCTTCTGGCTGGTCTAAGAATTCAACTGATATGAGACAGATTAACAAGAGTAAATCAAACAGAAGTTTAATAATATGTGTGCATGGGAGAGACCCAGAAAAACTGAGTAATTTGCCAAAATGGCCAAAGCCCTCACTTTAAATACCATCCTCAGCTAAAGACAAAACAGGATGCTGAGGGCAGGGGGGCAGTTATAGGAGGTTACCAGGAAAAGCACAGTAAAGAAGGGTAAGCTTATTGTGCATATTTAAGTCTTTACCTTTTCCATGCATAATTTTCTAGAGATTTGGTCATCCTCCTCTTCCTGGCACAGTGAGGGAGACACCCTTACAAATGAAGATTTCCTTTAAAAATGTAAATGTTTCTTAGAGGAGGGTAACTCTTACTTGGTTTTCAGAGTTTTTCCCATGCCTGCTGTTTCTTAGAAAATAACCAGCTTAAAATAATTACTATCACAAAGAGGCAACTTTTAGGGGGCAAATTTTGCTCCCCTACAGTATCCTACAATTCAATTCAATTCTGACATTTCCTGGATAGAGATTCCACAGGTTGAGGGCTCAGCCCTACAAGACTGCCCCCAGCTCCCCCTTTAGATACTCAGTCACAAGTCCAGGTTATTACCTGTACTTACCACCGACTCGCTATAAAGCAGAGGTTCCAAGGACAGGACGCCTCTTCAGTCTTGATTAATTTGCAAGAGCAGCTCACAGAACTCAGAAAAACGTTTTACTTATTAGATTTCCAGTTTATTATAAAAGATACAACACAGGAACAGCCAGATGGAAGAGGTAAATAGGACAAGGTATGGGGAAGGGGCACAGAGCCACCATGCTCCCTCCAGGTGTGCCACTTTCCCTGAATCTCCATGCATCCACCAACCCTGAAGTTCTCTGAACCTTGTCTTTGGGTGTTTTACGGAGGCTTCAGTACACAGGCATGACTTATTAAATCATTGGCCATTGATGACTGATTCAACCTCCAGCTCCTCTCTCTTCTCTGGAGGTCAGGGGAACGGGACTGAAAATTCCAACCCTCTAATCACATGGTTGGTTCCTCTGGTGACCAGCCCCTTATCCTTAGGTGATCTAGGGGCATTCCAAAACTCGCCTCATTAACATAACAAAAGACACCTTTATCATTCTCATCACTTAAGAAATTCCAAGGGTTTTAGGAGCTCTTTGTCCCAGAAACAGGGACAAAGAAAAGATATATTTCTTTTTACTATAAGTCACAATATCACACATGGCCTACCAGATTAAAAAAGGAATTGGTCTCCCAGAATGTAGACCATTACATTCAAGGTATTCTCACTATTAAGTTTAAGACTGCCATACACACCCATTATGAAGACTTGACTGATCTTTCATTTCTTTGACAATGTACACTAATTTTTTTTCTAAATTTAAAGACCTCTGAAATAAGATATGTAAACATATTTTCTAATAATGAAGATCTTTGTACATCATGGTAATCCAATGATATGTAAATGTATTTTTTATTTAATGATAAAGACCTTTGAACTTGAGGGTCCTAAGATATATAAATGTATTTCCTATCTAACAAGACCTGTGCAACTGACTAAGACCTTGCACTGTCATATTCTTAGCACCATACCACTCTTAACTATTTAAAATGATGTTGAATTTACATGGCTAGGTCTTACATGCTATAATAACTCATAAGGTCATTCATTCTACTAACAATTCAGAAAATAAAAGATTCAACACGTGATAGTAAGAAGAAAAAATTAAATACAAGCCTAGAAAGATAAAAATTGAGGATATCTACCAGAAAGCAGACCAAAAGATGAAAAGAGATAAAATTTAGAAATAAACATGAGATAATTAAAAGCCCAGTCAAGACGTTCTGACATTCAAATAACAGATATTCCAAAAAGAGAAAAAGGAAGGTTGAAATCATCAATGAAATAGTTTAAAAAATTTTCCAGAACGGAGGTACAGAAGCTTCCAGTTTCAACAGGCCCTAATGAATAACCAGCACAATGGGCAAAAAAAACATACATAAAGGCATATTAAAAGGAATTTTCAGAAAAGTGAAAAATAAACATTTTAAGAGCACTAAATAAAGGAAAAATTCCTAGAGAGAGAAAAATCAGGTTCTAAAATGTCAGAAAAAAACAAATAGTGAGAGAGATCTCAATAGCAACACTGAACTCTAGAAGTTAATGAAACAATGCTTTCCAAATTCTGAGGGAAAATAATTTATGACATAGAATTCTCTACCTAAGCAAATTGTCAACCTGCTATGAGGTAGAATAACAAAATTATAAGATAGGCAAGCGCTCAAAAAATGTATCACCTAAGCGCTCTAAGGAATTTACTGGAAGGTATGGTTTATACATACAAGAAAGTAAATCAAATAGAGAATGATATGAGATCCAGGAGGTGGAAGGCAATGAAAGAGAAAGGTGAAAGGATGATGGTGAATTAAGTTCTCAGGATCGGTGATGTAGAGCAGGCCCAAGAAATAACCTGTACAAATTGGTGGAGACCAAAGAGTTCTGAAAGAGAGGTCTCCAAGGAAAGGAAATTAATAGAATTCCTGATGGACTTGAATGTGTTCAAAGATTTACAGAACTGGGAGCACGCTGGTAATGGGAAGGAAGAAATTTTTCTCTACCCTTCTAGGTTTTTCTGGCTTGTCTAAGAATTAAATTGACATGAGACAGATTAACAGGAGAAAAATCAAACAAAGTTTAGTAACATGTATACATGGGAGAGACCCAGAAAAACTGACTCGCCAAAAATGGCCAAAACCCTCACCCTAAATACCATCTTCAGCTAAAGACAAAAGAAGATGTTTGGGGTTAGTGGTTTGGGACTTCAAAGGGGAGGAAGACAATTCACATGAAAATGAAAAAGCAAATGTTTGGCAAGCAAATGTTTGTTGGGCCATGCAGAGACAATAGGACAGACTGGAGTCTGATCTCTAGGCCCTGCTGAGTTTCCCCAAGACACCTATCCTATATTCTTTGCAGGTATCTCTGGTGATCTATTCCAGGAACAGGACCTCTGTCTAAATTCTTTAGGCAGTTAGGGGGAAGGTCAATGTTTCTTCCTGAGTCTTTTGGACCTTTATTGTTTTTCAGCTCAAAATAATCTACATGCTGGGCTTCCCTGGTGGCGCTGTGGTTAAGAATCCGCCAGCCAATACAGGGGACACGGGTTCAAGCCCTGCTCCGGGAAGATCCCACATGCCATGGAGCAACTAAGCCCGTATGCCACAACTACTGAGCCTGCACTCTAGAGCCCATGCACCACAACTACTGAAGCCCATGCGCCTAGAGCCCATGCTTCAAAAGAGAAGCCACTGCAATAAGAAGCCCATGCACTGCAATGAAGAGTAGCCCCCACTCGCCACAACTAGAGAAAAGCCCGCACAGAGCAACGAAGACCCAATGCAGCCAAAAATAAATAAATTTTTTAAAATAAATAAATAAATAAAAAATAATCTACATGCCAAAGAGACATTTTGGGGTGGCAAATCTTGCTACCCTACATTGGGAATAAATTAGTCAGTGTTAAGTACATTTTAAAAATTAGACCCTAGAAAAACACAAAAATAAGATAGTTATCAACTTCAAAGAAACAAAAAGGTATAGATGAAGGAAAATTATGAATAATAATGATGCGAATTCTGAATATTGACTTAAACTTATTATAACTGTATAGAAAACTGTATAGAAAGATAGGCAGAATAGAGGAAGAGAGGGTGCATATGTGATGGAGGAAGGTGAGGTGGTGAAAGAGAACAAGATCCTCATCCTGCAAGTGGGAAGCCAATTAATAAATAAAATTTTAAAATCCAGAAAAAAATAGTCACACTACTTGCATGTATGCCATATCTCCCTATACTATTTGAGTACATGGAGGAAAATCCCAGAAGAATCAACTAAATATGTTGAAATGATTGTTTCTGGGTAGTAGTAAATGGTAGGGGAGGGGAACTATTCATAATAAACATTATGGAATAACAGTGTATAATAAACATTACATAATAATATGCAGTAAACATTATGGAAATATATCACTTTAAAATCATATACATGTTGTAGAAGCAGAATTCTAAGATGTCCCCCAGGACCTCTTCTCCCCAGTGTTACACACTATATAATCCCCTCCTTTGAGTGTGGTCAGAACCCATGACTTACTTCTAGCCAATAGACTATGGCAAAGGTGATGGGATGTCACTTCCTTGATTATGTTACATTATTTAAGACTCAGTCTTAAGGCTGGAGTAAGGAACTCTGTTGTTGACCTGAAAGAAGCAAGCATGTTGGAGAAGCCCTTGTGACAACAAACCATAGGCTACCTCCAGGACCTGAGGGCAACCTCCAGCCAGCAACCAGCAAAAAGCTGTGGTCCTCACTCACAAAGCTACAAGGAAATGAATTCTACCAACAATCTGAATGAGCCTGAATTTGGTTTACTCACCCATGTCTGGACCATTTCATGTTTTGTCTCTCAGTGGAAATAACCAACAAAACAACTAGCATCAGTCCAAAACGTACAACTGAATGGATCCTCTTGACATGGACCCAGGTCATTAGCTCTTCCAGGACTACTCCTAGACCCTGAAAACAGAGCTCTTTGTTTGCGTTCTTTATTTTGTGAACAACTATTTTTAAAAATATTTCCCTCTTCTCCAGGAACTTATAATCACAGTGATGACTGAAGAGCAGCAGAATTTGTCACCCCAAAATATGCCTCCTCACATAAAGATTATTTTAGGCTTCTTATTGAAATGGAGCAGGACCCTATCGGGCCCTGGGTACAAATCCTTCATGTGGCCCCACTTCTTGTTGGTAAGAAATAGGCTTCATTCAGCCTCCTTGACCTTCCCTGAGTTCCAAAGGGCAGATTCAAAGAGTTGCTTATCAGGGAAGGGAGGGAATGCAGAAACAAAGGAGGAGCAGCCAAGAAACAATTAGTGCAGCCAAGGGGCAGAGTCCTGGTTCCTCCTCAAGGAATATACATAACCAAACACCTTTGAGTTCTTCTGCAGGAACTAAGGCCCCCACCCAGGTTGAGGATGGTAACTTTTGGCTGAGCATAATATTCCTGGAACACTGCCCTCTTACCTCACCATCAACCAATCAGAAGAAAGTCTGCACACAGTGGAAGATAACGAAGACTCAACTCCTCCCTAAATGATTCTCCTTTTATAAAAATTTTCATGGTCAAGCAGACTCTTTGGGGTTGGTTTTTGGACACGAGTCTGCCTTCTCCCCAGATTGCAGGCCTTCTGAATAAAGCAACTTTTCCTTTCCAACCAACACTCATCTCTCAAGTATTAGCTTTCGAGCAGCGAGCAGCTGAACCTGAGTTCAGTAACATTATTTTTAAGAAACAGCAGACATAAGAAAAGTTCTGAAAACTCAGTAGAAATTACCCTTTTATAAGAGGCATTTACACTTATAAGAGAAATCTCCATTTGTAAGAGAAATCTCTCTTTGTACCAGGAAGAGAAGGATGACTCAAAATCTCTAGAAACTCTTGAAGGCAAGGACTTAAGTCTGCATAACAACCTACCCTTGTTTACTGTGCTTTGCTCGATAACCTCCCATAACGGGCCCCCTCCCCCAACCCTCAACATCTATCTTTCGTCTTTAGCTGGAGATGGTATTTAAGTTGATGATTAGATGGTATTTGAGGTGATGGCTTGGACCATTTCTGGGAATTTCTGTTTTCCTGGTTATTTCCTATGTATATAGGAGGTACACATGTTACTAAACTTCTGCTTGTTTTTCTCCTGTTAATCTGTCTTTTATTACAGGGGGTCTCAGCCAAGAACCTGGAAGAGTAGAGGGAAAATTATTTTTCCTCCCCTACATAGTCCTACAGTGAAAAAAGAATGAAGACCAGGAGGCAGTTACCTGATTTTCTAGGCAAAAGAAGATAGTACCTGAAGTACTATGAAGTAAGATGGCAACAGTGTGACAGGAACAGAGAGAAAAAAATAAAAATGTTATTTCTAAGAAATAAATGGATAGAATTTTGATTCAATAAAACAAGAATAAGAAAAACGTTCCTTAAAATTAAAGTCAAGGATAAGAAATGAGGTTCTCAATCCCAGATGTTTTGCCTCTCCCATCTCCCTCCCATCTCACAGACTATCAATAAAGAATAAATGGATTTAGATAAATAAGTAAAGAAAATATTGTACTCTGTAACTTAGGGTGTTGCGGGGGAGCGTTGAGCTCTGCCTGCAAAGAGATGCAGTTCTATATTTTTTTAATATTTGAATTTTACTTTATTTATTATTTTATACAGCAGGTTCTTATTAGTTATCGATTTTATACATATTAGTGTATACATGTCAACCCCAACCTCCCAATTCACCACCCCCCCCACCACCACCACCACCCACCACCACCCGCCACTTACCCACCTTGGTATCCATACAGAGATGCAGTTACTATTAAAGCATTTTAAGAGATAAAAGGCACCCTACAGGGCATCTCTGAAAATTCTTCCCCCTCCTGATTGCCAGGCAAAGGAATTTATACGCGGATGGTTTCCCTTGAGCATTCTTTCTGGTGATGGAAATCCACAGTCAGTTTTCTCATTGAAAGCAGACTTTCCCCAAGGCCACACACATCTAGCCTGGTAGCCTGAAGGCTGCTGCCAACCACTCACTCCCCCTACCTCCAAGATACCTCCTCTAAACCAATTTCATCTGGGGGAAGGAAGAGAACAGTACTTGAGCACAAAAGCTTCACAGAAGAAATACCACTTACAGCTGACTGAGTCATTTTGCATATGTGCATCTGCCCCAAATTAGAAATACTTGTGAATGGAATACCACAAATGTCTTTGAAGTTCATTACTGTTAAGAGTTATGCACTGAGGGGGCCTTTTCCTTGTTTACATAGCATGTTATGGTCTCACAGAGACTGAGGGAAGTGGAGTAACCACTCTGGTTTACATTATAGGATGGTTCGCAGAGATGAAAGGATTTCGTGCACTGAGTCTTACCGCCTGTGTTATTACCACCAGGGCAGATATCACAAAGAGTAAATCAAGTTAATCTGCCAGAGCCTTGGGTTATGTATGTGGGGATTATTACACAAGATAATTTCACGTTCCTGGGAAGGTTCAAGTTTGCAGAGGACTGGATGACCTCCTTGCCTATTCCAAATCTATGGTTTTTATAAGGTCTTTGCCGTATTTTCTCTCTTTCTCCTTTGGTAAGAGGAGACATTTAATAATGTCTCTATGTTTATTTAATGAACAGTTTTCTTACGTTTAGTATAAAAAGTATACTGTGAATCTGTAATTGGGAAGATCTCAACAGAAAAGGAGATCACCACAGTCTAGGAGAGAATGACCAACTCACACGTCAGGTAAGGCAAGAAAATAGGGATTTAAAGACACTTGAAATTTAGTTGTTTTAAACACCATGCAGGCCAAACAAAACTGCATACAGGTGACACTGTGTTTAATGAGCCTATAGGTGTAAAAACTATGGAACCAGAGCAGAGGGTTCTGGAGAAAAAGAGAAAAAGTTATGAAGTAAAAGGAGAAAAAGTTATGAGAGAAACATAGGTGAATCCAAAGAGATTTTGTACATACCCGTACCAGAATTGGGTTTCATCATTTTGTTTTTGTTGTTACAATGGAGTTGGGAAGCACACATTTTTAAAGACATTTGTAGGGACTTCCCTGGCGGTCCAGTGGTTAAGACTTGGTGCTTTCACTGCAGGGGGCCCGGGTTCAATCTCTGGTCAGGGAACTGAGATCCCACAGGCCCCACAGTGTGGTCACCAAAAAAAAAAAGACATTTGTAGAGATGACACTCTGAATCTTATGGGTTTTTTTTAATCCAATCTCATCTTTAAAACCTTCCACAACAGTCCTCATCCTCTACCCTTTAAATATGTTTACAGCTCTCTGTGGAACCCCTCAATGACCAATTTTATCTGAGTAAATCAACAATTTCTGCAATTTAGTAGAAAGTTCTTTCCTCTTGAAAGCATAGCAGAAGAGCTCTTCTGAGCTCCCAGGTATACTTTCCTAGCCTAGAAAGCTGCCCTAAATATAGTGTGTGTTTCCCCTAAAGGTTTTGCAAAAGTTGACAGTCTTCTTAGGACCCCCTTTCCATCTTAAACTTTTTTCCACCAAGCTACCCACAAAACTTAATAAGCATCCTTGGGGTGTTTATGTGAAGCTCTAAGCAGAGCATAATTAAAAACCTTTGACATTTACTTTTTATTTTATTTGACGTTTAGAGAGAAAAATTCAACTCAGTTTTTCTCTCTAGTCCCTAATATGTTTTTATTACTGACATTCTCAACTGGTAGGTATAAGGATTGCCATAGATCTCTAAGGAGACAAAGCAAAAGTTGGTACCTGGTGGCATGGTGGCAGGGGAAAGGGGTAGGAAGTGGGGACAGGAAGAAAGAAATGAGCAGTGTGAAAATCCATCCAGAGATAAACCATGGGAAGAACTGAATAATGTTCACATAACTCATACTTTTCTGAAAAGCTTAAAATTAGGCATGATTTATGATATAATATTGTCCAAAAAAGTTCCAAACAGATCCAGTCCCACATGTTGACTTAACCCCTTTAACTGCCTCAATTGCACTGCATTCCCTTTATTAAGTCAGACTAACTCCTACTTGCATTGCATTATTTCAAAATATAATCTTCATTAAGTTAGAGACATGATTCTCAAACAAATATTAGGGAGCACTTGTCAAAAATGTATTTACCTCATTAATAAGAAAGCCAGTAGGATGACAAAGCTAATTGAAAGATAGGGGAAACTGCTATATAGAGAGTCAATAAAAGAAAGAATGAAATAGAATTACTAGGAAAAGATGCAAAAATCACAGCCTTTGCTGTTATCATGTCTACAAGACAGAAATCATTTGCATCTCTACCTAAGAAAAGTCATTTGCAATTTTTCAGTCTTCTATAAGGTAATATCTAACTTTGCTGAGTTTGGATTCTAATCAGTAATAAGGTGGGCAATGTTAGGTCATCTACCAGCACTTCAGAAACTTGAGAATGCATCAGAATCACCTGGAGATCTTGTTAAGCCAGATGGCTAGGCCCCGAGCCCCAAAGTTTCTGATTCAGTAGGTTTGGGGTGGCCCCTAAAAACAGGCATTTCTAACAAGTTCCAGGTGATGCTTCTGTTGCTGGTCCAGGGACCATACTTGGAGAGCCACTGCTCTAGTTTCACACTAAAAAGACTTGTAGTAATATTTCTGCATTATTTTCAAGTGTCATATATGTCAGGATAAACTGTGAAGGACTTTGAAATAGATCATTAAGATTATTAGATATCTTCCATGGAAAACTAGGCTTCTTCTAATTCTTGATTTTCTGAATCCTTGGGGTTTATACCCTTCATTGTTTTTGAGATATTTTAGAATTCTGTAATTTGTAGAAAACAAATAGCTATGCAAATGATTCTTGTCCACAGACATGCAAATTAATTCTGTCCAGGTGGAAGGACAATTGATTTCCCTCCCCAACCTTCACTCCGTATGCTTCTGTAAAAAAGCCACTTTTGCATTTATTTGCAAATTCATTTCAGCACTAGTTATTTATATGTATATATACATATTATGTGGTTCTCTGCACTTTCCTTTGAACTTCTTGTCACATTTTATTGGTTTCTTTAATAATGAGTTAACTAAAATCTTTGGCATATGTTTATTTCATATTTGGATGAATCATGATTAATACCCTTTACAAAATTATCCTTTAACAAATACTTTTTCTTAAAAATAATTCCCAAGTTTGAAATTTTGCATTTTGTTGAAACTATTTTCATGGCAAGCAAATGAATGTCTTCCTCCAGTAGAGCTGGTTTGCGGGTTTTGGACTTCCTAACATTTAATATTTAACAGTTTTCAAATTTAGTCTGCTGGGCCACTGACCAGACTGGGATCCTATGGATTTCAGCTGCCTCTTTCCTTTAACAATAACACAGCTGCTCTTACTTTTTTAATCCTTCTTCACTGTCATCATTTATCTAACAGTGAATTCGTATTTGTTCCTTTCAAGTTGTATTATTCAGAGGTATAGTTTAGCCATTTCTATTATTCAGGGTGTTGACCTCAGCCCTTAATTAACAACAGCAAAACCACAAAATGTTTGCTACCTGTTTCCAAGCCTGGAAACTCTTAGTCAAACATCTGGAGTGTGAGGAGGAGGTAGATTTTTATGCCAACTTAGAATCCTTTGAATTTCTAGGGTCAGCAGGAAATCTTAGCTGCCTGGTGGGGTCACAGACAGATATTCTAAACTCTAAGTTCATGACCCTGGATGCTGCCCAGCTTCTAATTTGAATTGCTTCCTTCCAATAGAGCATCTGTGTTCTATAAGAGGAGCTTGGATTCTCCCCACTGCCCGGAAGAAGCCCTTCCTGGGCCCCTCAGCTCTGGAATTTATAACAGACTCCAGTTAGACTCTCACAATTCAGCTCTTCCTCCACCCACTCTCAGTGAGTTCATTTGGAAGATGGTGGTAACACCCAGTTTTTCCCAGAAACTAGTGTTCATTTCCCTGATGACCACAGAATGCTGTAGGGTATATTACGAGGAATATGGAGGTCAGGCTGAGTTCACTCCATGTAATAACTTTATGCCAAAGAGGAAATAATACCACTCATTTCTCCTGGGTGTAGAAAAATAAGGCCCTGAATTTTTTAGCTCATTATTTTCCCCATGTTGGCTCTTCCAGATTAGCATTAGTCTTTCTATCCCAAGTACTTATGTTTTCATAGAAAATACACTTAGGATGCCATATTTTAAACAACCTTAAGATATTTTTCAAAAGAGGCCATGGATCACCCTAAAATTTTATTTATGCAGAACTTTTCTCTCAACATTTCCCTAGCATCCAAGAGTTCCTAACAGTAGGCAGGAGGCCCATATTCTGACTTATCATCTCAGTATTCCTTTGCCAATTTTTTCTATGCAATCAACAAAAGGAAAATATCATGAAAAAGATATCTTGCACTGATTTCCTCAATTTAAGTGAAAATTGGGGAATGGAGGTATGATTTAGACACCAGAACATGCCCCCAATCTTTTAGTTAACGTGGGATCACCTCGGCCTTTTAGGTCAATAGAAATATCACTTCAAACATCATATTTGCAGAATGGGAGGGAGAAGGTTGCCAGAAAAAATGCAGAATACTTGTCCAGTCCTAAATATTGCCAGGCACTTATTTATATTAAAAAAATTACTCACTGTTTAAACAAATTCTAAATTTAATTGGACAATCAACAGAAGAAAGGATAAAGAAGATGTGGTACATTTATACAATGGCATATTACTCAGCCATTAAAGAGAGTGAAATAGAGGAAATTGGTTCAAGGTGGCAGAGTAGAAGGACATGCTCTCACTCCCTCTTTCGAGAACACCGGAATCACAACTAACTGCTGAACATTCATTGACAGGAACTCACCAAAAAAGATACCCCACATGCAAAGACAAAGGAGAAGCCGCAGTGAGACGGTAAGAGGGGTTCTATCGCAATAAAATCAAATCCCATAACTGCTGGGTGGGTGACTCACAAACTGGAGAAAACATACCACAGAAGTCCACCCACTTGAGTGAAGGTTCTGAGCCACATGTCAGGCTTCCCAACCTGAGGGTCTGGCAACGGGAGGAGAAATTCCTAGAGAATCAGACTTTGAAGGCTAGCAGGATTTGATTGCAGGACTTCAGCAGGACTAGGGGAAACAGAGACTCCACTCCTGGAGGGCACACACAAAGTAGCATGTGCATCAGGACCCAGGGGAAGGAGCAGTGACCCCATAGGAGACTGAACCAAACCCACCTGCTAGTGTTGGAGGGTCTCCTGCAGAGGTGGGGGGTGGCTGTGGCTCACCAAGGGACAAGGACACTGGCAGCAGAAGTTCTGGGAAGTACTCCTTGGCGAGAGCCCTCCCAGAGTCCGCCATTAGCCCCACCAAAGAGCCCAGGTAGGCTCCAATGTTGGGTCGCCTCAAGCCAAACAACCAACAGGGAGGGAACCCAGCCCCACCCATCAGCAGACAAGCAGATTAAAGTTTCACTGAGCTCTGCCCACCAGAGTAACAGCCAGCTCTAACCAACACCAGTCCCTCCCATCAGGACACTTCCACAAGCCTCTTAGGTAGCCTCATCCACCAGAGGGCAGACAGCAGAAGCAAGAAGAACTATAATCCTGCAGCCTGTGGAACAAAAACCACAACACAGAAAGATAGACAAGATAAAAAGACAGAGGACTATATACCAGATGAAGAAACAAGATAAAACCCCAGAAAAAAAACTAAATGAAATGGAGATAGGCAATCCTCCAGAAAAGAATTCAGAGTAATGATAGTGAAGATGATACAGGACCTCGGAAAAAGAATGGAGGCAAAGGTCGAGAAGATGCAAGAAATGTTTAACAAAGATCTAGAAGAATTAAAGAACAAACAAACAGAGATGAACTGTACAATAACTGAAATGAAAACTACACTAGAAGGAATCAATAGCAGAATAACTGAGGCAGAAGAACGGATAAGTGACCTGGAAGACAGAATGGTGGAATTCACTGCTGAGGAACAGAATAAAGAAAAAAGAATGAAAAGAAATAAAGACAGCCTAAGAGACCACTGGGACAACATTAAACTCAACAACATTCGCATTATAGGGGTCCCAGAAGGAGAAGAGAGAGAGAAAGGACACAAGAAAATATTTGAAGAGATTACAGTCGAAAACTTCCCTAACATGGGAAAGGAAATAGCCACCCAAGTCCAGTAAGCAAAGAGAGTCCCATATAGGATAAACCCAAGGAGAAACACGATCAGACACGTAGTAATCAAATTGGCAAAAATTAAAGACAAAGAAAAATTATTGAAAGCAGCAAGGGAAAAACGACAAATAACATACAAGGGACCTGCCATAAGGTTAACAACTGATTTCTCAGCAGAAACTCTACAAACCAGAAGGGAGGGCATGATATACTTAAAGTGATGAAAGGGAAGAAACTACAACCAAGATTACTCTACCCGGCAAGTATCTCATTCAGGTTCGATGGCTTTAAAAAAAAGCTTTAAAAAAAACAAAAAAAAAGCTTAAAAAAAAAGCCAAAAGCTTTAAAGACAAGCAAAAGCTAAGAGAATTCAGCACCACAAAAGCAGCTCTACAACAAATGCTAAAGGAAGTTCTCTAAGTGGGAAACACAAGAGAAGAAAGGGACCTACAAAAACAAACCCAAAATAAGTAAGAAAATGGGCAGAGGAACATACATATTGATAATTACCTTAAATGTGAATGGATTAAATGCTCGAAACAAAAGACACAGGCTTGGGGCTTCCTTGGTGGCACAGTGGTTGAGAGTCCACCTGCCAATGCAGTGGAAACGAGTTAGTGCCCCGGTCCTGGAAGATCCTACATGTCACGGAGTGGCTGGGCCTGTGAGCCATGGCTGCTGAGCCTGGGCATCTGGAGCCTGTGCTCTGAAACAGGAGAGGCCACAACAATGAGAGGCCCGAGTACTGCAAAAGAAAAAAAAAAAAAAAAAAAAAAGACACAGGCTTGCTGAATGGATACAAAAACAAGACCCATATTATGCTGTCTACAAGAGACCCACAACAGACCTAGAGACACATACAGACTGAAAGTGAGGGGATGGAAAAAGATATCCCATGCAAATGGAAATCAAAAGAAAGCTGGAGTAGCAATACTCATATCAGATAAAATAGACTTTAAAATAAAGAATGTTACAAGACACAAGGAAGGATACTACGTAATTATCAAGGGATCAATCCAAGAAGAAGATATAACAATTATAAATATATATGCACCCAACATAGGAGCATCTCAATACATAAGGCAACTGCTAACAGCTCTAAAAGAGGAAATCTACAGTAACACAGTAATGGCGGGGACTTTAACACCTCACTTACACCAATGCACAGATCATCCCAACAGAAAATTAATAAGAAACACAAGCTTTAAATGACACAATAGACCAGACAGAATTAATTGATATTTATAGGACATTCCATCCAAAAACAGCAGATTATACTTTCTTCTCAAGTGCACAAGGAAGATTCTCCAGGATAGATCACATCTTGGGTCACAAATCAAGCCTCAGTACATTTAAGAAAACTGAAATCATATCAAGCATCTTTTCTGACCACAACACTATGAGATTAGAAATCAATTACAGGGAAAAAAAAAGTAAAAAACACAAACACATGGAGGCTAAACACTAGGTTACTAAATAACGAAGAGATCACTGAAGAAATCAAAGAGAAAATCAAAAAATACCTAGAGACAAATGACAATAGAAGCATGATGATCCAAAACCTATGGGATGCAGCAAAAGCAGTTCTATTAGGGAAGTTTATAGCTATACAAGCCAACCTCAAGAAACAAGAAAAATCTCAAATAAATAATCTAAACTTACACCTAAAGGAACTAGAAAAAGAAGAACAAACAAAATCCAAAGTTAGCAGCAGGAAAGAGACCATAAAGATCAGAGCAGAAATAAATGAAATAGAAACAAAGAAAACAATAGCAAAGATCAATTAAACTAAAAGCTTGTTCTTTGAGAAGATAAACAAAATAGATAAACCATTAGCCAGACTCATCTAGAAAAAGAGGGAGAGGACTCAAATCAATAAAATTGGAAATGAAAAAGGAGCAGTTACAAGAGACATGGCAGAAATACAAAGCATCCTAAGAAACTACTACAAGCAACTCTATGCCAATAAAATGGACAACCTGGAAGACATGGACAAATTCTTAGAAAGGTAGAACCTTCCAAGACTGAACCAGGAAGAAATAGAAAATATGAACAGACTAATCACAAGTAATGAAATTGAAACTGTGATTAAAAATCTTCCAACAAACAAAAGTCCAGGACCAGATGGCTTCACAGGTGAATTCTTTCAAACATTTAGAGAAGAGCTAACATCCATACTTCTCAAACTCTTCCCAAAAAATTGCAGAGGAAGGAAAACTCTTAAACTCATTCTATGAGGCCACCATCACCCTGATACCAAAACCAGACAAAGATACTACAAAAAAAGAAAAGTACAGACCAATTATTACTGATGAATATAGATGCAAAAATCCTCAACAAAATACTAGCAAACAGAATCCAACAACATATTAAAAGGATCATACACCATGATCAAGTGGGATTTATCTCAGAGATGCAAGGATTCTTCAATATATGCAAATCAATCAATGTGATACACCATATTAACAAATTGAAGAATAAAAAACATATGATCATCTCAATAGATGCAGAAAAAGCTTTCGACAAAATTCAACACCGATTTATGATAAAAACTCTCCAGAAAGTGGGCACAGAGGGAAACTACTTCAACATAATAAAGGCCATATACGACAGACCCACAGCAAACATCATTCTCAATGGTGAAAAACTGAAAGCATTTCCGCTAAGATCAGGAACAAGATAAGGATGTCCACTATAACCACTATTATTCAACATAGTTTTGGAAGTCCTAGACATGGCAATGAGAGAAAAAAAAGAAATAAAAGGAATACAAATTGGAAAAGAAGAAGTAAAACTGTCAGTGTTTGCACATGACATGATACTATACATAGAGAATCCAAAATCCAAAACATGCCACCAAAAAACTACTAGAGCTAATCAATGAATTTGGTAAAGTTGTCGGATACAAAATTACTGCACAGAAATCTCTTGCATTCCTATACACTAATGATGAAAAATCTGAAAGAGGAATTAAGGAAACACTCCCATTTACCACTGCAACAAAAAGAATAAAATACCTAGGAATAAACCTACCTAGGAGGACAAAAGACCTGTATGCAGAAAACTATAAGACACTGATGAAAGAAATTAAAGATGATACCAACAGATGGAGAAATATACCACGTTCTTGGATTGGAAGAATGCATATTGTGAAAATGACTATACTACCCAAAGCAATATACAGATTCAATGCAATCCCTATCAAATTATCAATGGCATTTTTTACGGAACTAGAACAAAAAATCTTAAAATTTGTATGGAGACACAAAAGACCCTGAATGGCCAAAGCAGTCTTGAGGGAAAAAAACAGAGCTGCAGGAATCAGACTCCCTGACTGCAGACTATACTACAAAGCTACAGTAATCAAGACAATATGGTACCAGCACAAAAACAGAAACATAGATCAATGGAACAGGATAGAAAGCCCAGAGATAAACCCACGCACCTATGGTCAACTAATCTGTGACAAAGGAGGCAAGGATATACAATGGGGAAAAGACAGTCTCTTCAATAAGTAGTGCTGGGAAAACTGGACAGCTTCATGTAAAAGAATGAAATTAGAACACTCCCTAACAGCATACACAAAAATAAACTCAAAATGGTTTAGAGACCTAAATGTCAAACTGGGCACTATAAAACTCTTAGAGGAAAACATAGGAAGTACACTCTTTGACATAAATCACAGCAAGATATTTTTTGATCCACCTCCTAAAGTAATGCAAATAAAAACAAAAATAAACAAATGGGACCTAATGAAACTTCAAAGCTTTTGCACAGCAAAGGAAACCATAAACAAGACAAAAAGACAGCCCTCAGAATGGGAGAAGATATTTGCAAATGAATCATCGGACAAAGGATTAATCTCCAAAATATATAAACAGCTCAGGCAGCTCAATATTAAAAAAAACAAACGACCCAATCCAAAAATGGGCAGAAGACCTAAATAGACATTTCTCCAAAGAAGACATACAGATGGACAAGAAGCACATGAAAAGCTGCCCAGCATCACTAATTACTAGAGAAATGCAAATCAAAACTACAATGAGGTATCACCTCACACCAGTTAGAATGGGCATCATCAGAATGTCTACAAACAACAAATGCTGGAGAGGGTGTGGAGAAAAGGGAACCCTCTTGCACTGTTGGTGGGAATGTAAATTGATACAGCCACTATGGAGAATAGTATGGAGGTTCCTTAAAAAACTAAAAATAGAATTACCATATGATCCAGCAATCCCACTACTGGGCATATACCCAGAGAAAACCATAATTCAAAAAGACACATGCACGTCATATGCATTGCAGCACTATTTACAATAGGCAGGTTATGGAAGCAACCTAAATGCCCATCGACAGACGAATGGGTAAAGAAGATGTGGTACATATATGCAATGGAATATTACTCAGCCATAAAAAGGAACGAACTTGGGTCATTTGTAGAGACGTGGATGCATCTAAAGACTGTTACACAGAGTCAAGTAAATCAGAAAGAAAAAAACAAATATCATATATTAACACATATATGTGGAACCTAGAAAATGGTACAGATGAACCAGTTTGCAGGGCAGAAACTGAGACACAGAAGTAGAGAAAAAAACATATGGACACCAAGGGGGGAAAGCCGTGGGTGGTGGGGGTGGGGGTGGGATGAATTGGGAGATTGGGATGACATGTATACACTTATGTGTATAAAATGGATGAGTAATAAGAAAAAAAAGAATTAAAAGATAAACATAAAAAAAAAGAAGAATGAAATAATGCCACTTGTAGCAACATGGATGGACCTGGAGATTATCATACTAAGTGAAGTAAGTCAGACAGAGAAAGATAAATATCATATGATATCGCTTATATGCAGAATCTTAAAAAAAAAGAAAAAAGATACAAAATTATTTACAAAACAGAAACAGACTCACAGACTTAGAGAATGAGCTTATGGTTATGGGGGTGGTGTTGGTGGGGCAGAGGGACAGATTGGGAGATTGGGATTGACATGTACACACTGCTATATTTACAACAGAAAACCAACAGGGACCTACTCTATAGCACAGGGAACTCTGCTCAATACTCTGTAATAACCTAAATGGAAAAAGAATTTGAAAAAGAATAGGTACATGTATATGTGTAACTGAATCACTCGGCTGTACACCTGAAACGAACACAACATTTTTAATCAACTATAGTCCACTATAAAATAAAAATTAAAAAAAAAACAAATTTAGTTGGACATCTTGTATTTTGTTTGCTAAATCTGGAAACCCTAGGAGGGGGTAACTCATTGCCCTGATACATATGGATATCCTTGGGGAGAGGGAGAGCCCACGTCGTATTGCGGGTGACCTAGGCTCCGAGCTACTGATTTGGCTGCATTCTCAGGCTCACTTGTCTCTCTTCTCTTTCATTGACCCAAACACTAGACACAGTCAACCTTCCTTGATTTTTCCAAATCTCCACTCAATGCAAATCAAGTTTTTACTGAATATTCAGAGGTGCAAAGAGAGGTGGCTAAAACCTCAGACATGCTCACTACTGTTATCTCCTTTCCAGTGGATTCACCTTCCTAATGAGTTTCTGGGCCACATCTCTGTCCCTCAGTCACAGCTCAGGTGTCCCAGCCCCCCACATTCCTGTATATTACTTACTGAAGAACAGTCTGGAGCTAAGCTATCACCAGGCCCACTAGGTGTGCCCCGAAGCCCTCCTCTACAATGGGAAGTGTGCCTAAAGGAAGGGCAGCCACTCCTGAAATGTAGTTTCATTATCAGCACTTAACGTTGTTTTTACTCCCCTGTAAATAGGAGAAGCAAAAAACATTTTTATAAAGTTCAGGAAAACAAGGCTCAGGAGAAAAGACTGAGCAAGTTAGGATTAAGCATCCTGAAAAAGAGCCATCTAAGGCACAAATCAGTCTACAGATGTACAAAATGCTAAAGTAAGTATTAGCAACTAGTTCTCCATCTCCATTTAGCCTGTATCTAGAGGGAAATAGGCCTAATTATACCGGTGATGTTGATATCCTGTATAAATAGGCCCCTTGAGCCTGCCTGTACCAAAGGAATCACACTGAGTGATAACTCAGCTATCATAAACAAGTGCCTCCTCCCAATATAAAACTTCCTGTGACTAGTCAAAGCACTGCACACCCAGTTCTGGGGCTCTTGGGATGTCTTATCGTTATATCCACTGCCTCTAAAGATAGTCAAAGCGACATCTCCCCAGGGCCACTGATGCCAGTGCCTTCTATGAGAACCTGGATGTTGCATTAATCATGTTTTTTTATTTTCTGTATTTTAATGACACTTGGACATCCTGGGACTTTGTGGAACTGGGAGAGACTGCCCTCCCAGAGTTAGCTATTCCCTAGAGAGATCAAACAACTTGCCAGTGAGCACACCTTTCACATGCAAACCAACCAATCCAAAATCCATGCTCACATCTACCTCCTTCCATCAGACACCTGCTGTCCTGGACACTATCCCCATGCCCTAAATCACCCCAGAGCCTGGTACCATACTGAACTAAAGACTACCCTTACAGCCCAGACACCAGCAAAATTATTCAAACTATCTAGTCCTAATCCTGCTCAGATGTTTACCTTACCTCACCCATCCTTCCTTGTGAAAACCGCAGAAAAGCTTCTGTACGTGCTTTCCCCTTGCTCCTTTCTGCCCCTGACTAACCCTGGTGCTTCCCCATGTGGCCCTGTGTGGTGCAGTGTACCCCCTTCTCTAAGGAACTGTGAATAACAAGCTATCTTTTCAGTGGTTCTCCTAATCTGTTGGCCTCATCATACCTGAATAAAACCAAAATCCCAGGTACATTTTAAAACAGACTTCTGGAATCTAAAAAAAAGGGTACAAATGAACTTATTTACAGAACAGAAATAGAGTCACAGATATAGAAACAAACTTATGGTTACCAGGGGGTAAGGGGGGAGGGATAAATTGGGAGATTGGGATTGACATATACACACTACTATATATAAAATAAATAACTAATAAGGACCTACTGTATAGCACAGGGAACACTACTCAATTCTCTGTAATGGCCTATATGGGAAAAGAATCTGAAAAAGAGTGGATATATGTATAACTGATTCACTTTGCTGTACACCTGAACTAACACAACCTTGTAAATCAACTACACTCCAATACAAATTTTTAAATAAATAAATAAATGAGACAGATGTCTGGGCCAAGGATGCTCTCTACCAGGGCTCCCAGAGCGATCAACTTTCAAGGTGCCCTTGAAGTACTGCATCCCCTGGATGTCTCACTACCACATCCTGGCAGGGAAGCAAAGAAGGGAGAAGGCTCTTCCTCCTCCTTGTTGTCCCCTATGGCTCCATTGCTCCAGCGTGCCTTTTGAACACAGTGTCTTCAGCTTCTCTGCCCTGCTGCATGGAGCCCAGACATGAGTTTTGGGAGCCGGGCTAGGAGTCAGCTCTCCCACTCTCCATCCTCACTCTTCCCACCCCAGCACGTGCCCACACAGAACTTTCTTAGCTGCAGCCCTTTCCCAGGCAAACCAATTGATATAAATGGTCTCATGCAGGTGCCTGCCTCCTAGATTCAGAGAAAGGTGGGTGTAACTCTCACTGAAACAGAGGACCCAGGTACTGAAAGGAAAGATTGTCAAAACTTATATGTTGTTAAACATTAGGATGGCTTTCCAAGGTAGATTTAAACATCTTCCAAGACTTTGAAAGTAGGATAATCTACCAAATGTTTGACTGAAATATGTTGTGAAGGGTACTTATTGACCCTACTGTATTCTATACCTCATTGAGTTACATAAAGTATATATTATATACAGTATAATGTGTGTACATAGTCACAATTATTTAATATCTATCTATATATTACATGTATGTGTGTATATATAATATATATTAATATATATAACATATGTATATATACATAAAATGAATACATATATTCACAGTTATTTAAAATAAAAATTATGTAAGTTATTTAATCACAAAGTGTAATTAATATTATTTAATTACATTATTTAATTTAAATTTAAATAAATTATTAGAATATACTGTCAAACAAAATAGGTTTGCCCAGAGGGCAGATGAATTGCCTCCAGAAGAGGAACAGCTTAGTTCCCAGGTCTTTTGAGGAGACAGAGCCTGTGGAAAAGGCTGGGCCATCAGGAGAGGATCTGAACCAAGATATGTTCACAGGAAACGCACAGTAATTGTTGTTACTCCCTTTTCTTGGGACATCCAGCCTGACTCTACCCTCAGACATAGCAGTCCCAAAGCAGAACCACAGGCAAGCACTTTCCAAATGTCCTTCTCCAAAAGAAACTGTCTCACAGGAATCATACTTGGGTATTGGAGCAATATCTAGCTATTCATCAACTTCCTATTTCCTTGTACTTCTAGACTCTCAGCACAGTTATATTTCCCAGCTTCCCATGAGTCAGGTGTGCTCCTGAGACTGAATTCTAGTCAATGGAATGTGAGCAGAAATGATGGGCACCATTTCCAGGCTAACCTTTTTTAAGAAGTGAACCTTACGGTGAATGCCAAAGGTGACAATGATGGTAAAGCCATAACATGAAAGGTGCCTGGGTCCTAATGACTCTATCTGGATGACAGCTGACCTCTAACCAGAAATATCTGCTGAGTTTAGTTGAGTAAGAAATAAAATTCATTGTATCTGAGCCATTTTATATGTGGGGATCCATTTGTTACCACAGCCCAGACTTTTTCAACTAAGACAAGTATCTACTGTTTCAGCAGCTGGAACCATACCTAATGTTTCTCCACGCATCAGCAAACACCAAAAGCCATTTTCTACTTCCTCTGCTCTCCTGCACTGGATTGATGGAAATCCCACAGGCTATAAAGGTTGCTGAGGATCAAAGATATTCCATGCCAGGTAATGCTTCTGCAAACCAGTATTTCAAGATTCTACTTTGGAGATTACGGAAAAAGTATGCTTTGTGATTGCTTTTAATTGGCACCTGTCATCTGCTTGATAGAATTTTATTAACAGAAGTGTAAACATCCATTGCAATCTTCAGAACATAGGAATCTTAAACAGCTTAGGAAATTCAATCAAAGTTCTTTTTATCTTTTGTGTTTACTGATAACTCATTAAACGTTGCTCAGTGTTACAAGTTCTACAGCAGAAATGTTTCTTCACAGATGTAGAGAACAAACATATGGACACCAAGCAGGGAAAGC
Organism: Mesoplodon mirus; assembly: GCF_964341445.2. Classification (NCBI taxonomy): domain Eukaryota; kingdom Metazoa; phylum Chordata; class Mammalia; order Artiodactyla; family Ziphiidae; genus Mesoplodon; species Mesoplodon mirus. Next base: position 67,661,835 of record NC_138984.1, read on the forward strand.
AGGGGTGTGGTGGTGGGATGAACTGGGAGATTGGGATTGACATATATACACTAATAGGTATAAAATAGATAACTAATAAGAACCTGCTGTATAAAAAATAAATAAAATTAAATTTTAAATAAAAGGAAACATTTATTGAAAATAAAGAGAAACACAGCAATAGAGTTGAGGGCTGCTCAACATTGTACAAAAGAGTAACAATCTTTTACTTCAGAAGACTTTGCTACAGACAAGAGAACAGATAGTCCTTAGATACTAGGACTTATTTTTTTAAACGAAGAGACTCTACCAAATAGTTCTTCTTGCCCATCACCCCAATGGTTGTCAAAGCCATGTATTCTTCTGAGACAGACATACACACATACTCTCTCACACACAAATGCACACACTTTTTAAAAACAGAATTTAAATCTTGTGTATAAGCCCAGGAGATTTTACACTTAATCTAAATCCAACCAGAGATGGAAATGGTCTCAAGGTCTGTAGTCCATTTGATTCCCTGGAATGCAGTTGTATTGTAACATTCTCATTCCAGCAGATCTGACCAAAATAAGGCAGTAACACAGATCTCATTATATATGTACACTCAGCACTTAGGCACTGGTGTGTTAAGTGACAATATGGCCAACGAAACTTCAGTTTCAACCTTGGTTATTGTGCACCCAAAAAATAGAATCAGGTGAATTGGCCGTGGCTGCATTAAAAACAAAGCTGGCTTCAGCTGACGGAGTGGAAATCCTCCTCTTAGGCCAGTTGTGCACCACCCTGCACTGCCCTTATGAGTGTTTCTCATTTAACTGGAAGACGGCTTCCCTGAGTAAAGCAACCAGGTCTTCCTGGCGGCAGGAGACCCAGTTTCACTGCTGCCACTTTGGCAGGTATGTAGCATAGGAGGTGATATACTCCACAAGAAGTCTCTGCTACACAGCCTCCAAATGACACCAGAGGCTCTCTCAGAAATTAGTCACAGCAACCTTCCAACTATTGGACAAGTCCATTTACTTGAATGTCACAGAAGCCGACATGGTCAGAGTACAACAAAATCGTATAGGGACTCGGCAGCTCTCAATCCCAATCATGATTGAGTTTTCATATCCGGCTGCATTAAAATCTGAAAAATTTACTCTGTTAAAATAATATTTATCACACTGACATGTAAGTGTGGATACAGTCGTGTAACATGTCTGATATCTATCTAAGCTAGAGGTGGACACCACTAGGGAGTCTTTCTGGGTTTTGTCACTACGTTGTTCTCTTCTTAAATCTTCTGGGATGGTTGCGGGTAAGGAAAAGACTTGAAAGTATGAACTGGGCCTCACTAGGGTCTTGCACTGTGGCTTAGTCTAAAACTAGTCTTGCTGGCCCAGCCCCTGCCTTGACCAGCATAATCCCCTAAATGGCCTGAGGTCCTCTTGTGGCTTCCTTCCTCCACGTTAGCAGGTGATGGGGACCTGCACCCCTACTCCGTCATCCCCCACAGACGTTAGTACAAGCATCCTCCATTTGAACAACTTAGTGACAAAACCCAGAAAGACTCCTTAGTGGTGTCTCCCTCTAGCTTAGACAGATACCTGTCCTCTGCACATTTCTCAGGCACGGGGAAAGGGGCATCACACTCAAGCAAGCACCAGTTTCTGCAGTTCAAGGAGATACTCAGCCCTGGAGCCCCTTATTCACCCAACCACTAGACCAGCATCCATCCTGTCAGTTTTCTGTTACTGTGAGAATTAAAATTTTATTGCCAGTTTCTGTAGAGTTTAAATCTTTGGAACACAACAGGACTCTCCTCTCTTTCCTGGGGATAAAACTCAGCCCTTAGAAATACAACAGTTAATCTTCCATTTCCCAAGCCTACTTCTTCAAAGAAACTGCTGGTCACATTTTCATACTTCATTATATTAAATTCTCAAAGTTCATCCTGTTCAAATAGGTAATGCAACTTTTTATTTTTTAGGGCTCCACAACTTGATTGGCAGCACTTCTTGCTGGTGTATATTCCTCATCTTTTCTTCTCCAGCCTGTGGAAAGCAGTGCCTGGCACAGAGTAGATACCCAGTAAATGCTTAATAAGTGACCTTTTTTTTTTTTTTGCGGTACACGGGCCTCTCAGTGTTGTGGCCTCTCCCATTGCGGAGCACAGGCTCCGGACGTGCAAGCTCAGCCGCCACGGCTCACAGACCCAGCCACTCCACGGCATGTGGGATCCTCCCAGGCCGGGGCACGAACCCATGTCCCCTGCATCGGCAGGCAGACTCTCAACCACTGCGCCACCAGGGAAGCCCAATGAGTGACCATTTTTAAATGATTTTAGAATGACACATTCTTAGGCACGACACCACAAATACCATCTCTTCCCTTCGTGTCACATACTCCTTTTGCTTCCTTGTTGTAAGTACTTCAGAGAAGCAACCACACTGGAAATTGACACCCTCTTTCATCTGTAATAAATTTCACTCTAATCTGACTTGCCAGAAAAATGGGGCCGGAACGCAACCCCATAATCTAATGGGAAATGTGCATTTAGCAGGTAATAGATGCTTCAAAAATCCACTTTAGCTTCTTCTAGCTTTGGTCACAGGAAAATAAATAAGAGCCTTTGGCTACTCTTCCTTCTCAAATAAATACAATGTGAATCTAGAAGATAGTAAATTAAGTTTCAAAACCAGCTGGTTGACCTTATATCTTCTATCAGCCAAGTGGTCGCCAGAATAAATAACACTCATTTCTCTCTGTGTCAAGATTTGGTAAGTTTCAACTGCTCTGAGTGTGGCTGTGTGTTCTCCCTTCCTCTAGTGCCTGGGACCTCACCCACAGCTTTGGCTCTGGGTCTCGGGAAACAGACCTCATCTGGTTTACATTTCCTTTGAGCCCCACTCTGAAGGCTAATGGGGAGATTTCAGATTTCTTTGCTAACACTATGGACTAAGTGATGAAAACCCCAATGGAATTCAGACTTCCTCAGTATTTATATATGTCTGTAGGGTAATTGTGAGTTAATAATCTTTTCCTGAGACCACTTTATTTTAACAATTATTTCTGGCATTATTCTCCCTTTCCCAAAGGAAATTTCCTTAAGTTTATTGCTAGCATATATATAAAATGGTCTTTCTAAAATGCTACAGTATTGCTTGGCTTTTCAGTTTATTTAAACTAATTTAAAAACAGTAAGGTCTTCCTCTGACCATTTATTATATTTTAATATAAGAATATCTTTAAAAGAACAATTAGAAAACAGGATTTTTTTCCAGAAGAACTTGTTATTAAATGCCAAATTATTTAATGTAAACAAAGCCATAAATCTCTCTAATGGTTGCTCTCTTTCTCTTTTTAGTTTCAATAATAAATATATTTATTCAATGGGATTGAAGGTAGTTCAGTTTAGAACCACCCTCCACCATGCAACTGTCAAATTCTTCAAAATATATATACAACTTTGGGTACCTCAGGTATTCCATATTACTTAGAAATTAGGACTTCAAAACCTTTATAAATAACCCACCTTATTTACATAAAGTTTCTTCCACTGCAGTTTAACATAGTTGCAAATTATGACCTAGACCTGACATATGGCATTATAAAGTGCAGGTGTTAACTTAGATCAAGGAGATGTCTAGTTTATCAGATGTAGTTTGTAGGAGGTGGTTTCTTCCTTCTCTTTTTAAGTCTCCTGTCCCTTTTTTTTTTTTTTCCGGTACACGGTCCTCTCACTGTTGTGGCCTCTCCTGTTGGGGAGCCCAGGCTCCGGACGCGCAGGCTCAGCGGCCATGGCTCACGGGCCTAGCCGCTCTGCGACATGTGGGATCTTCCCGGACCGGGGCACGAACCCATGTCCCCTGCATCGGCAGGAGGACTCTCAACCACTGCACCACCAGGAAAGCCCTCCTGTCCCTTTTGATGCTTCATGGCTGCCCAATAAACTACATCTCTAGGAATTGGGCTGCTTTTCATTTGAAGTCATTCATATCAGCCTACCTTGGGTTTTTTATTTAATTTTATTTATTTTTTATACAGCAGGTTCTTATTAGTTATATATTTTATACATATTAGTGTATACATGTCAATCCCAATCTCCCAATTCATCCCACCACCACCACCCCACTTTCTGCCCTTGGTGTCCATACGTTTGTTCTCTACATCTGTGTCTCTATTTCTGCCTTGCAAACCGGTTCATCTATATAATCATTCTAGATTCCACATATATGCATTAATATACAGTATTTGTTTTTCTCTTTCTGACTTACTTCACTCTGTATGACAGTCTCTATGTCCATCCACTTCTCTACAAATGACCCAATTTCATTCTTTTTTATGGCTGAGTAATATTTCATTGTATATATGTACCACATCTTCTTTACCCATTCGTCTGTCAATGGGCATTTAGTTTGCGGCCATGACCCGGCTATTGTAAATAGTGCTGCAGTGAACACTGGGGTGCATGTGTCTTTTTGAATTATGGTTTTCTCTGGGTATATGCCCAGTAGTGGGATTGCTGGGTCATATGGTAATTCTATTTTTAGTTTTTTAAGGAACCTCCATACTGTTCTCCATAGTGGCTGTATCAATTTACATTCCTACCAACAGTGCAAGAGAGTTCCCTTTTCTCCACACCCTCTCCAGCATTTGTTGTTTGTAGACTTTCTGATGATGCCCATTCTAACTGGTGTGAGGTGATACCTCATTGTAGTTTTGATTTGCATTTCTCTAGTAATTAGTGATGCTGAGCAGCTTTTCATGTGCTTCTTGGCCATCTGTATGTCTTCTTTGGAGAAATGTCTATTTAGGTCTTCTGCCCATTTTTGGATTGGGTCATTTGTTTTTTTAATATTGAGCTGCCTGAGCTGTTTATATATTTTGGAGACTAATCCTTTGTCCATTGATTCATTTGCAAATATTTTTTCCCATTCCGAGGGTTATCTTTTCGTCTTGTTTATAGTTTTTTGGTGTTTTTTTTTTTTTTTTTTTTTTGCGGTACGCAGGCCTCTCACTGTTGTGGCCTCTCCCATTGCGGAGCACAGGCTCCGGACGCGCGGGCTCAACGGCCATGGCTCACGGGCCCAGCCGCTCTGTGGCATGTGGAATCTTCCCAGATCGGGGCACAAACCTGTGTCCCCTGCATCGACAGGTGGACTCTCAACCACTGCGCCACCCGGGAAGCCCTGTTTATAGTTTTTGCTATGCAAAAGCTTTGAAGTTTCATTAGGTCCCATTTGTTTATTTTTGTTTTTATTTCCATTACTCTAGGAGGTAGGTTCAGCTTACCTTGTTTTATGGGATACTCTTTTTTTTGGGGGGGGGTCTTAATGGGAATATGGGATACTCTTCATGTTCATTTATAGTTATAGCTAAAGGGTGCTCTGGTCAACCAGGTTGATAGGCAGCAGGGCAAAGGGGGAAGCAAAAAGGAGCGAATGAGACCAGGATTCTGTGATTACTTCCACCATTAGCTTATTATGAGAAAGCAGGTTCTCAGCTTCTCTATCTTTCCAATAAAAGCAATAAAATTTATCTTTACCATTTCAGAGGGCCATTACAAGATTAAAAAGGATTTGATAGATTTTTTTAGATGCATTCAGTATGCTATTATTTGATGATACTATAAACCTAAGGGGAAAATAGACCATTTTTTTCAAAAGCAATTCATAAAAGTAAAAATACTAGCAGCCAATAAGCACATATAAATATTAACTTCTTTAGTGATTAAAGAAATGAAAATGAAAAACAGTGAAGTTTTTAAAAAAATGACCTTATAGGCCGGTGTGTGTGGTGGGAAATGGGTTTTCTTACATAAGTGGAAGCATAGTTTGGTCCAAAAATGAAGGACAACATTTTTCAAATGAATGTAATTTAATGTGCATAACCTTCACCCAGGAATCCTACCTATAAAAATCTATTCTAAGAAAGATCATCAGAAAAGTATGCAAATACCTGTACATGAGGATGTTTGGTACAATCATTTTTGTACCAAAAAATAGTAGTCGGAGTAAGCAGTAAAGTTATTATTATCTTGACAGGGTACAAATGATATGATGGTCAGAATCCCTTTTGAGTGCATTTAAAGCAAACTGGGAAGGCAATACATTGATTGCCAAATGGAGTTACCTTTTTTTCTGAAAGTCACATGTGAGAGGTAACTATAGACTCTCTGACAGTGCACAGGAATTATATGAGTTTGATCCACACTTTCAAGACATACCTTTTTTCTCCCAGTATTCCATCTCATTCTACAATCACCTCCACTGCTAAATTAAGATCACAGCTCTCAGCCTGTTCCAAATACACTCACACCACCCCTTCCCCACCGCTGACACGCATGTGCACACACTCCACATTTTAACTACTGACATAAATACAAAACCCCAAGGACCATGATTTAACTATAAATACAAACCCCAAGGAAAAATGTCAAAAAGGTTTCCTTACTTTGGGTTAATGGCAAAAGAAGATGACTTTTTGAAAACTAAGGAGTCTCACTCAGGAGGAATCACCTTGCACAGTGGTCCTTTCTGTAGGTATGAGCTTTGGGCACTAGACCTGTTCTTATCTTCTTTCTTAGTCATTATGTATCATTTTAATTATTCGTAAGAGAGGCAGAAGAGACTGGTATATTGGGAAGTATCAAAAGGGAGAGAGAGGGACTTCCCTGGTGGTCCAGTGGTTAAGAATCTGCCCTCCAATGCAGGAGATGTGGATTCGACCCCTAGTCAGGGAACTAAGATCCCACATGCCACTGGTCCAAGCACCGCAACGGAGAGCCACCGTGCTGCAACAAAGATCCCGCGGGCCAGAACTAAGACCCGACACAGCCAAATAAATAAATAAATAAATAAATAAATAAATAATTTTTTTTTAAAAAAGGAGAGAGAATGGAATTGTCTTTCAGTACATCGATACACTTCAGTATTTTTTATTTATTTATTTATTTTTTTTGCAGTACACGGGCCTCTCACTCTTGTGGCCTCTCCCGTTGCGGAGCACAGGCTCCGGACGCGCAGGCTCAGTGGCCATGGCTCACGGGCCCAGCTGCTCCGCGGCATGTGGGATCTTCCCAGACCGGGGCACGAACCCGTGTCCCCTGCATCGGCAGGCGGACTCTCAACCACTGCGCCACCAGGGAAGCCCACTTCAGTATTTTTAGGAGTACCTAAAACATAGTAAATGGCCAAAGATATTGCTGAGTGAACAAATATTCTATTCTGTGTAAGAGATTTAAACCATGCACGTGGCTTGGCTCTTGCTGACAGCCCTACATATCCGACAAGCCTGATGCAGAGCTGATTGCATAATAGGAAGAAAATGGCAGAGGATGGCTTTTCTTCTTTTCCCAAAAGCTCCTCCCACTTCATAACTTAATGAGGACTTGAAACCTTACAGAATCTCTACTCTGTGCAGTGCTCCACATCACCAACTCAGATGCACCAAAGAAAGATTGTTAAACAAATCTTTCCCTTTGCCTGAGAAACACTGATTAAAATGAAAGGACATAAGTATTGTTTCTATCAGTTCTTTCAGCGTCCTTGACATACTGAAATACTACCTGATCGTAAAGGGCTGCAGCCATGTTAGCTCCCTCAGAGGGAGGGAAGAGGAAGTCCCTGATCGTTCATGCATCACAGAATGTGGTAGTGGGGAGAGGGGTCTTTTTCTCCCCTCCTCCTGAGGTCATTCTCCATTCTGAAGCCCTGAGCAGTCTCAATAAACTCTTAAAATTCTCCCACCAAGTCAGTGTACAACCAAACCTACCATGATTCATTGAGGTGATCAACTTCGTTCTTCAATTTAGTAAGCTATTTTCCTCAATGATAGTCCACGGCAGTGGGAAAAACCCAATAATTTATGTGCCTACCCCCTGATACTTTCCACTGGGACTCATGCCTTCTAAATATTAGTAGGAATGAGACTTACAGAGAGCAGACCCCAAAACCACTTTGTAAATGAAGGGGAAAAAAAAAACTCAGACCAGGTCTTCTCACCCAAATAAAACAGAATGTCAAATCAATTACGAGGTTATACTAAAATGGGTATAATACTTTGATGTGTTTATTATATTTACTTTCCTTCAATTCTGCAGTCTCATACTTAATTTATAAATGAGGAAATCTTCATGGTTGTAGGTTTATCAGCATCATAATCTGTATAACAATCTATATTCTTACAACCGCTCTGATCTTCCTCATGCACTATACCCTGGGGCAGTGAGGAAACCAAATCTTCTTCATTAATGATAATTTTGTTTACAATTGTCTCTTTCAGATAATTCAGTCCTTAGCAGTGCTCCCTGCTCCTTCTCTCTGTCACCTTCAGGATTGTATTCTTTGCCTGCCTGTTGTGTCATTTGTTTGCTTGTTATATTGGCATTTGTAACTGGTGAACTTGAGGTCTGTTTTCCCTAGATCTGGGTCTCCCTGCCATCATGATCCACCCTCAGCTTTCAGTACCATTATTATCCACCCTGCAGGCTGTCTTGTCTTAGCCACTCCCTGTCTTGTCCCCAAAGTCTGCCATTTAATGCCCGTATCTATAAATTGTACCCTATTCTTGCTCAAATTCACCCATCAGTGCCATTAGCTATTTTCTTCATCTACTAGTTTTACGTCAATATGGCTGCCCATAGTGGTGGTGAGACTATCCTTTGAGGTGAATCACAAATGAGAAATGAAGCAAACTCCCCTCTGCTTTCAACTTTACCTTCAACCTATCTGATACAACCCTCACCCTGACATAGTGGCCTGGAATAGGGGCTGGGTGATGGGAGAATACTTGTCTCACTGTCTGCCTCCCTAGTCTCTAGGCTCTTTTCCTCCCCATAACCCACCAAGGTTATCACTATACCCTCTTAGAACCATGCATGATAAACAGTTCAGGGAATGAATAACTGAGAAAAGAATATGAATCAGGAGCTTTTAAAATGTATTTACTAAATTAAAAATAGAATTACCATTGATCCAGCAATTCCACTTCTGGATATACACCCAAAAGAATTGAAAACAAGGACTCAAAGAGATATTTTAACACCCATGTTCACAGCAGCATTATTCACAGTAGCCAAAATGTGGAAGCAACCCAAGAGTCTATCAACAGATGAATGAATGAACAAAATATGGTATGTGTATACCAACAACGGAATATTATGCAGCCTTAAAAAGGAAATTCTGACACATGCAGTAACATGGATGAATCTTAAGGACATTAGGCTAAGTGAAATAAGCCATTCACAAAAGGAAAAATACTGAATGATTCCACTTACATGATGTAGGTAAAGTAGTCAAATTTATAGAGACAGAAAGTAGAAGGGTGGTTGCCAGGTACCCAGGAGAGGGAGGGAATAGTAAATTATTGTCTAATGGGTATGGTGTTTCAGTTTTGCAAGATGAAAAGAGTTGTGGAGATGGATGGTGGTGATGGTTGCACAACAATGTGAATGTACTTGATGCCACTGAACTGTACCCTTAAAAGTGGTTAAGATGATAAATTTTATGTCACATGTATTTTACCACAATAAAAAATTTAATGTATTTATTAGGCCTGTTTACTTCTGCACAAGGAACTGAACAAAAAAAAAACTCTATAAGACAGCACGCCGAGGAAACCAACATGTGTATTTGATTCTAAGGAAAATAAGCATGGAGAAGGATCTTCAATAAGGGAGACTTTCTAGAAAGCCCTCGAACCAGAAGATATTCAGGTTTCTTTGACAAAACGAATACCCTGATACTAATGAAGAAGGAATTGCTCTTCAGAAGTTATTTGCTGAGATTGTTCATAACCAAAGAAGGAGCATAATATTTACTTTTCCTGAAATTTCTTGCTCTGCATACAGGGTCACTCTTTTCTCCAAATCTTGGCTCAAAAAGATTTTCAGAGTGCACCATTCAAGTTTTAGTCCCTGTAAATAGTCCTCCCTGTACTCGTGGAATCCTCAACTTGTACCCTTAGTGCCTAGAATAGTACATGGTACATAAGATACAATAGTACATAGGTTTGTAGTTGTATTTTGTATTGTATTGTAGTACATAGGTACATACAATAGTACATGTACAATAGTATATAGGTTTCGGTGAGGAGTATGTTTCAGATGGGGACTAATCAGACACCAGTTAAGGATCAATTACATTAGTTATCCATGAGATAACTGTTGAGGGACTGAAGGAAGTGGAAAAAGCTATGCACCAGCAAGGGATAGATTCAGGAAATGCAAAATGATGGGATTTAGCATACAATCAAGGGAAAGGTAATATGACTTAAGGAAAAGAGGAAGGTATGCCTGCTGCTGAAAATTATGCATCCCAAATCAGACACGATATAGGCTACGTTTCTTGAAAGATGGCAATAGCAAGACAGTTGTTTATATTTTCAAATAAATAAAAAATCTGGCGCCTGACAGTCTGCTGCATGTTAGCTATATAGCAAGCAGGCAGATGGGAAAGATGCTTGGGAGAAAGAAGAGGCAGCTTCACCTCGGGGTGCCGAGGACCTGTATCTCCAGTTACTCTGGCTGTTGCACAACAGGTTTGCCATCAACCTGTGATTATCTGAGCTTATGGGGGAGCAGAAATAAAGAACCAAGGACTCCAAAAAGCATCTGCATTTCACTTTGGAAAGCATTTTTCAAATGACACAATTACAAGTCTATCTCTATTCAAGGAATTCACGTTATAAACCCCATAATTAAGTCTGATGCAAAAATGTGACTTGCAAGTTGGTAAACTACTTCCACGTCCTGCGCCCCTGCGCAACTCACACTCATCACGTCTCTTGTGTCTGTGTCTGAACACAGTGCGTGATCTCCGGGATTATAAAATTGCCACCTTCTATTCTCATTCTCTCCAACCATTTGCTTTTGGTGATTTGAAAGCATATAATCTAGGCAGGATCAGCTACATAAATTTGCGAGGCCTAGAGCAAAATTAAAATGCCGGGCCCCTTGTCAAAAAATTATTAAGAGTTTCAAGACGGCACCCATGACTGTGGGCCCTTCTGAACAGGGGACCCGGTGGGACTGCACAGATCACACATGCACAAGGCTGGCCTTGTACCTTGGCTTTAACATAAAGCAGCTGGGCCAAGTTGTGTTAGAGGCGGTGCAAAGGGTGGGAGAGGAGGAGGAAACACAGACTCACTACCTTGTAACACTTCTTAAAGTAAGGGAAATACCTGTTTCATTGTCTGACAAAATCATAGCTACCTAAATCCACCCCATATGTGCCTATCATAACAGTCTACCCATTAAGCAGGTGGGTTAACCAGGGGTAACCGAAAGGGAAGAGCTGCAAATACTGTTAGCTAGAGTGAATGACAATTCCTGTTTGAAAGTGAACTGATGGGTGGATAGATATATCAGCTGTCTAGAAGACAAATCCATTAAGGTAAACATATTCCCAACCATTGGGTAGAACACCCAGAGGAGGCAAATTGAGGGGTGCTAGTTTCAAACTACATGGTCCACAGTGCTTCAACCAAATGCTAGAGGTGAGAATTAGTGATGAGCCAGAGAGGAATCTCTTTCATTCACTTTAATTCCTCTCACACTGTGGAGTGAAAAACAGAAAAGAGATGCCTGGAAGGCCCTATCACTAACTTTAACCCTAACTTACCTACAAATTGGTTGGCCTGAGGAACTCCCTCTGAGAGGGAAGAATCTGCAGTAATCCAAATCTTCATTCACTGCTCAGGGCATTTTTATGTAGCCCGTATTAATAATATTCATTAAATTTAAAACACACATGCTCATATTTGGGGGGCTCCTTCTGAATCTGGAGCACAGCTTGTGTAAGAGCTTGTGATCTACAGCATATAACTAATTTACCTCAGATGGGAAAATTCTCACAGTACAATCATAACATGGGGTGAGATGTGGAAAGTCATAGTTAACCAAGATTTGTTTACAGTTACTATTGGGGTCATCTCTTCAGCTCTTGAGCAGTCTGCTCAGCCACCTTCAGTTCTTTGCCTACTTGGTACAAGTCAGTACAAACCCAGAATGCCACATTGAAAGAGAAGTAACTGGTTTGTTCAGATTTAATGTCAAAATATTATTCTAAAATTGTATTTTGTACATTTGCATTACAAATGCTTATGATCCTAACAGCTAATCTATTGTAATATGTCTATGAACTGGTTTCCTTGTACGGGGCCTAAAAGGTGTTGTCCAGGAACTAAGGTAGAGAAGAGAGATGGTCTGGAGAGATTTAATGCCAGCCATGCCTCTTCCCATTTCTGTTAGTTTAATCTCTAGAGATGGCATTTGGAAGCATTCTTCTTACAGACTGAAGCAGAGTGAAACGAAATGAAGTAGGAACTGGTCAGAGTTGGGAAGGAAATGTTAGAAACTGGTAGGTTGTGTGTCTAGTACATTTTTTAAACTAAGAGTTAGTTGTAGTGTTTTTCTACAGGGCAGAGTTGGAAAAAAGCACAGACTCCAGAATTAGCAAGATCTGACCTTCCAACTCACTTCCTATGCGATCTTTGAAAATTCACCTAATCTCTCTAAAGTTCAGGTTACCTATCTATAGAATTGGAATACAAAGACCTATATGTAGGCTTATTCTTTAAATTTACTAACTTAATATATTCAAGACCCCAAGCACAGTTCCTGGCATACAGACACTTAATAAATGTCACTGTCCTTCTCCATTCTCTTTCCCTCTTTTCCTTTTCTTTTCTCTTTTCCTTTGGTCTTCATCCTCCACTCTTCATTACTAAGAAGACGTAATTTCTCCTCCCCAGAAAATCATTACAATCTTTTTCAGAATGAAGCAAGTACAAGATATGAAGTATATTGTCTTCTAAATCCTAAATTCCTGAATTTAAGCCCTGCTAGTTTCCAGCATGTGTTCCTGGTAGCAAACGTTTATATCCAATGATTTTCATTTCTTACCTTGCTGAATCATGTGCCTTCTTTAGCAGGAAGCAAATCAACAGGAAACTTCTTGATATGTTGAGGGGCTGTACTTTAAGACATTCTTTCATTTCCATGATACAGAAATATTCCTTACTGGAGCACATGTTTCTAACAAAAGTATTCATTAACTTCATGGCTAGTGCCAAAGACATCCTGTAAAAAAAGAAGTGATTCTCAGTGTAAGGTGCTCGTTTCTTTGGGCTGTTAAATTATATTGTAGAAAATGCATAGAAATACACTTCTATATACAAGCACACGTGCACATAGCCTATTGTTGGAAAGACTTGCTATGGGCACTGGTACTTTTGGAAACTAGAAACCAAATGGGATTAATTACCCTAAGTAAATATAGACAACTATAAAGCAAGGTTTTAACTATGTTTCTTCATATGGTAATACATCTCCACCTCAAGTCCCTAAACGACCAATCTATTAGCTTGGAGATGTATCTGTGGCAGACACTGCTAGCTGGCTACGTAATATACATTCTCTTCTTTTTCCATGGTTAATATAACCTTGATTTTATTGGGGGCAGCCAGATAACCTCCCTTGCAGCTAGAGGTGACTATGTGACACAGTTTTAGCCAGAGTGAACAGAAACTTTCTGGGATTACCAAGAAGGTTTTGTTTTCCTGATAGAGGTACCTTCACACTTCCCTTGTTGCTTTCTCCTTCTGCTGACTAGATGGCTGAAGCCACAGCAGCCATCTTACCACAATGTGGGAAAGGCCAGGAGAATAGCAGAGACTACGGCCTCGATATTCTTGAGCTACTGCATCCTTGAGGACTCCCCTAACTTGCTTAAGCCATTGTGACTTGGGTTTTCCTCTGAAAGCATCCCCAAACTGCCATAGTAATCATCTTCCTTGGCCAGAAATTTCCACTAGATTTGTTTCTTCGGAGTACATATGCATAATGATATTTGCCATATTCTGACTACCACACTTGTTGAGATGACCAAAAGAGAGTCTATGAGTATGTTTTGAAAACTGTTGAGCACTTAAAAATGGTAGTTAGTATAATAAGGACAATGTCATATTCATCTCTCTATCCCCAATAGCAGGTACAGTGTCTGCCCATGGTTGTTCATTATGCATTTAAGATACAGGAATAATTTTGTTGCTTTAAAAATCAGACTAGCTGGAGTATAGGTCAGAAAGCATAGTCAAGCCCTGCCTATCCTGTACAATGGCAAATATATAGCATGCCTGCCTACACTCCCGCTTCTCTAACTGCAGACATAATCAATGAAACAACCAATCCTCCCAATGAGAGAAAACTTATCCTCAGCATAGTGCCTTAGACAGTTACTACAAATCCATCATCTTAAAAACAAGAGATTATTTGTAACCTACAAGGAAAAGGCAGGTGCTCTAATAATGGGAGGTCAAGGTCCTCCAGGACTGAGCCTCAGGTTGTTAGAAGCAGCACCATAATGGAAGGAACAAAGTGAAATATCAGGTCCCTGATGATGGAGAAATGATAGAAGGCACCATCTGGGAACACAGCTTCAGGACTGGAGGTCAGGCCTGGCGGCGGATGCAGGACGGCTGCAGTCCAGCAACAAGGAGGGTCAACCAGGAGGTAGCCAAGTAGCTTTATTCCTACATCTCCATGCCTGTCACCACTTCACACCCTTACTCTACTCTCCTTTTATATAGGCGTTCTTCTCACTGTTACCTGTCTGTTTTCTTCATCATCTTATGTCACCTCACATTTCTCCCCATTAAGGGGTACCATGATTCAGTAGAAATGCTTTGCAATCAGGCAGATCTGGATTCAAATACTAGTCCTTACAGGGTGGGGAAAGTTGAGTGGATTGTTAAATCTCTCCATCTCCACATTTGTCCAAAGAGGATAATGACAGAACTTCATAGGCTTGCAGTTAGCATGGAACATGCTTAACTACAATTTAACACAGGATCCGGCTTATTGTAAAAGCTCTTCCTCAGCTGGAGTAAGAGTTCATTTGCCATCCTGGATTCTGGACACATTGCCATCTCTCAGGAATAAAGAAGTTTCCTAAGATTCAGTATGGTTCCAGACATTTTGTGAGGACTCAGTGAATATTCTAATCCATGAAGGAAGAGAAGCTTATTTGGAGCAAGTAAAGTCATAGGTCTAGTTTGTACAAAGTAATTTCAATGAATACCCACAATGGTAACTTCACCCTATTCTCAGACAACCAATGGCCATCAGACATATTACACTTTAATAAACTTTAATGAAAGGAACTTCAAATTCCACTTATATTTTCCAGTGAAATTCTATCTGCTCCAATAATTTTTAAACATATGGAATTTATTTTCCCTCACACCTGGCTATATTTAATTTGTTATGAGAGGTTCCTGACTGTATTATGTGACCTATTCCCATGATGTTTAAGAGTTAAATGTGTTTCCTGCTTTCCTGAATTCCAAATAAACTGAATAAAATAACCAATCTTTGGATACACAAATGTAATATCCTGAGCCTGCATACACACACACACACACACACACACACACACACACACACACACACACCGTGTTCCTGTTTTCTATTAACTTGCAGCTTGTGGATATGAGGGACAGGAGAAGTAGTAAGGACAAGGAAATTATGAACCACTTAAAGAGAATTACTTGAAATTTTCATATTGTGGTTATTCTTAAATGCTCTCATCCATCCTAATAACTTAGTATGTTACTGACACCTTAATAATTTATTCATTTGTTCATTTGATTTGTCTGGTTTTTTCCTTATGAGCTAAATAGTGTGAATACTTAGAATAGTATTTCAAATTTGAAAAGGAAAAATTGCTTTAATTTTTTAACACTAACAACAATAACATAATACCCTATTCAAATGTTAGCAGTATATTTTCTTAGGCCTATCTTAAAAATAAAGGCTCAAGTGTAACTATTCAATACCCATTTTTTAAAATCAAGACTATTCTGCACCCATTATTATATTAATTCTATCCCATGAAGACAGTCTTATATTCTATTTCCATAATTTCAACTATTAAATGATGTTTATAATACTAGAAACGTATACAAATTGCATTTCATATCTAGTTTTGCAGGTGTAAAGGCAATATGGAACAGTGAAGAAGCACCATCTGAGAAACTAGACATGTGAGATATGGTTCCTTCTACCACTTTTGGTAAACATAATTTAGACTAGTCATGTGTGTCTCTGGGCCCCCGTCAGCTCATGTATAAAGTGGGGTTAATAGTTTACCCATCTCAAACCAAGGTGCTGAACTATATGATCCAGTGAAGAGCTTAAGAATATGATCTTTGCAGTGCCGATTATTAGCTGTGTAGCCTTGGGCAAGTCACTTAATCTCTGGATCTCCCATCTTCACTGAGAGGTGAAGGTTAAATTCAATGATGCCTATAAGCCCTTTGACATAGTTCCTAATCATGCCATGATAAGAGTTTGGTAAGGGTCAGGTACCATGGTTTTTGTTCATTGACATACCCTGAGGACCTAGGAGACAGTTTGACACATAAGTGCTTAATAAATATTGTTGAATTCATTTTAACCGAAATACCAACTGAGGTCACGCTGACCCTTAAAATATAAGTAAGATTACTCAAATTCCCATCTCACGTGCTCTAGAAAATTCAATGTCTTACTCAAGAATTTTATAAATGTATGGAGTCTTACTATTCTCTCTGTCATATCTGGTTCAGATTTCCTTCTTCTGTTGTGGTTTATTTTGTTCTCCATTATAAGGCTTTTTTCTATTTCTTGATTGCCACAGTTACTTTCCTTTGATTAGCTCCACCATATACATACCCACAATCCACAACACAAATAACCAGATACCATTCTCATGACAAACCTATGTGTATCTGATTCATAGGAGGATTTAGGAGTAATGGTGAGTAACGGTAAATCGCAGAGCTATACACAAGACAACTTGCACTTGAATGTTAAGCTTCTTCCTACCCTAATAAAAAAATTGTTCACAAAAAATAATTATGAGAACCCTTATAGCAATTATTTTGAATACGTATATTTTATTGTTCTAATTTAAAAAATCTTATTTTAGCATTTGCCACCAGAATCCTTCTCAGATGTATGACATTGTTTGTTTAGAAAGGTTTATTTATTTACCATGAGTAGGGATAAAAATAAAAGAGCTTAAATATTTCCCAACTCTCCTTTAGTTGATCTCACAAATACACATCCTTCCATCAGCCAGGCATATCAGAACCCATCTGACACGAGTATTGGAATCTCTTTGATGTCTATTCTGTACAACCTGTGCGAGACATCACAGGTTTCATTTCTGAAGGTTCAGCAGTTTGTTTAGGAAGATGCCACTCAGAGAACCAAAAGAGCGTCTGTCTGGATCCAAAATTAGTGTCTTACTCACCATATGTATTGCCACCAGGAAGACATTCTGGATGAACGTAGCAGAGTGTTTTTCAAAGTGTTCTTTTGTAATTTAGAAACTGTTAAGCCTTAAAATGAGACTGTGAGGATATGAAAATGAAGTATGGTAGTAAATATTCTTTTCAGCAAATGGATTATTTACCATAAAAGAAAGATTCTATTTCATGTTATTTCCCCTACTCTTGAGAATACGAAGAACATGTTAGGTATTCTTACTCCATGTGATGAATATGAACAATCCCCACTGCCAAGGGATACCCACAGAAGTTATCTACAAGGGAGGCTGCTTGGGTTTAGAGCCTGGAATGTTATGTCAGGAATTTTCCAAGCTCATAGAAGCAGATTCAGTACTAGTCATTCCCTCTTTCCCTTAGAGAGATCCAGAGACCCAGAGCAGCATTACTGGGGATAGAAGGGCCAAAAAGCTGTGACACTCCTTCAGAGAGGTAAGAACTGGAAGGGTATCCTGGACCACATCTGCCCCATTTCCCAAGAAATAGTCCGTGTTCTTAGTAATACCATCTTATGCTTGTACACCATGTTTGTGAGCATAGTGGCTCATTCAGCAAACCATGTCTCAGGCACTGTGCTAGCTTTTCACAGGAGAGGCAGCAGAGTGTTGAGATCCTGGACTCTGGAGCTAGACTGCCAGGGTTCCAGTCTTGGTTCTGTACCTGCCAGTTCTGTAACTTTGGGCACATAGAGTTCTCTGTGTTTCACTTTCCACGGGAATCAACTGGAGTAATCACCTATCTCAAGAGGTAGAAAAGAGGATAAAGGGGCAGTCTAGCAAAGAAAACAAACAGGTATATGACCAATCCAAGTAGTATCCAAACAATGATGTGTTAAAATAGAACTACTAAGCAAATACCTATACCCAAGGAGGTGGAGATTAGGGCACATTTGCATCTAGGACACTAGAGTGATGTTAAAACCACTCTAAGATAATACACCAAAATGATTGTCCAAGATGACACAGGGATGGAGTCTGAAGGAAAAAATAGGAATATTTATAAGTCCCATATAGACTCTATTGTGCTTCTCATCTTCTGAGCTATCCCCAGAATCTTAAAATATAATGTAAATAATTGAAATAAGTAAATATTATATTATTTATTTATATGATATATTATATGTATGTGTATATATGTGTACATATATGTGTGCGTATATATACCATCAACTTAGTACATACCTTTGGATTTAGAACCAGAACACCAGGTGAGCTTACGCTACTAAACTTCATTAGTCAGTCAGTCAGTCCATACCACCAAAGACAGATCAAAAACGCTAGCATAATAAGCATTCCTGGCAAAGTACATATCCTTCCCCAAGCATCATACAAATTACCTCTAAGAAGACTTGTATTCAAAGTTCCCCAAATCCTAAAGTCTTTGGGAGAGAAATACTGAACCCTCCCTAATAGTCACATCAAGTTCCATTTATAATACTGTTCTGATCACATTTCCCTCTCTTAGAAACCTAAAAATTAAACCCCGGGCTCTGAGACAAACCATAAAAACTGTAGTAATAAAAAGCAAAAAGTGCAGACTTTTAAAATAGGTCTGAGAATGTCATTGTTTCCAGAAGGTAGAAATACCATGATTTAAAACCCTGGTTAGAAGCAAGGAAACCGTTAGCAGCTGGCATGGAAATTACCCCATTATTTATTACTGTTATTACGTGAGATTCTTATGCCACATAACTCAATAGAGAATAACATCTATTTGATTGCGTGGGATGAGAGTCTGGTCCATTATTATTAATTTGCCTTCACTCTAGCCATTAAGTGACTGTTCCTTTGGATCATAAAAAGTAGTACATGAATAACACAAAAAGGTTTTTACCCCATTCTCAATAAGATAATGAATGCCAGCTACTGTACCAATAAAAGATTCAGCCACCTGCTTGGATACCTTTCTGTCACTGGGCTCAAGAGCAAACAAAACTGCATCCAACTGGTGTCCACTGAGTGAATATTGCTCCTTCCCTCGGTTGTTAATCAGTTCAGAACGCTTGAGTTTTAATGAAAGAGACTTGCAATTGCGTTATGTTTGCTCTTGATGCATTTCTTATATTTAAGGGTGAATCAGCATTTAGCGTAATTCTTTTATACCTCACTCACCTGCCATTACTCAGTCGGGGTCTTCAACCTTAAATAACTTTTTAGATAATCAAAGATTTCTGCTTTAGACACCCAAGTTTTTAAACTTTAAACATCTCTAAAATAAATCTTTCTATAGTGGTAGGTAGGCACACCTTTTCCCTGTTTACTTGTTATTTTTTTGAGTGTGCTGAATCTAAGTTAACATTGTCTTGATGACTGCTTTTTAAGATTGGTTATTGTTTTAGGCTAAGCTTCAAAGGCAAGGTTTCTATTCAGTGCTTTTGCCCTTGTAGTAGTCAGGGTTCTTCAGAAAAATAGAACCAGTAGGATCTATGTAAATATATAGAATAAGAGACTCATTATGAGAGATTTACTCACACAATGATGGAGAATGAGAAGCCATCTGCAAACTGGAGGCCCAGGGAAGCTGATGGTGTAGTTCCAGTCCAAACCCAAAGGCCTGAGAACCAGAGGAGCCAGTGGTGTAAGTCCCAATCTGAGACCAAAGACCTGAGAATCAGGAGCACTGATGTCCAAGAGCAAGAGAAAATAGAAGTTCCAGTTCAAGCAGAGAGAGAAAATTTGTCCTTCCTCCACCTTTTTGTCCTATTCAAGCCCTTCAGCTATTGGATGATGCCCACCTGCACTGGTGAAGAGGATATTCTTTACTCAGTCCACCAATTCAAATGCTAATCTCTTCCAGAAACACCCTCACAGACACAACCAGAAATAATGTTTTACCAGCTATCTGGCATCCCTTAGTCCAGTCAAGTCGGCACACAAAATTAACCATCACAACCTTCAAGCATCCAATGCAGTTCGCATGCCCACCTCCAAGTTAGCAGCTTACTGAATCCTCTGTCCCAGGCAGCTCCTGAAGTCCTCCTGTGGGTGCCCCAACACCCAGGGGTCTGGGCAACTATGATTTACCCTCATGTATTACCAACTGCTGTCTCAGGGCAGAGTCTCCTCACAAATATTGTGTCTCAAGACCTCTTGGTCATCCACTGCAAGCCATTTCCACTGGGTTCCACACTCTCCACACAGATAACAATAAGATTCCTCACTACCAGTGCTTAGAACTTCTCATGGACTTTTTGTTAAGCCTGTTCTCAAATTTCACCTTCATCCAGAAGTACTTGCTTCTGATTTTTATGCTTCTTCCATCTGCGAGGGTCTCTGCAGCCTCAGGGCCACACTAGTCTCTGATCCACTCTGCCTGGGACAGAGTATGAGTTAATAACATGCGACCCCAGGATACATGTCAGTGGAACTCAGTATTAAGTCCCAAGGTCCAGTGGTCCAGATGCCATTGCTGGCCTCCTTAAAGACCTCCTGGACGATGGAAAGGATGTTGCTAGAGCTCCTGATCATGGGCTGCAATTCAGGTTTGGGCCTGGGTTCTATATAATGGTTAATCAGATCAAAGGCAAGTGACCTGGCAAGGACTTAGTCTTATAACTTGTCCTAAATTTGCAGGAGTAGGGTCTGAAGGCAGTAATGAGTAATGGTTAAGAACACAGACTCTGTTATCAGACTACCTGGATACCAATCTCATCAGCAGCGCTTTCTAGCTAACCTTGGGCAGGTTTCTGGAGAATAATGAGTAGCATTCCTCCACCCAGTGTTGTTAAGGAAATCATTGGTGTGAGAAACCATCTACACAGCTTATTACATTAAGCAGATTTTATTATTCTACTCTTTTCATCAACATAACTATTCCAGGAAACTCTTGCCTGGAAGACAATAGTTTTTTATTCCAAGAACTTTCTGAAAGACCAAATAACTCTTTAATAGAAAGCATAAAATGATAGTTTACACCCCCAGACTCCTGGACTCCTTGTTTCTAAATTCTCTTTGCTGTGCCCAGTTATTCTAACCTTAATGTCGTGATCTTTATCCAATCCTAATCAAGCCCCCTGTTTTGAAAGTCCCACCATAAACCAGTCTTCTAAAATTTCAGTAATATCCCAACATTGCCTTTCCCTCTCTGAAGTACTACTAAGACTCTGTCAAGGTAATGCTCTCCCTTATAGCAGTAAGTAAGAAACTCGGCTTTGTCTTATCGACAGATAGTTGTCAGGGTATTTTGGGGAGTCGGAATATATAAAGCCCTCAGCTTGATGCTGGTCCCACCATAAGTACTTTATGAAGTTAAATATGTAGATGCCCTGCAGCATTAGTCACAACAGTCAAAATGTTGGAGGGAAACTAAATCTCCATCGATGATGAATGGATAAACAAAATGTTACATAGAGTGGTGTATACCTACAACAGAATACAATGGTGTATTACTATTACATACTAGAGTTTTCCAGATTTGCAACCCACCTCTATCACAGTGCCTGAACTGCTTGCCAAGAGCAACTCTTTTGCATTAAAGTGTAGAAATAAACAAAGACCAAGTCAATGATAAAGGCAAAGGCTATATATTCAGTGCTTACTATATATAACAAGGGTGTCAGCCACTGCCACTTGTGTTTTGGCAGAGACTCAAAGGTAGGTAAAGGAGTAGGAAAGGTTTATGGTGGAAAAAAAGGAAGGCTGAAGGTATGCCTTTATTGAAAGCTATTGGCTTGGGAAGCTATAGGCAGGCCAACTAGATGCCGGGCATCCTTTGTGATTGGTGAGGGATGCATATTTGGCTTTCTCTGGTTGGTCCTAAGTTTGAAGCAGGGATAAAAATTAGAGAAGCTGTCAGTTATTAATCAAGTCCTGGCCATTCTGCACCAATTGTTACAGAAGTTACTGTTTAGGTTCTTGGATTGTTATTAGAGATAGCAATCAGGCTTACTGCAAGTCTGACTTAACAATAGGTTGGCTTCCTGGGTCGTTTATTGTAGATAAGGGGGTTGGTTTCCTGGACAGGCAGCAGGTCACAATCCTATTTTTATACATGATCTGGCCAATGTCCATTTGTATATTCAATTTCTCAAAGCAAGATCTGTATGGGAGCTTGTTTTTATCTTGTTCTTTGGGTTCTACGGCATGGTTCTCAACATAGCGTTAAGTGTATAAATTTGCATAAATAAATGAATGACTTCATGGTGGATATTGGGAGTGAATCCGAGCTAAGTTAATTGTATAAGCTGATGTGACCTTGAAGGAAAAAAAAAACAAACTGATGGAATTCAAGTTAAGAACAGAAGGTTTGGGGCACAAGGGGAGATATGGTGAAATCTCCTGGGATTGCTTCTTCAGTAATACCTTTGACATCTAAGTCTAGGTTCTGTTCCCAGAAAACTTTTCTTGGTAAAAATTTACCTGGTCTTTTGGATTTGCCCCCAAAAATGTGCAGCAAAATGAAATCTGACTGCTAGTTTCAAAGGATATATAGTCATGGAACTAGAAGTATGAAGCATGGAACGCTGCACAGACTGGACAAGACTATGTATAGGGTCAAAGATTGAGGGTGTAGAGTGACAAAAGACGAAGGATAGGATGAGACAGTGTCTTTGGCGACAGTTTTGGGGGTGAATGCTACCCTACTCAACGGCTCCTATAGGTACAATTAAATCCCCCCAGAATCTGGTCTCCATCTGTATTCCCCAACTCATTTCTTCATTCTTGGATGAAAACTGGCAGGAAGCCAAACTGCCTACCAAAATGTACTTTGCATTTTTTTAAATCTTCTTCACTCTTCTTCATCTCATCCCTGTCTTGCCTGCCTTAAGTTCATCTTTTCTTTTCCTTTTCAAGTCAGTATCTATTCTACCTATCTTTTTCAACCCAATCCTAAGCCGATCTCTTTGAGACCGAAACGTGGAAGGGATAATGGCTTAGAGTTCCTTGCATTGCTACAGTCCCTATTTCAGAGTTTCACACATGGTAGGCAGACAGTAAATGATGACTTATTGTGGCAATTATTAAGGGTCTCTGGCACTTGCTAGATGAGTTTTCATGTTAAGTCTTGGCTCAAGTTATAAACACAGCACATGGCTTCCCTGAAATAAGCTCATAATCTGTTTACTTATTATACATTAAATGAATTGTTCCTAGTAAAACAGTATTCATTTTCCTCCTTAGTATTAACTATAATTTCAGTGGTTAATGAGTAACTGAAATAGGTTACTTAAGTGAATGTTTCCTGTGTTTTCACTGATCAGAATAAGATACTGTACACCCACTGTTTCCCATGTTTTTCCAAATACAGCAGTATTAGTTTTATTTTAACAGTAATTATCATTTAGGCAACCATCTGCCAGCACATGTTTTTAGGTAACCTTTCTCCAGTGATTCCGGTGAGTTTTGCCAAACTGTTCACAAAAATAGTCTATTATTGTAACTCAGTTTTAGCTAGATGGTTGTCATAACTTTAATGTTTCTATTAACATAAGAAAAATTATATTAGTTGTTCCCCAAATTCTTAATACTAATATATAATTATTTTTCCTACCCAAAGTCTAGTGTTTAATCCCCACTTTCTGTTGCATTTTTGTAAAATATGGCTCATAATGTCACATTTCTCAAGTTAATTTCTATAAAATTTAGTCAATTTTTATTAATTTTATATTAACTACTCTTATATGTCTATATGCATACACTTGTCATTGAAACCAAACCTTAACTAAACCTGTTGATCAAGGTGACCTAAAAATTTTACTTTTATTGTTGATGTTTGGCATTTCATGATTGGTTGGTTGAATTGTGAAGTAAATGAACCAATTATTTTGGCACCTGGTGTATGTGTATGTGTATGAAAACTCACAAGGGGTGGTGTTTTAAAGGGTAGGATAAAAATAAGCTAAGACTCCCTAAAAATTCTACTTTATCATTTGCACGCTAGGAAATGAGAGCCTACGAAGGAAGCACTCACTCAGCCTTAGGCATTGTATAGCCCGGCTGGACCATCACATGCCTATAATTAGGAACTTCATCATCAATCAGCAATTATAGCAGATGAGAAGATAGAAGCTAATGATGCCAGTACAGACAATTGCTGAACACACTTAGATGAGCTACAGCATCTGATTGAATTGCCAGATAATTTTGAGAATTTCAATAAATTTCTCCTAGTTTAAAAGTAAAAGTGGAAAGAAATCACCTGAAATCTATCACAATGGACATATTTTTGCAATTAAATACTGGAAGTAGAGTTTTATTGGAAAGATCAGGGAGTAAAGGTTTGTTTGTTCTTTTTTTAACTTAAAATAAACATACAAATCAAAACTGGTAGAGGTAAATGAAAATAATGTGACTAAATTGTGGAACTTGAAAAATGGAGCGAAGGATAGTCAGGAAATTTGCATGGAAAACCAATTTCTTTGTCTGAATGAAAAATTAGACTAGCATAAGAATGAAAACAAATCCTAGCGGATAAAACCACAGTAGAATTGTTTTGTGTCAGGTCACATCTGCTGAGCCGAGAAAGCCTACGAAAGACACTAGTTCACAGTAAACACCTTTTGTTGGAGCTGTCATGAGGACCACATTAGTGAATTTCCCTTAATACAGCTGATGAATTTGTTTGAAAAGAATAAAGTCATTAAATCATATCTAAATTTCAAAAAGAGAATCAGCTTTTTCAAAGAAACCTACCAAAATTGTATAAATCTAGATTATTATGTATGTTATCCCAGATCTGATATAGGTGATGCACGCCTGCATTTATAATATGTCCCACAAATATAAATAACATTCTCTGAATACAATAAAGAAACAGAGATATTGTCTAGATATGTATTTTTTAACCCTGAAGTGACATTTGAAATGTGTGAAAAGCTGATATAAAAAGAATTACAATAATATTAATAATAGTGATATTATAGCAGCTAACATTTATCATGTAACGGCTATGCTTTAGTCGCTGAGCTCTGCTCTTTAATTATTATTCCATGGGCAGATATTATGCAAAACACTTTGGCAGGTATATTGCTAGTAAAGTTAAGAAGCACTTGCTTGGTGGGAAGAAGAAAGGCAAAAGAAGAGGAGACTGGAGCAAACTGGACCAAACAGAAAGCTAAAACTTATGAGTGGGCCTTAATCTTATTTAAATAACTGGGAAGGGATGAAAAAGAAAGAGTAGAACAAAGGAAACTACAAATGGAGTCACTTGGAGCCGGGGAAATGTTTTTGAAGGAATCTTTGGGGTGTAAGTGTTTTCCTACCATACTGGTTGCCTAAGGTATATGATGTTAGTAAAATAACTGGGACACATGTGAAGACCTCTCCTCTGTAGTGTGAGACTCCTGTCATCCTGAGGGCCATAGCCTTCAGGTTTGGGGGCCAATCAGCGACTTTGGTGCCTCCCAGTTGCCACAGAATTCTGAAGTCCAAGAAGTACGACAAGCAACATATTAGTTTCATCAGTATGAAGGCTCGCTTTCTTTCTGCACTGGAGAAGAAGGGGGAGGGGCTTCTTTTCCTGATGAGGAGTCAGAACCACAACTCTGGGACTCTCAAAAACTTAATTCAGAGAGCCCTAGTTATACCTTCCTTTAACTCACCCGCTTAACTGAATCCCCTAGCTCTCTGCACCAGGAGTCAAGTAACTCTCATAAAACTGATGCGTTTTATGCTTTTTGATTGTATAAGCCACAAATGATTGCCTCTAGGTTAATTTTGCACCACTTCTTCCCTATACCTTCTTAACAGTGAAATGTTGGAACGGTGTGCATTGTGGCAGAAGTCAAGAGAGTCAACAGTTGTGGGTTTAGACGCTGAACACTAAAAAACTAATTACCAGATCTTTTATCTGAGCTCTCTTTCTTAATAGAAATGAAAGTATTATCTCAGATCTTTTTTCCTCAAGTGTTACTTGTTTCTAACAAAAACCTTAGCCTAAGTTTCATGTATAGATACTTCACTGTGGGAAAAGTTTATTATAAGAATTTAAATGTATATTTGGGAGTCCTAATGCAAGGGAGCAACAACTTTCTCATTCAACTAATTGAACAGCTGAGAAATATAGATTGTTTTATATTACATCAATTAGGATTTATTTTACTTGTCAGAAAGGCAAATTCCCAACTCAAATTACCTTTAACGATATAGGAATAAATTCCCTCAAGTAACTGAAAAATTCAGAACGTTCTGGATTTCCAGCAAGAGTTGATGCAATAACCCAGCAATGTCACAGAGGAGCGTTGTCGCTCCATCTCTAGGCTCTGTTTTGCATGGTGTCTGCCTCATCCTCTGTCTTGCTCCTGATCTAAGATGGCTGTTCTTATCCAGGCTACATGTGGGGCTTCATTTTCTTCCCTCAAACATGGAACAAACATGGAAGTCTTGAGCTTCACTGTGAGTGAACCAATTTAGGTCAGATACCTGTCCTAAACCAATCACTATGGTCAAGGGGAAGTCACTTGGCTAGAGAGCTTACCCTACCTTAAGTTACATCATGGTCATCACCATGTCAGGACCGCATCAGAACTCAATGACGCATAGCGGTGGTTCTCAAGCCACAAACTAGAAATAATAAACTAGAAATCCTAAGAGTTTCCAGCCATAAATGTCTTTCTAAAGAGATTTGGGTAGGCCTTTTTCATCAGATCAATTATCTTTTGGTCCCTTATGGTTTTTTAGTGTCCAGAAGAATTTAAACTGGGTAATATATAGTTGTATGGGGAAATGAAATAATATGACAGAGGCTGAAAGGAAACAGAACCTTTGGACAGGTTAGAATGAAAAGAATAAGAAATCCTGTGGAGTATTTCTTTAAAAACAAAAAGTCAAGGAATATTTATAATCAGTGCTGGCATATGCACTGATTACAAATATTGGATTTGCACTGACGTTGGAACAGGCGTCCAGGTGGCTATAACAAAATACCACAAACTCAGTGGCTTACAGCAATAGAAATTTATTGTCTCACACCAAAATCAAGGTTTTGGCAGGGCCATCCTTCCTCTGAAAGCTGCTGGGGAATCCTTCCTTGCCTCTTCCTAGCTTCTGGCAGTTGCTGACAATCTTTGGCATTCCTGGGCTTGTAGCTGTATAACTCCAATCTCTGCCTGCACTGTTACATGTGTTCCCTGTGTCTTCTGTCTTCACATGGCTGTCTTCTTAAAACACCAACTAATTACATCTATAACAACCCTATTTCTAAGTAAGGACACATTCTGAGTACTGGGGGGTTAGGCCTTCAACGTATCTTGTTGGGGGAGAGGGGACACATTTCAACTCATAACAGTAACAGATACTAACAAGAATAAGGGAAATTTAGCAAACTACAAAAAGCCTAACAAAGAAGCAAAGTTTTATATATATATATATATATATATATATATATATATATATATATATATTCTCTAAATCTAGAAAAATACAAAAATTTCCTATCTGTATCATATAAATCTAGATCTTCAGATGTGTTCAGTGTATCATAATTCAATCAATGGCTCTGCAGAGAATCCCCAAAGTCAAGCCTAACTGATTGCTGTGAGAATGCAAAGGGTCAAGCTCAAGAAATTGTATTTTACTGCCAAACATTTCAGCCATGTTTGGTTGGTCAAAGAAGAAACAAAAAAATAGCAATAGCAAAAGCAAATAGAAAATCACCAATCATGAAGCCTTTTAAGTTCATTAACTGTATAATGAAACAAAAAATCAGAAGAACAACAATATTTGCTGTTTAAATAGCATTGTTAACTTTTTAGGGAAAGAAAAGAAATGTAAAGGGAAAACATGTCTAAAATTCCAGACCAAAATACATTTTGTGTTTGTCTTTAAATGTATTTGTATTTTTTTAAACAAAGTTTGTCTTCTTCTTGAAAAAAATAATAATATGCTATGTTGTATAAAAAATATATTTCTTTAAATAATCTTTAAATAATCCTGGTCAATGAATGAGCAAATTCACACATAACGCTTAAGATTTATTTTAAGTTTTTATTTTCAGAATCAAATTAACAAGGGACTGTGTGTGTGTGTGTGTGTGTAAAATCTATCAAAAATGTAAAATAAATTCATTCTGTTGTGAGATTAAACGGAGAAGAAAATATAACAGTGAGAAAAGGACCTTGAAATTAGTCATATTCAAGGGTGTTGCCAGTTAAAAAAATTAATGTCTTAAAGAGAATTTAGAATAAGATAAGTTGATTGCCACATATGACCTACAAAGAATACCATTCCAAGAAATATACCAAAATGACTTGTACTAGCTGTACATTCTGCTCTCTACAATTCATTTAGTTTATATCAACTCTGATGTAGATTTTTGCATAATCTACAGACTCTGAAGCAGGTTCCCCTAGTCATCAGCACTCAAGTATGCACAGACAGCAATCTGGCCTTGAAGAAGCATAACAGCTTTAATGAGTAGGAAATCAATTAGGAATTTTGACACATGGTGATATGTTTAAACAATTAGGCCTGTCCTTAGCTAGGAGGCTCTGCTTTTAATATGACAATGAAATTGACTATGTCATTTCAACCTTCTAATGGCTTGGAGCAACACCACTCAGTGCCCATCACCAATCTGAATCTTCCTTTCCATGGAAAGCACATGGCTGCAGGCGGATTTGTATTCGTGTTCTGGATCAGCTGTAATTATTTGGTGTGATTTATTGGTTTTCTATCTACTGCTTTCTGTTTACACTGGAAATAATGCAATTTGTTTTCCTTCTGAAACTCCCAAAGTGAATTGTTCTAAAGTGATGCATGCTTAACTCATACAGGTGATTCAAACTGTCAGTGATCAAAAAGTCACTTAGGGGCTTCCCTGGTGGCGCAGTGGTTGAGAGTCCGCCTGCCGATGCAGGGGACACAGGTTCGTGTCCCGGTCCGGGAAGATCCCACGTGCCACGGAGCGGCTGGGCCCGTGAGCCATGGCCACTGAGCCTGCACATCTGGAGCCTGTGCCCCGCAACGGGAGAGGCCACAACAGTGAGAGGCCCAAAAAGTCACTTAAACGCATAATGCATGGCAGTCCCCCCACCCCCAGTTATTTGATCTAGACTGTTGTTTACACTTTTTTTCTTTACCTGTGATCCCACCATCTTATGCCTGAGGAAGAGGCTCAGAAATATGGCAAGAGGTAGAAGAAATCAGTCTTGGGGGTTTTTATTGAGTAAGTAGCCAAAAATGACGTGCTATGGTCAAATCAGTCAGAATTCTATAGACATTTTATAGTTTTTGTTTTGTTTTGTTTTTTGTTTTTTGCAGTACGCGGGCCTCTCACTGTTGTGGCCTCTGCCGTTGCGGAGCACAGGCTCTGGATGCGCAGGCTCAGCGGCCATGGCTCACGGGCCCAGCCGCATCCGCGGCATGTGGGATCTTCCCGGACTGGGGCACGAACCTGTGTCCCCTGCATCGGCAGGTGGACTCTCAACCACTGAGCCACCAGGGAAGCCCAACATTTTATAGTTTTTAAGATTCTTAAGAGATATAGTAATATGAAAAAATGTCTTGTCCTTCTATGAAGTAGAAATGCTGGCAGTCCACCCACACATGATCAAATCTGCTATTTATTTCCCTACTCATTTGAGTCACAAACATTTATTGAGCACCTGTGCCAGGTACCAGCAATGCAGCAGTGAACAAGACAGAACATAAAATTTCTAGTCTTAGGAAGGACATGATCTATGAGGAATTCTTCAGTTCCTGCCTGCCCACCCCCCCCACCCCCTCCTTTTTCCTATCCACTGTGTGCTGCCCTGTTCTTGAACTTACCAATCTTTACCCCAGTTTGATTTGCAAGCAAGCTCAATACACATTTTTGATTTACAAAGGCAGTGGTTTGGAGGTGAAATAGTAGCCATCTCACTCTATCAACAGAAAACTATACCATTAAAAAATAGATCTTTTTTTCTCGTTACAAAAGCAATACCTAAATATTAAGAAAAAACTTGGAAAACATAGAGAACAACAAAAAATAAACTCCCTTGCAATCCCAACTCTGAGAAAATCACAGTAAACCGTTGGTTATTTCCTTTCAGATGTTTACTTTGTCACATTTGCTTCTGTTTTTTCACTTAATGTAGAAGAGTTATTTTCTCATATGTTAAATTATTTTAAAAACTCATCTTAGTGATTGATAATTTACCATGTAAACTTTATTGGATCATTCTCCAATGATTACTCTAATGAGAAATGGTCAATTTTAAAAGGGAAGAGAACATGGCTTTATTTTTGTGCTATGGTCATTTTAGCGAAAGGTAGAAAAAATGGAATACCTTCTCTCTGTTTTTCTAAGTGCTTTTTTCTTAAGCTATCATATAAATCAAGATACAATCCTTTATTTCTTCTCTTACCTTGGCGTCTGTATAATGTCTGCTGAGGCCCACCTCTGACATTTATGATTGTAGATATAACACAGATGGAGGAAAGAGACATAGGGCAGAGAGCTAGCTCCTATCTGCCCTGGGGAGCTAATTTGCTCTGTGTTCATGAAGGTAGTCTAAAGCTGTGTAGTAAACACTTGTTTAAAAGTTTAAGCCTTGGCGTACAGAAAATGGGAAAATAAAAACTAATTACTAGGTGGCAAAAGAAAGAAAAACAGTAATGAGATTCAGGGAACACTACCAAAATATGACACTCTGACATACTGAATGTCTTACACTAATAAAGGAGTTTGAGAAAACAGCAGCAGAAGGTGGTTATTTTGACATCCTCCCCATCCTTACCCTTCTTCCCTGAAACAGGTCATAAAACTCTCCTGGGAGATGTGCCCTCCCAACATCTGGAAGAAACAAGCATCCTTATCTCTGAAGACAAAGGGATGCCAAGAAGAATCCTAACAGAGAGGCCTTGCTAAGTCTTTCCCAGTCTGCTACGATTACCTCATACTCCTTAACCTGTCGTATTCCTTCACAACTGTCCTCTATTCATCAAATCCAGCATAAAATACTCAAGTCTAACAGTTTCTGTGGGTCTTCATTTCCTTATGAAGACTTCGTGTCATGTAAAACTCATATTAAATAAATCTGTATGCTTTTATCCTGTTATAATCTGTCTTTGTCAGTTTAACCTTCAGACCCAGCAAGGGACCCTAATAAGGTCAAGGAAAACTTTATCATCTCCTATGAGAGAAAGAGAGAGAGAGAGAGAGAGAGAGAGAGAGAGAGAGAGAGAGAGAGAGAGAGAGAGAGAGTGTAAAGGAAAGAAGGAAAGGAGAGGAGAGGAGGAAAATGGAGGGGTGAGACGCACATAAGATAAAGTAGATACCTGCCAGCTGTGACTCCAGAACTTACTTGCTGTGTGACCTTGAGTAAGAATTACTCTTAATTATCCTCCACAATCTCCCACAATCTTCAGCTTCCTTCTGTGTACAATGGACACAATAATAGTACCTATTGTATAGGGTTACTTTGAGGATTAAATGACCAAAGTTAAATGTCTGATTCATAATAAAAACAAAATAAATTCTAAATATTACTAT
The DNA here is from genome assembly GCF_964341445.2 of Mesoplodon mirus. Lineage (NCBI taxonomy): Eukaryota > Metazoa > Chordata > Mammalia > Artiodactyla > Ziphiidae > Mesoplodon > Mesoplodon mirus. Next base: position 67,693,548 of record NC_138984.1, read on the forward strand.
TATTGCTATAATGGAAATGCTTATTTCAAAAAGAAACTGACTAAAGTTAACACTTCCTCTCTAAGGTGAATATACCTGCACGATGTTTATACAAGCTAAAGTTTGAGAAACTCTGAGACATATTTACCCAGAAAAAGTTTAAACAAAAATCTTCTAGTGAATATTGCATTAATGCTACAGCAGATTCAGAGTGATTGGTGTTTACGAAAATGTGAGTGGACAGGGTGCATTCCAAATAGGCCCTGCAAATTATTTACAGAATAGCTAGCATGGACTCCAGAGTTTCTATATGCTCTTTGCTGTATTCCAAACTTTTTCTGAAATTACTGGTTTAGAGTTTTGCCAATCATAAAGCAATAGCCTAGCTCCCCAAATACCACCACCTACTACATACACACATAGAATCAACATCAGCGGCCTGGAAGTGTCAATCTGCATCAATTTTGGTGAAGGAAAAAGAAAATCTGGCATTCTAACTAAATTACTCTGCTTACTCTCATTCAGAAAAAATCACTTACTTCATAAAGATTTTAAAAACACATTCTTCTAGAAAGTGTATCTTCGAAAGAGAACTATAGAATCAGAATTGCAAAGCTATATAGGACATGAAAAATACTTCGGTTTGTCAGGGAGGGGGAAATTTCTCCCTCTAAACCTCACGAGATCTGTGCCTGAATTTATAATAAAATTGTCAAAAGACAGATTAACTGAAGAAAAGAAACAAGTTTAATCCCTGAACAGAAAGGTCTCATAGAAATGGGACCTCAGAACTGGCCAAAACAAGCAGCTTTCACACTTTTTAGACAAAGAAACGTTAGAAACAGGTTTGGGTGCTTAACTAGTAAGGAATTTAAGCAAAGTTTGGGCTTGGGTAGCAAATTAGTAATGAAGTAACAAGGTTTGTTTTTACAGGCTTCCCAGACCCTGAATTCCCTGTCTCTGGTGATAAGGATGTCTTTCTACCTCCTGGTACAGGGAGGGCACCTTTCACATGGGAGATTTTTTTTTTTCCTACTTTCAGAGAGGCAGAGAGGAGGGTCAACACCCTCTAGCACTGGCTTTTTCTTAAGGAACTTTAATTCAAAATAATCAATATGCCATTGAGGCATATTTTGGGGCCACCTGCTCTGGGCTCCAACAACTTGCTAGTCAGTACTTCATAGTGGCCATTACTCAGGCTCAGTAATGAGACTGCCTTCCAGATGCTGGCCCTGTCACTGCTGGACATCAGTCAGTGACCTCACTGTGCCTCGATTACTGTACCTGTCTCGTAGGGCCGTTCTAAGGCCATAAGGAGTCAATATGTATGAAATACCTAGGATATTTCTGACAAATACTGAGTACTCAAAAGATATTCATTACTCTCACTTTTCTTATCTGATTTAACAATCTCATTTTATAGCTGTGAAAACTAAGGACTGGTAAAACTAAACGATTTACCCAGGTCACACAAGAGGAAAGCTAGGACCAGGACCTAGGATTCCAAACTTCACATATATCTCTCCCCAATACCCTGCTGAACTGTCAGAAGATAATTCTGTTTTTATTGATTTATACTTAAACCTCTCTCATCACCCTGAAACCTATAAACTACCAAACAAACTGTTAAAAATAATTTTGTTTCCCCATAATACAACCAAAAACTGTCACCACAGTAGTCACTCTGCTCATGAACAAAATGATGATTTCCTCAATAATTTAATTCAGAAGGGGGTTTTACAAGTCTCATATTTTAGAGATATGAAAGCACATATCGATATTATTGAAATATGCAATCTAAGAAATCAATCATGGAAAATGAATTGTGATGTCACCTCGCTGTGGCTCATAACTGTGCTCTTTTCATGTATGCTAATTGCTTGATCACCTATTGTAGCACAGCCCTAATTTTATTCATAGTTTTTTTGTCCTTCCTCTAGGAAATGTATGGATGGCTCAGGCAAGCACCTCCTTCTCTTTTGAAATCCCTGAGACCAACAATCCATTTAATTATTTTTAGTAATGACTTTGGTGAATGCATTAGACATTCTGCTGTTTTACGACTCACTCTGGATGTGGATGTTTCGCTAGTGCTAAGTTAGAACACGGTACCCAGGGGTCTCTTTTGGTAATGCCTAAAAGACACCTTGGGGGTTTGCTGAGATGCATTTTGGGCTTCTTTCCCTATTCCGAAACAGTTTGTATGGCTTCTTCTCTATTTCAACCTGTGGGTTACAACCTGGAGAGAACCAGAGGTTGACCTCTTGGCCACACGGTGAAGCAAATGGAAATGTGTATTAGGTATTTTTCCTTCATCCTGATTCCCTCTTCGTCCTTCACTTTAGTTCCTCCCATTTCAGTGACCCACTAGGCCTTTTATTTCTCCGGCAGATACTATTACTTACCCTTTACTTCCTAATAATCACAATGAATTTTTTCCTAACTCTGTAAATTATTCTCTTATAGTTACAATAGATAATAAAGCTAAGTAATATTATAAAGCACTTAGAACAGTGCCCAACACATAATGATACATATTGCTTATTTATTTATTTTTGTTGTTGTTGTGGTACGCGGGCCTCTCACTGTTGTGGCCTCTCCCATTGCGGAGCACAGGCTCCAGACGCGCAGGCTCAGCGGCCATGGCTCACGGGCCCAGCCGCTCCGTGGCATGTGGGATCTTCCCGGACTGGGGCCCGAACCCGTGTCCCCTGCAAAGGCAGGCAGACTCTCAACCACTGCGCCACCAGGGAAGCCACATATTGCTTATTAAATAAAAAGAAACCTATTAAACTAATTTATTTTATATAAATTCTTCCTTAAGAATATGTTTTTCTTAAGAAGGTTTTTTTTTTTCCTTTTCTCTTTTTTAATTTCCGCTTACAAGGAGTTTTAATGACATAGCCTAAAGGGTAAGAATTTTTACACTGAGAACATAAAGTGGACATTTTGGTAATCCTTAAAACACATTTATAGCAGCTACTTACCCCACTTATTTTAGTCCAAGATTATATATACCCTGAAGGATGTGATCAAAAAGAATGTACAACATTAAAGAAGGAACACTTCCCAATCTGTTCACTGCACTGCTCCACTGTCAGAGACTCCCAGTTTCTCTAGTGACCAGGCCCCACTAACCAGCAACCAGCAGCATCTGCACAAGGCAGGGCTTAGCAACCAACCAGGCCAAGGGCCAACCAAGCTTACCAGACCACCCACATAGTCAACCTGCCACAACAGAAGGACACATGCAGCCCTCTTAGGGGGAGCCCCTAGAGCACAGAGCTTGGGTGATGAGAGGGGAGTACACTACTGGGATGCACAGGACATCTCCTACAGAAGGCCAGTTCTCCAAGGTCAAGAAATGTAACTAACCTACTACATACATAAAAATACAAATAGCAACTTAGACAAAATGAGGTGGCAGAGGAACATGTTCCAGACAAAGGAACAAGATAAAATCCCAGAAGAACTAAGTGAAGTGGAGATAGGCAGTCTACCGGAGAAAGAGTTTAGAGTAATGATCATAAAGATAATCAAAGAACTCATGAGGAGAATGGATGTAGAGTGAGAAGTTAGAAGTTTTTAACGAAGAGTTAGAAAATATAAAGAACAACCAAACAAAGATGAAGAAAACAATAACTGCAATGAAAAATACACTAGAAGGAATCAATAGTAGACTAAATGACACAGAGGAACGAATGAATCAGTGAGCTGGAAGACAGAGTAGTGGAAATCACTGCCACTGAACCTAAAAAAGAAAAAAGAATGAAAAGAAATGAGGACAGTTTAAGAGACCTCTGGGACAACATCAAACTTACTAACGTTCACTTTATAGGGGTCCCAGAAGGAGAAGAGAGAGGGAAAGGGCCTGAGAACATATTTGAAGACATAATAGCTGAAAGCTTCCCTAACCTGGGAAAGGAAACAGTCACCCAATTCCAGGAAGTGCAGAGAATCCCATACAGGACTAATCCAAAGAGGAACACACCAAGACACATTGTAATTAAAATGACAAAAATTAAAGATAAAGAGAGAATTTTGAAAGCAGCAAGGGAAAAGCAACAAATAACATACAAGGGAATTCCCATAAGGCTATCAGCTGATTTTTCAGCAGAAATTCTGCAGGCCAGAAGGGAGTGGTACAATATATTGATATTTAAAGTGATGAAAGGGGAAAACTTACAACTAAGAATACTCTACCCAGCAAGGCCCTCATTCAGATTTGATGGAGAAATCAAAAGCTTTATAGATAAGCAAAAGCTAAAAGAGTTCAGCACCACCAATCCAGCTTTACAACAAACGTTAAAGGAACTTCTCTAGGTGAAAAAGAAAAGGCCCCAACTATAAACAAGAAAATTACAAAATGAAAAAGCTCACTGGCAACGGCAAACATATAGTAAATGTAGGAAATCATCCACACACAAAGCTAGTAGAGGCATGAAAAGACAAAAGTAGTAAAATCATCTTTATCCACAATAAACAGTCAAGGGATACACAAAACAATTAGCTGTAAAATATGATATTGAAAACAGTAAACGTGAGGGGAGGAGAGCATAAATGCAGGGTTTTAAAAAATGCATTTGAAATTAAGAGATCAGCAACTTAAAATAATCACATAGATATAGACTGCTAGTTTTAACTGAGCCTGATTACTGAAATCCTTCAAGGCTTGCCCTCTCCCCTATCCCTGCTGTCTCAAATACAGTGAAGATGGATTCAAGCAACTATGGTTACACTGTGATGCTTGCCTATGTGTGACAGGGACACAAACAGCAATGAAATCCTGTGTCCAATAGGGTCATAACTTTTCTATGATGGGATCCATAATCTCAGTGATAGTCATCTTATTAAAAAATAGAGTAATTTGCCCTCACATACAGTTTTCTTTTGAGATTTTAGATTGTTTGCTTTATCTCCACTTCTCTTCCCCATCTCAAGAATAGAAATAGAAAAGGTATCAACTAGTCTATATACTTGAAGTTCTCTTAGTCTGGTCACTAAAACATCTCACCAGCAGAGATATCACCATCCCAATTCCCTTTTCTGCAGGCGAAGCAAGAAAGAAGGGGAAACTACTGCTATAAGTTCATGGACTATCTCTACCCTCTTCTCTGCCAATCCACACATTTCCCATCCTCTAGACTTCCCCATCTGAGGAGCTTTCAGTGAAGAGTCTCACCCACACTGAGCATTCCTTTACTTTGCACTGGCTGCTCACTTGCCCAAGCTGACTCAGAGGAACCGTTTATGCTGAGGGTAGGAAGTCTGGCTGCCAATAACTAATTGTTCACATGAGAAATATACAGCCCTTCTGCAATTCTATGATTCCTCAATTAAGTGAGGATAGCTTTAGTTCCGGGAGTTGTTTGTAGGAAACTTTCAAATGTCAATGTAAGACATAAATTCAATATTTCTTGATTTGATTGAAATATAGTTCACTTCTATTAGGCTCAATATTTAATTAAGTCACTGAATGTTAGAGTGGCAGGAACACTAAAAGACATCTAGAGGAACAACATCTTCATTTTACAGGTGAGAAACATGAAGCTTAAAAGATCAAAAATATTTTCTTGCATTCCACCAGGAGCTACTGGCAAAAGCACTCCGGCTAACCTATTCAGGAGGCATTATGCTCAGTGTTTAAATAGAAAGGAAGATGGGAAAAGCACAGTACTTCCCATAAAGAAGCTTTAGGTCTGGAGATGAGGGTGTGTCAAGAGTTTAGCTAAGCTACTCCATAGTATTGCTGCCTTGGCATCCATTTTATTTGGCCAAGTGGCCTCCAAGGTCCTTACATCGACACTACCCCTTATGTAAGCACATGATCTAGATAACAGCCCAGAGAGTTACAAGCAAATGTAAGTCCCTGATATGACTTTCCCAACAGCCCTTGTGATCACAGTTTCCTCCACCTCCCAGCAACTTCCCCTTATGTACCCCTTAGATAAGACACTCGCGGAGTTCACCAAAACTCAACTCTTGGTTTGAATTGATCAATCCAGCCTTAGCACGGGAACCCCAAAGCACTCCACTCATGGAACCTTACAGAGGCATGTGCCCCAGGTCCTATGTCTCTCTGTCTCTGCACTCTGCCTTGAACTCTGCATGTGACCCCACACAGTGTGCTGGGTACTTCCTCCAGGACCTGTGAGTAATAAATGTCTCTATTTCAATTTCCCTGTGGTCTGCTGTTGAACTACTGCACATCATCCAGTAGCCTGTGCTCCATTTAACTAGTGTTACTATGATAGATTCATTACACGGTCTTTCCTTGAATTTCCATTATCATGTAGTTCAAAAACTAGTTGTGAAATTGACCATCCTATGCTTCTTCACCTGCGAACTAGAGATACAAACATAATTATAACAATTCTCTTCCCTTAGGCTGTAATATATTAAGAGAGCAGAGAACAGTTGCAGTATATAAAGTACCTGTGTATTTATTTAAGTGCTCTATTAAAGGGATATATACAATATTTTAGGGGCAGTATAATTATTTCTACCTGTCTGTGTTCAAGATAAGATTTAAATGGAAGATATTTGAGTTGAACCTTGAAGGAGAAGTCAGACCCTCTTAATGCCAGGTTGAGGACTTTCTAGGTAGAGGAAATTTTGAGTCTATAACTTAGATTTCAGAGAGAACTTGTGGTATGGTAGGCAGAATAATGATTGCTCCAAGGATGTCCACATCCTACTCTCCAGAACCTGTGAATGTGTTGTCACATGGCAAATGGGAATTAAGGCTGTTGATGGAAATAAGGTTGTTAATCAGCTGACTTTAAAATAGGGAAATTATCTTCAGTTATCCAGGTGGGCCCAATGTAATTACAAGGGTCCTTAAAAATGGAGGAGGGAGGCAGAGGAGGTCGGAGTGGTGTGATATGAGAAGGACTCAGCCTGCCGCTGCTGAAACCGAGGAGGAAGGAAAGAGAACACAAACTAAGGAAAGCAGGAAGCTGCTAGAAGCTGGAAAAGTGAAGAAAACAAATTGTCCCATAGAGCTTCCAGAAAGGAGTGTAGCTCTGCTGACACCCTGATTTTAGTTTAGTGAGACTCATGTTAGACTTCTGACCTACAGAGCTGTAAGATAATAAATTTTGTGTTGTTTTAAGCCACTAAGTTTGTGGTAATTTGTTACCGCAGGAATAGAAAACTAATTCAGGACTGAAACAGCAGTCACGTCCTGCTTGCAGTGCCACTTGGGTAGTATTTATACTTGTGCATAGAGAACAAGGAAGAAAAGCAAAGGTGTTCTCTCATTTTTAAGTTTCCTCTCTTTTGACCCAAGCCTTTTCCCCACTCAGGTTGAAGCTACACAGGTAAACACTGCATTTCCCTTTCCTTTGGCAATGAAAAGACCCTGCCAGGTGGATAGACTAAATAATGTCTCTGTGGAATTTTCCAGCCACAGGCTTTGCTCTCACTCAAGCAGCCGCTGTGAGCTCCCTATCTCAGAGACTGAAAGGACCGCACAAGACCACCCTGGATGTCTGCATTCCTTCGTTCCTTCGGGCCCAGGGTACTGGCTGCACAACATGCGCTGCTTGGCTGGTTTCTAGCTCCCTGCCATTTCTTGTAATCTGGAAGTCTGCATTCCCTGACTCCTCACTCCTGCCTGTGTTTTCAGCCATTGGTTCAATTTGACTTCTGGGATGGATCTGCTACAGCCTAGGTTCCCCCACAAAACCTAGCCTTGAGTGCAGGTAGTGATCCTAGGGAACAAGAGTTGGAGCCGAGGGAGAGTGAAACAGGGAAGGCGGGAAAGCCAACGCAAGGGTGCAGTACCAAGCTATCACCATGCTGGAGAGCCAGCCTCAGTCCCCACGAGGACTCAGACAGAAGGGGCTGCCTCCCAGTTTGCGCAGGCTGCCTTGGCCCTGCAGAAGTACCACGAGGTAACAGAGACACCCCTGAACAGAATGTGAGCTGGCCAGTGATACTGCTGAGGCCAGGAGCCCTCAAGTCACAAGCACTTGCAGCTGGCTGCCGCAGCAACAGCTAAAGTGACGAGGAAGGCTGAGAGGATGCCAGGTGGGCAGTGAATGGTCCAATACAGGAGGCCTGCAGCTTCCTGACTGTGGACCCATAGTGTCACCCAGTAGTTCATTTTCCACATTGCCCAATTCTCCCAGATCAGGGTCCCAGCACTGATTTCAGCACCACCACCGCCATCCATGGCCTCAAGGCTTCCCAAAGGCCTTCTCCAAACACGGCTCTCAAATAGGTCCCCAAAACACAAAAAAAACCCAGGAAACAGGATCCCAGACCATCAGATCCAAAAGTACTGTTTGCTGGTCATTCAAAGTGTATCCAACTCACAAGAACAGATTCACAGTCTTCTAAAGTACCCACTTTCTCTAAGCCATGAAAAGGATAAATATCATTGTCTCTCAATACAATAAACAGATAAATAAAGCTTGACATTTTTCAGTGTGCACTTTGACAATATTGCATTTTTCTCTCTGTTTATTTACAGTGTTCTTAACAAGAATTTGGTAACTCTGATGGCCACGAGAGAGAGTAAAAAGGCATGGTGTGCTTCCTCAAAGCTGGCAGCTCCTCTGAGCCTTATTGAAATGATCAAACAAGTCCAATCTGAAGGATCAATTTTAACATCTTTTCCCTAAACAACCTTTGTAGCTAACTAACACTTAAGGGTCTTAGCAAAGGCTAACAGCAGGGAACTGAGAGTTAATGTAAGCTTGGTGATGTAGAGCTCTTCAAATGAGTAGTCCATCTGAACTGAATTCCATGACCATCATCTTACTTGAAAAAAAAACACCTTTGTTCCCTCAAAGTCCCCTTGGAGGGTTTCTCTACCAATGCCTTGAGCAGCGTCCTCTGGCACTGAAATGGTGGCAGGACTGCTGGCTCCCCTGGAGCAGGCTACTGCCATCCACAGCCTTTGATCTAACAACTTATGCCAGGCCATGTGCAAGGCTGCTGTGCTAATGTCTTTCCTCAGAGAATTCTCTCTCCCCGGTGGCTGGCGCCACACAATGTTCAGAAACATTTTCTTTAACTGCCACACGAAGCTCAGAAGATACTGTTAATTGCATGGTACATACTGATTACCCTTGCTCCTGACGTTCACAATTTTCCATACTGCAAGGCAACCTAGGCACATCCTGACTCCTCACAAAGGACCAGCCTCCATTATGTTTTTCAGTTCATTTTTCTTCCTCCCATACCTTCCTTCCTTCTTTACTTTCTTCTTTCTCTCTCTTTTTTTCACACACACCTCTTACACAAATACACAAAACTCATAATTCTCTTTCCCTCTTCTTCATTCACACGGAAATGAAAAATTTCCAAGAGATTAAGAGAAGCCTATTTAAAAAGCAGACATCAAATTCATCGTACACACTTAAAAGTCATTTTTAAAGTCATCAAGCTTTAAAGGGGATTCCACTTTTTTTCTTCTTTCATCTTTATTGGAGTATAATTGATTTACAATGTTGTGTTAGTTTCTGCTGTATAACAAAGTGAATCGGTTATTCAGTTATATGTATACATATATCCCCATATCCCCTCCCTCTTGAGCCTCCCTCCCACCCTCCCTATCCTACTGAGGGCAGTTGTACATAAAGACTCTTAAAAAGAGAGGGCAAAATCCCTTGACAAAGCAGTTTTGATGGTTTCTAATATTAGTTGTTTTTTTTTTAATAGATCTTTACTGGAGTGTAATTGCTTCACAAAACTGTGTTAGTTTCTGTTGCACAACAAAGTAAATCAGCCATATGCACGTCCCCATATCCCCTCCCTCTTGAGCTTCCCTCTCATCCTCCCTATCCCACCCCTCTCGGTCATTGCAAAGCAGTGAGCCGATCTCCCTGTGCTATGCTGCTGCTTCCCAAGAGTCAAATATTTTATATTTATATATGTTGATGTTACTCTCACTTCGCCCCAGCGTCGCCATCCCACCCATGTTCTCAAGTCCATTCTCTATGTCTACCTCTTTATTCCTGCCCTACAACTAGGTGCATCAGTACCATTTTTTTCTTTTTTTTTAGATTCCATATATATATGTGTTAGCATACAGTATTTGTTTTTCTCTTTCTGACTTACTTCATTCTGTATGACAGAAACTAGGTCCATCCACTTCACTACAAATAACTCAATTTCGTTCCTTTTTATGGCTGAGTAATATCCCATTGTATATATGTGCCACATCTTCTTTACCCATTCATCTGTCAATGGACATTTAGGTTGGTACCATGTCCTGGCTATTGTAAATAGTGCTGCAATGAACATTTTGGTACATGTCTCTTTTTGAATTATGGTTTTCTCAGGGTATATGTCCAGTAGTGGGATTGCTGGATCATATGGTAGTTCTATTTTTAGTATTTTAAGGAACCTCCATACTGTTTTCCATAGTGGTTGTATCAATTTACTTTCCCACCAACAGTGCAGGAGGGTTCCCTTTTCGCCACACCTTTACCAGCATTTACTTTTTCTAGATTCTTTGATAATGGCCCTTCTGACCAGCGTGAGGTGATACCTCATTGTAGTTTTGATTTACATTTCTCTAATAATTAGTGATGTTGAGCATCTTTTCATGTGCCTCTTGGCCATTTGTATGTCTTCCTTGGTGAAATGTCTACTTAGGTCTTCAACCCATTTTTTAACTGGATTGTTTGTTTTTTCAATATTGAGCTCCATGAGCTGTTTGTATATTTTGGAGATTAATCCTTAGCCAGTTGCTTCATTTGTAAATATTTTCTCCCATTCTGAGGGTTGTCTTTTTGCCTTGTTTATGCTTTCCTTTGCTGTGCAAAAGCTTTTAAGTCCCATTTGTTTATTTTGGTTTTTATTTCTGTTACTATAGGTGGTGGGTCAAAAAAGATCTTGCTGTGGTTTATGTCAAAGAGTGTTTTTCCTATGTTTTCCTCTAAGGGTTTTATAGTGTCTGGTCTTACATTTAAGCCTTTAATCCATTTGGAGTTTTACTTTTGTGTATGGTGTTAGGTAGTGTTCTAATTTCATTCTTTTACATGTAGCTGTCCAGTTTTCCCAGCACCACTTATTGAAGAGGCTGTCTTTTCTCCATTGTATGTTCTTGCCTCCTTTGTTGTAAATTAGGTGCCCACATGTGCGTGGGTTTACCTCTGGGCATTCTATCCTGTACCATTGATCTATATTTCTGTTTTTGTGCCAGTACCATACTGTCTTGATTACTGTAGCTTTGTGGTATAGTTTGAAGTTGGGGAGCCTGATTCCTCCAACTCTTGTTTTTCTTTCTCAAGATTGCTTTGGCTATTTGAGGTGTTCTGTGTTTCCATACAAATTGTAAAATTTTTTGTTCTAATTCTGTGAAGAATGCCATTGGTAGCTTGATAGGGATTGCATTGAATCTGTAGATTGCTTTGGGTAGTATGCTCATTTTCACAGTATTGATTCTTCCAATCCAAGAACATGGTATACTTCTCCATCTGTTTATGTCATTTTTGATTTCTTCCATAAGTGTTTTATAGTTTTCTGAGACCAAGTCTTTCACCTCATTAGGCAGGTTTATTCCTAGGTATTTTATTCTTTTTGTTGCAATGGTAAATGGGAGTGTTTCCTTAATTTCTCTTTCTGATTTTTTGTTGTTGGTGTATAGGAATGCCAGAGATTTCTGTGCATTAATTTTGTATCCTACAACTTTACCAAATCCATTGATTAGTTCTAGTAGTTTTCTGGTGGCATCTTTAGGATTTTCTAGGTAGAGTATCATGTCATCGGCAAACAGGGACATTTTTACTTCTTCTTTTCCAATTTTTATTCCTTTTATTTCTTTTTCTTCTCTGATTGCTGTGGCTAGGACTTCCAAAACTATGTTGAATAAGAGTGGCGAGAGCAGACATCCTTGTCTTGTTCCTGATCTTAGTGGAAATGCTTTCAGTTTTTCACCACCGAGTATGAGGTTTGCTGTGGGTTTGTCATATATGACCTTTATTATGTTGAGGTAGTTTCCCTCTATGCCCATTTTCTGGAGACTTTTTATCATATATGGGTTTTGAATTTTGTCAAAAGCTTTTTCTGCATCTATTGAGATGATCATATGGTTTTAATTCCTTAATTTGTTAATGTGCTGTATCACATTGATTGATTTGCATATATTGAACAATCCTTGCATCCCTGGGATAAATCCCACTTGATCATGCTGTATGATCCTTTTAATGTGCTGCTGGATTCTGTTTGTTAGTATTTTGTTCAGGATTTTTGCATCTATGTTCATTAGTGATATTGGTCTATAATTTTCTTTTTTTTGTGATATCTTTTTCTGGTTTTGGTATCTGGGGGATGGTGGCCTCATAGAATGAATTTGGGAGTGTTTCTCCCTCAGCAATTTTTTTGGAAGAGTTTGGAAGGATGGGTTTTAGCTCTTCTCTAAAAGTTTGATAGAATTCACCTGTGAAGCCATCTGGTCCTGGGCTTTTGTTTGTTGGAAGATTTTTAATTACAGTTTCGATTTCATTACTTACGATAGGTCTGTCTATGTTTTCTAATTCTACCTGGTTCAGTCTTGAAAAATTGTACCTTTCCAAGAATTTGTTCATTTCTTTTTTTTTTTTTTTTTTTTGCTGTACGCGGGCCTCTCACTGCTGTGGCCTTTCCCGTTGCAGAGCACAGGCTCTGGACGTGCAGGCTCAGCAGCCATGGCTCACGGGCCCAGCCGCTCCGCGGCATGTGGGATCCTCCCGGACCGGGGCACGAACCCGTGTCCCCTGCATCGGCAGGCAGACTCTCAACCACTGCGCCACCAGGGAAGCCCTGTTCATTTCTTCATGGTTGTCTTCATGGGGTTGTCAGAGTCCCCCGCCAGGGGCTGGCAGGCACCCTAGTTGTGGGGAGAGGCCAACTCTGTGTCTTCCCACACCACCATCTTGACTCCACCTTCTGGATTTCATTTTAAATACATGTTTCAGAGAGAAGAATGAATTATTACTTATCAATTAATTATCTGCCTGGTGTGTTCAAGAAGAGTGGTGGAACATTCGTGTGTAAATCTATAAAGGAAAAGCGCTCAGAGAAGCTCGTGTGCTGTGTAATTAGAGCTAATTAACACATTTGCTAATTGACTATTATTTAGCACTCCAGATGCTGAGAAAAATCCATAGGCCCATTAAATATTAATTAGCAAAAGTCTATTGTCTGATCTTGTCAGATTCTGTATTGATGAGATTTTTTTTACAAGCACAGCTTTGTTAGGCTGGGTACAGAGTAACGCACAGTAGTTGGTTATTAAGGAACAAGAAAATGAGGATCTCATAATAAACACATATGTTCTGTGTTTCAGTCAATCATTTTTTTTCTCCTTCAACTGATTACATTGTCAAAAATACTAAAAACGAAGTATTCATCTGTGTTTGCATAGCTATACCTACAATCTTGAGATTTATGTGATTACTGTTACATCAGTTCTTGGTGTTTACTGGACAGCCTATGTGACACACCCTTTAGAAAACTAAAGGAAAACTAACCTATAATTGTAGAAACAAAATGCTCTCCATAACTTTTTTTAACAGCTTTATTGAGATGTAATTCATATACCATCTAATTCCCCCATTTAAAGTGTACAATTCGGGACTTCCCTGGTTGCACAGTGGTTAAGAATCCGTCTGCCAATGTAGGGAACACAGGTTCAACCTCTGGTCTGGGAAGATCCCACATGCCGTGGAGCAACTAAGCCCATGGGCACAACTACTGAGCCTGCACTCTAGAGCCCATGTACCGCAACTACTGAGCCCGCGCACCTAGAGCCCGTGCTCCACAACAAGAGAAGCCACTGCAATGAGAAGCCCATGTACTGCAATGAACAGTAGCCCCCGCTTGCAGCAACTAGAGAAAGCCTGTGCACAGCAACGAAGACCCAATACAGCCAAAAATAAATAAAATAAATTTCTAAAGAATAAAATAAAATAAAAAGTTAAAAAATAAAGTGTACAATTCAATTGTTTTTGGTCTCTTGCATTGTTAATGTTTTTTAATGTTTAAATTAATGCAATTTTTAAAATATATTTTTTAAAGGTATAAAAAATTTGTCACAAACCATTTTAATGCCATATTCAGTGGCATTAACTGCACTCATAATGTTGTGCAGTTTCCCATAGCTTTCATTAGACTGATTTGTTTTGTTGACCTAAAACAAATAGACTGCCAGTTACTTCTCCAGCAAAAATGGGTTTACTTAGAATCACCAAAGAATTGGAATTCAGGGTTTGCAACCATGGTGAGCTACATGTACACTCCCAGCAAAAATGGCAAGGACAACTCTTTTGTAAAGGGGAAAAGGAAGTTAAGAGGGCTACAGTTAACAAAGAGTCTGTGGTTTTCGTTGGCTGAGTTCTTACCAGGAAGAAAAAGGAGTATCTTCTTCCTGTTGGGCTCTGCTGTCTTCACAGGGCATGAGAGGGCCCTCTTCTGGTCTCCCTACTCTATTCAACTGAGGTTTCTGTTCATTAATTTTTTTTAGTTCTAAGTCTCCTTGTGAGTGAAGACACAAGGTCAGGACAGATCCCTCTGCTCTTCCTACTCTAAAAAGCTGAGTTTCCATGTAGCTAAAATATCTCACTGCTCAGTCAGCAGCAGTGACTCCCAAGAAAATTACTCTCTGATTGGCAGCCACTTGGTACCGCACCTGTCCTGTTTTCTCCTTTCTAGGTTAGCTCCGCCTCCCACATCCACAGTTGGCCAAGCAACTGTACCGAACAAGAGCCATGTGCCCTCTTCCCGCCTCCAGGCAGGAGTTCCCCTGGCAATTCCAATTTGGTCAAAGTCCAGGTATCCCGAGACTTCATTTGACGAGACCACTTTTCTCCCCATCACGTGCCAAACAAAGCCCATCCTCATCCTTTTTCCAGAGGAACCCTATTAAGACAACAAGCCCATCAAAGTGAGCGCAAATGAATATAAAAGTTTATTTATTCCTTTCACAATAGTCCTGCACAGGTTCCCCAGATAATTAACTTCATGAAAGACTGTTCTTTCTTCCTTTAGCAATCTTGGCAATACCAAAAACAGGGCACAGAAAAGCTGGCACTTTTCATAAAATTCTATTGTTTAATTTGTATTAAAACAATATCTAGCAATATTGATTTTGTAGTTATACTATGAAGCTAGAATAATAATTAATAGTTATTTTTAAACTAAGGAAAATTTCTGTCAGGCACTAAAGTATTTCATATTATATCTCACTTAATCCACAAGAGGTGTAGAAGTTATGGGTTATAACACAGCTGTTAGGAGCTTTGGTGCCACATACGGACCTGAGTTTGATTTCAGTTTTCTCTATTTAATAGCCATTGTCCTACAAAATGCTTACTAGGAAATGTCACTTGGTGCCACCTAGAAATGACAGGCAGAGGATCCATGGGTGCACACAGTCCCCATTCTAGCAACATTCTACAGAGAAGCATACTTGGGCAGGGGTGTAGTTGGGCACCCATGGGGTTATGCTCCAGGAGAGGAACTTATGGGGCAAACATGACAGTGACCTCAGGAAATACACATGTTGGTTAAAGTCTAAATCTGAGTTTAAGGCCATCTGTTCACATAAGAAGTGCACAATACATCTTTGATTAATGACTGAATGAATTTTATATCCCCAATACTGATAAACCAAAGTTGTGAAATTATTTACTTTGTCATTATGGAAATAACAATACTCTCTTTCCCTTAATTTTGTTGCCAAGATATGATGGTGGCAGTAGAGAGGGATACAATGATAAATTTATTCTGCATTCTGGCTGTTTATATATTTTCAGTCAGCTTTGTTGATGAGAAAGCTAAACTGAGGAAGTTAAATTCCATATGGCAAGTTAGGGATGAGTTTAAATTAGCAAACGTTTTTAAGACCTTTAGGAAAACTTCAGAGCAATCCTAAAAAAAATCCTTATTAACTTAAAAGACTAGAGCTGGGGATCTCTTTTTGGGGTCCAATGCTCTAAGCTCACGGTTTACTCAAAAGTGATTGATATACACTTTTACATATACCTAAAAAGAAAGACAATATTGTGAAACCAGGGCTCCATGTACCATAGATCATTTAATTGATTGATTATTAAATGGGACCCCTAGTGGATAGACGTGACAATAAACTTTGGTTATGAAGCTTGGCTACTAGTATCTAGGTTTGCAAAAAAGTAATTAAGAAAAAACCAAAACATAGAGAGGGTTGATTCTACCCTTTGGGGTAGAGTAAGACTATCACAAAGACGGGCATAGTAAAAAAAATGTTCATCTGAGGTGAATTCTGGCATTTCATAGGAGATCACTAGCTAATCAAGACCCTTACCTCCCATTCTTTCATGCATGAGATTTTACCTGAGAAAGTGTTAATATAATCCCCATATAGTTGTGCATATAATGGTTAAACAGCAAAGCAGCAAGATGAATGGATGAAATCTCAAAAAATCCTATTTGAGTTGTAGGCAAAGAGGCAAGGTAAATGCACGGAATGTGGGACAGAATTGTTTTGGGGACAAGGCTCATTCCTGAGAGACCTCTCCCCCTTCAACCACCTTTGGTGTTTTCTAATGATTTCACATGATTCAGGAATGTTATGGAAATATTAAACGTAAGTATGCATTAGTGTCTGATGATTATAAAGAGCAAAGGTATGTTCATTAATCAAAATACTATATAATGGAAATATAAATCTCCCAACACCCCCAAAATTCCATTTAGAATAAGCAAAAAAAGGAGTTCCCTGGCGGTCCAGTGGTTAGGACTCGGTGCTTTCACTGCCGTGGTCCCGGGTTCAATCCCTGGTCGGGGAACTAAGATCCTTCAAGCCACGCAACACCCAACAAGAACAACAACAACAAAATAGAATAAGCAAAAACTAAATAAATAAATCAGCCAAAAATGTTAGAGCTTAAAGTGAAGGTTTTGTTCAGAGGAAAAAATACCTTTAATACTAAGCAAGATTTATACCTCAAATCAGAATGCCAAACGGCATAGAAGGTTGGTGAGGCATCCCCATGAAGCAGACTGAGTCTAGAAACCTCACCTGGGTAAAGGGTCTGACAGCTGGAACTCATCATCCCAGCTTCTGTTATCACTGTCTCAGGTCACAAACATGATCAATTGAATGAGAAACACTTCACGTAAGCAGTCCAAGGCAGAACAGTGATTCAAACCATTCTCCATGCCAGAATTCCTCAAAGAGTGGTTCTGCTGTCTGTCTCACCAGCCTAAATACCCTCACACATCTCCTGCTACTCAGAAAACACTCATTTCTCTGCCAATATCAAATGGGCCAGAATCGATTGATGACTTCCCCATCCTTCCTTCTTTTCTTCCCCATCTCCCTCCCTTCCCTTGAGCCTAAAGCAGACAGGAGAGAAAGGAACACCTAAGTGCCCACTGAGACAGGCATGTGCCACTGTCTCTATCTACTTTAAGTTCCTTCTCAGAGTAACATGGGTAGCAATAACCTTGGATAAAGAAAGTTAAGAAAACTTGAAAACAGACTGAACCTAATTCTATCCATACCAATACAATTTTGGTTACATAAAAACCTCATGCAACCACCACCAAGGAAGGAAAACAACAGAAATAGAGATATTATTTGGGAAAATACAGTAGGGATAGAGAAACATGGATGCAGAGAACACTGACTTGTAAAATCTATGTAACTTTCTGTGACTCCATTCAAATTTATTAATTTATAAATGTAAATATCCTTTATGAGAGATGAACGGATAAACTGTGATGTAACCAGACGATGGAATATTATTCAGTGTTAAAAAGAAATAAGCTATGAAACCATGAAAAGGCATGGAGGAACTTTAAATGCATACTTCTCAGTGAGAGAAGCCAGACTGAAAAGGTTACATAATGAATGATTCCAATGATATGACAGTCTGGAAAAAGCAAACTATGGAGACAATCCAAAGATCAGTGGTTGCCAGGGACTAGGAAGGAGGGAGGGATGAATAGGCAGAGCACAGAGGACTTTAGGGCAGTAAAACTATTCTGTATGATAATAGTGGATACATGTCATTATATATTTGTCCAAACCCATAGAATGTACACCAAGAGTGAGCCCTAATACAAACTATGGAATTTGGGTGATTATGATGTATCCATGTAGATTCATCAATTGTAACAAATGTACCGCTCTGGTGGGAGAAGTCAATAACAGGGGACGCTGTGCATGTGTGCGTGTAGACAGGAAACCTCTGTACCTTCCCCTCAATTTTGCTGTGAATCTAAAACTGCTATAAAAATAAAGTTTATTAAAAATAATACAAAATAAAACTTAATAAAAATATATATCCTTTATGATACATAAAATCTGTGGAAGACAAAAATTATCATTATTTTTCTGTACTTTTAGTAATGTAAGAAGCAATCATTGTAGAATTGGTCTTAGAAGGAACTCTCCTGGCCAACAGATTACAGCCATGCTCCTCTCTGCAGTGTCGACTGACAGCCACAAAATCACAATAGGTGCTAGAAAGCTTTCTAGAATAAACACTTAGAACTGAGCACAACTGATGTTGAGGCCTGTAGAGCAGTCTAAGGAGTCCGTGACAAAAGAGAGATTAAAGGAGAAGCAGTGGAGACCCCTGAAAGGGACTCTCGAGAAAGAAAGATGAAATTGCAGAGTGAACTAAACCGTAACAACCTAGTGGACGGTAACAGATGCTTCTAGCACAGCTTGGACGGGGGCTCGTTCCACCTCAGCCATCCTGGGTCCGTGTGCACTGTGGAAGGCAGGGGCTGTATGTGCATTGAGAGAACTGTCTCACTAAACCCCGAAATGATTATGAGCTCGAACAACCCTGGGATGACATTTCCCTGCCCTCACTCCTCAGTGAGGCAAACATAGAACAAGTGTTCTCCTTCTCATCTCCCTGGATTTCTGAGACTGGGCATTGACTGTCCAGTTCAGTGGCATCAGAACAACAGTTATGGCAACCAGGACACAATTTTAGCTCAGAGCCTGTGTCCCTGTTGGGACTTGATGGCAAAGTCTCTAGGTGACTTCCCATGGCAATCAGTGAGGGCAAGGACTCACTTTTTGGACTCGTGTTGTCACCTGTGTTTCCTCCAGGAAGTGCTTGGTGAGGGTTTTTCTGCAAAAGACTAACCTCCTTGCAGCTAGGCAGATGGAAATTAGGAGCCACCTACATTTAGGCTTTTATTTGCTTTCTACTCACCAGGTAATAAAACCTGAGACAAAAGGATGGACCAAGATGGGTCCTGAGAAAACTGCCTTAATGAATCCACATTATCTTCAGTGACTCCACTTTGAATCAGCAAGGTGAAAAGAATGTTATTTAGAAATGCTCAAATGTGTGAAAAAAACCTTTAAAACTTAATCGATGTCTAAATGATTACTCCAAAGGCCAACTGTTTCTGTTTGGGTCCCATGCGCTAAGCATCGTGCCTGAGTTTACATGCTGTAAACAGGCTGCAACTTATCACAGTGTTTTTTGTTATTTGTAAAGTTGATTGCCAAATGTCTTGGTATTAATTTATTCAATAAGCTTCCTTTTTCCTTTTGAAGTCTGAGGATACGTAGGGACAGAGTTATTGTTGGTGCTGTACTCTTTTATTCAAAAAAATCTGATAAATATTTCAATGACACCGAGTGATAAAGGAAGCATTTCATTACCTTCAGGCTGAAGATTCTCAGAGGAATAAAAGGAACGGGAGGGAAAAGTTATGAAATGTGCCGCTGTTGAAAATCCAACACAACCCACATGGGTGGGCAGCTCTCCTGCCGGAGCCGTTCCTGCCCCTCCTTATAAAATGGTCATTAATATTTAATGCCTGCTGGAAGAGAGAGTGGCTTTGTGAGCTGTGGGCTGGGAGATTGGTATTGTCTTCTTTCCTGATATTTACCAGAGCTTCAGGGCTCAAGTGACATTTCCATCCCACTTGCTGTGTTTCCTCCACAGCCAGTTCCTTAAAGGCAGAGAAACAGGTTGCTTTCCCCATCTGCTCCACACCTCTGATCTCCAGGCTTGGCAAATGAGCCTTCAGTCAAATAAAAAATATTTTGATAGTAAATCCTTGTTTATAATATCCTCCTGGGGAGGGAGTAATCAGCCTTAGAATATCAGGCAGGCCAGCAGTTTAACAACGATTTGAGTATCATGAACTGGTTAAACATAATTTCCTCTCTCTTTGTTGCTGAATATTTTCTATTTCTCCTGTCTTTTGCTCTTCTCTTCAAAATCCCACTGCCCAAATAATATTTTGGAGGATTAATCATCGTAAGCTAACTATAATCACTGGAACAAATCATGTTTTTGTTTCTTCTCACTTACGTCGGAAAACTAGTTTGAACTCATAAACCAGTAGTGTTATCTTTTGCAGGCCTGTAAAAACATACAGTCTCTACATGTTTGGGTGACTGTAGCCTTGTGACTGTTATATAAATATCTATGCAAAATTGCACAAATACAAAATCAGACCTCTTAATTACTATTATCATACTAAGTGAAGTAAGCCAGACAGAGAAAGACAAATATCATATGATACTGTTTATATGTGGAATATAAAAAAATGATACAAATAAACTTATATACAAAACAGAAATAGATTTACAGACATAGAAAACAAGCTTACTGCTACCGAAGGGGAAACGGGGGGGTGGGGAGGGATAAATTAGAAGTTTGGGATTAACATATATACATTACTAAATACAAAACAGATAACCAACAAGGACCTACTACTATATAGCACAGGGAACTATACTCAATATTTTGTAATAACCTATAAGGAGAAAGAATCTTAAAAAGAAAAAAAACCTATATATATATATTCTGTATCTGAATATATTCTGAATATAACTGAATCACTTTGCTGTACACCTGAAACTAACACAGCATTGTAAAATAATAAAAACTTAAGAAGAAAAAGGAGCAACTAGCAAGTGACTAAGGAATTATGTAGAACCATGCTAAACCAACTGAAATCTCAATGTATTTTTTAAAAGAGGGATTGTAGTAATATTGACTTACCCCCGACTATAATTAAACAAACTAAACCAATAAACTGTTCCCAGTGTATTAATATGTCTTTTACATTTTGGAGAACTTTGCTTCCAGAATTCTGGAAGGCAGAAAAAAGCAGCAGCAGAAGAAACTCCTTACACAGAGACCCATGGAGGAGAGGAGTTTATATACCAGGGAACAAAAATACAGGCAGAAAAAGAAAAAATGAAGATGGTAATTAATCAAGCAATGAATTAAATAGCATTACTGGGAAAAGGAAGTAGAGTGTACCTCCCAGCCTCCACTCATGCTTTTCTCTTCAAAGTAATACTTGAAGGCATAAGCTGCAGGCTTCTAAAAAAGATCCAGGGATCTCCCTGACAAATAGAGAGCATGGTCTGGAGAGTGGAGTCACTGAAAAGAGCTGGTGATGATGTCAACAAATGAAGCCAGGAAAGGTGACTCAAGGAAGCCACTGTTGTCAGTAAGAGGGAAATGGAGAACTCAGACTGTGGGCAGAGTTGGGGACATTGGCCTCTTGTAAAGACACTGACCTATAAAAATATATTATTTAACAATGTTGATTTAATTCATATTCAGGCAGTTTGTAACTAAGAAGGGGAAAAAGGAATCAAAATCCAAAACAAAATCTTACCCATGTTTTAAATTTCCCATTGAGTGCTTGGGGTGGGGAGTGGGGGGATAAATTATCAAAAACCAAATTCCATTAAAGTAATTACCCAAAGAATTCCTTGAGAAAACAACAGCAACAACAAAAAGGAAGAACTGATAGAGGTATTATACAACAAGTGGGATATTTTAAAGTGATGCATCAGCAACAGAATGCACATAGGATGGAACAAAAAGGTCATTGGTGACAAAGCAATCATTCTGGAGAATGTAGCCAGAGGGAAAAGGAATATATGAGAAGGAATGCATGTGAGAATTCGGAAAATAAATCATCAGGATTAAATATGGAGGTCAAGATGAGGAAGCCAAGTTTTTCCAGGGCTCTGACATGTTATTTACAGGACTCTTATGGAAATGGCCCTTTCTTCCATCATTCTTTTTTTTTTTTTATATTTATTTATTTATTTATTGGTTGCACCGGGTCTTAGTTGTGGCAGGTGAGCTCCTTAGTTGCGTCAGGCAGCCTCCTTAGTTGCAGCATGCATGTGGGCTCTAGTTCCCTGACCAGGGATCGAGCCTGGGCTCCCTGCATTGGGAGCGTGGAGTCTTATCCACTGTGCCACAAGGGAAGTTTCTCTTCCATCATTCTTGTCAGAAGCAACATTTCTGCAGCAGTCCTAGGATAGCCCTATGAAGATATATGAGATATTGTCCCTTCTTTCCAAGTATCTAGATACCTTATATTTATTTATAAATAAAAGCTGCTTTTTCTTGGCTAAATGAGTGGGACAGTGAAGAAATAAATTAGTAACTTAAAGTAGTAAAAATAACCTAAGTGAACCCTCAGATTTAGAAGATTGCCAAAATCAAGGATGACTTTGTTTTAGGGCTTGGCTTTATTTTCATGCTCTGAAAATAAGCAATGAACATGTATGAAGCAAAATATTTAAAGGTTATCAAAAGGACTGAGTGTAATAGTAAAAAATTGGAAAGAATCCAGCTTTCCATCAATAGGGAGCTGGCTTAATAAATTACTGTACATGCATGCTGTGAGAAATACTATGCAGATGTAAGAGAAAATGACAAAGTTCTTGATGTACTACTGATAAGGAAAGATCTCCAAGAGATATCATTAGGTGAAAATAGCAGAACATAGAACAGTCTATAGTGTGCTACATTTTATGGAAGAAAGAGGGAAAATAATAACGCATATGTGCATTTCCTTGGTTTTGCATAAAGAAATTCTGGGAAGATATTCAACAATTAGTAATACATTTACCTGCTGGTGACAAAAGAAAATGGGGCTGATGAGGACAGAGGTGGGAACGAAACTTTTTCAACAAGTAAGAAATAAAACAAAGTAAAAAATTAATTACAATTAATTTCAGTACACAGAGACTATTCAAAGTTACTGTATTTTAAATTTTTGTTCTTGCTGTTTTACTATCACGGTATATTCTAACTAAGAATATTACTATTTAGTTTTTGGTTTCAGCACTGTACTTGTACCATTTATTGCTTTCAAAAGTCCACTCACATTTTGGGGGTAGACACAGAAATTTTTTCCCATAAGCTGATGACTATTTCATAGACGGCAAGTGTTCTGACCTTACTCATTACCTCTCTTGGAATAGAAAAACTGGCTCTGGTAAGGCTCGGTTTTAACTCCATTCTGTCATTTCAGGAAGTTCAACAGGAAGTTTCCTCTCTGCTCTTGAGTAGCGGCATTTGAGAACAAAGTACCCACTCTTCCAAGGGAAACTCTCACAACAACTTTGCGAGTGTTAGATGTCCCATTTGTTGTTATCTGTGACTTATCTGTCACAGTTTTCTTACTTTCAAGTTTTTTCTACTGGAGAAAAAAAATCCAATGATTTTAGACCCTTTATGGTAATTTGGCCAAGGTCTTTCAGAACATCACTCCATGACCCCTTGTGCCTTCCCCCTAACCCTTCTCTTCAGAAATCTTCACTTAAACTTTTTTTTTTTGGCCGCACCGCACGGCATGTGGGATCCCAGTTCCCCAACCAGGGATCGAACCCATGCCCCCTGCACTGGAAGGGCAGAGTCCCAACCACTGGACCACCAGGGAAGTCCCCACTTAAACATTTTTTAACAGGCATTATTGGACTTCCCTGGTGGTCCAGTGGCTAAGACTCCGTGCTTCCACTTCAGGGGACACGGGTTCGATCCCTGGTCGGGGAATTAAGACACTGCATGCTGCCTGGTGTGGCCAAAACCAAATAAATAAATAAAAATAAACAGGCATTATTTTGGAAAATGTAAACTCTTCACTTATCCTTGAAAAAATAACTTGAATCTTATTACTAGTATAGCAATCTTATATAGTTCTCATTTGGCATCTACCTACTTGCATATTAAATTTGCCTGCTGAGTGGCTTCCTTCTTTTGTCAACATTGATCTAGCTAGTGACTTCCAGGACCTTATAACTTAAACTGCTTGGGCTGATTTCAAGGCTATATTTTGGATGTCTGTTGAGGGAAAATTTAGTGAAATTTATAGTATGATACATAAAGCAACTCATTTGCTTTGGTTGCAAGTAACAGAAAACCCAACTAAAATTGTCTTAAGCAAATATATTGATTCACTTAAATACAATTTTCAGGTGCAGAGATGACTGCAGCCATGAGTCAAGGGTATATGATATCATCAGAGTTCTGCCTGTCTTTATGATTTTCCTGACTCTGCTTCCCTCTTATGTCAGCTCTGCTGTTCAGCTGACTTCATTCAGCAAAAGTGGTTGCAGCAGTTCCAGCCTTACCACCACACCTTACCGTTTATGCTATGTTATGCTGCAGAATAAAACAACTCCCAGATTTCAATGGCTTACATCAAAAAATTATTTTCAATTCACTATACATTTCCACTGGAGGTCAACTGTGGTTGTGTCACACAGTCTTCATTGCAGGACGCAGGCTGATGGAGGAGCCCCTATCTGGGATATTGCCAGTGTTATGACAGTGCAGGGGAAAAAAGAATATAGTGGAAATACATGAGGGTTCTTAACGGTCCTACTCAGACATGGCACACATGATTTCCTCCTGTATGTCATTGGCCAAAGTAATTCATATGGCCTAGTGTAAAGTCAAAGGGGCTGGGAAGTAAAAATCTACACTATCTTAACCAAGAGAAGCACCTTTGCTCCAGCATTCCAAAGTAAGTCTTGAGATTCATACTGATTAGATGAGCTACGGTTCCATGCTCAATTGTTAAACTAATCATTGTGGCCAGAGAAAAAGAAAGCTCTGATTGGCTTAGCCTGGGTCACATGACACATCCTTGAAACCAGGGTTAAATTTAGCTTCCCTGGACCCACAAGGATCCTCCAAAGAAAACTGAAGGTCTTTGAGGCAAGACAGGGGAAATGGTTGCTGGGGATACAAATCAGCATCTAGTATAATACAGATTTATATTTAACAATGCTTATGTAAAACTTCTTGTAGGTAATTTAATGATTGTTAAAAATTAAAACAAAGGAGAATTAGACCATGCTACCTCTCCACATTTAAGTCATTCTGTCATGGTATGTCTCCCCAAGTTGATGAAAAGAATGTGGATTTTGGGATTAGAAAGACCCAAGTCTCTGTTAGAAGGACCATTATGTCTCTCTTATTTATTGGCTTTGTGATTATGGATACGAAAATCCTCTTTCTACCTTCATTTGTAAAATAAATTAATAACACTTAATAGTGCTATATTAAATAAGACAATGTACACAAAGTAAGAGAAAACATAATAGGTGCTCCAAAAATTATTCCCTTCCCATTCAGAAGGTCTGATAGAAGCTGTTAAAGAACTGCAAAGAGTGGTCAAGCATGCCTTCTTCCAGCAAAGAAAAATTAATTAAATTTCAGAAACAGTGCTTTAGCTTCTCCTTCTTAACCTAAAACAAACAAAGGAAAAAAAACAGGGTTTTGCTATTGATAATGCCATTCTATAAAAGAGAAGTTACAAAAGTCACATTCTCTCCAAAACTGAGATTGGGGAAAAGCAAGTGGAGGGAATTTAGAGACCTCTTTATCATCGATGACACATATATTTATGAAAAGAAATGGAAATATAGAAACTGCTAATCCACCATTAACACATTCTTATATATCTGTCACTATGCAACTTCCCCTAGAGAAGGTCATATGTCAATTACATTATGTACATGATTTGGTTTTAAGCACAGCCTATTCATCTGCAACTAATATTTTAGAGACTGTGTTTAAAGATCATTAAGTAAGAACTTTAAGGCTTCAGAATGATTCACCAGTTAATTATACTTGGATATCTACTTAAACTTCACCAAGGACAGGCTGATGTGATTTCATCTTAATTGCTATTTTAAAATTGGCTCGTATAGTGTTTATATATATATGGAACAATGGTTCTTGTATTCTCTTTGTGGCACATGCAGCAATGAAGCTTGCCCCAACATCGGTTCAAGCCAAGGTATGAATGGTTGCAAAGTTCAGGGAGAAAAAATATCATAATTACACTCTATGATCTGCCCTCCTGATTGTATAAAACTCGGTCTACCCATCCCCCACCTAGCTGAGTATTCCCAAAGAAAAGTCCTACTTAGGACCAGGCACGGTAGATTAAAATGCAAACATTAGGGCTTCCCTGGTGGCGCAGTGGTTGAGAGTCTGCCTGCCGATGTAGGGGACACGGGTTCGTGCCCTGGTCCGGGAAGATCCCACATGCCGCGGAGCGGCTGGGCCCGTGAGCCATGGCCGCTGAGCCTGCGCGTCTGGAGCCTGTGCTCCGCAACGGGAGAGGCCACAACAGTGAGAGGCCTGAGTACCGCAAAAAAAAAAAAATTCAAACATTAAAGCAAACAAATTGCAATGTCAGTTATATAATGAAGCCCCTGTCACCTTGAGAGCTTCTCTTCCCACGTGAACACAAAGCAGAGAAATCAGCAGCTTGGTAGCTGTAGCAACCACACCACCAAGCCTGGAGAGCTAACGTTTTCTATGTAGGTTTTGTGCCCCTCTGGCGCTTTGTAGATTCTGCTAATGTTAAGGCCTCTCAGATTCTCAACTTGGTGAATTCATCCAGCTGGGAAAATTAGAGCTGTGATCAGGAGACAAAAGGAGACTTGCTTTGTGTCTGACAAAAGTAGGAAAACACCCTTCAGTTGAAGCAGACATGCTCCTAATGGCCACCCACAACAGCATCACAAATAATAGCAAATATTTATCATGCATATTCTTTATTTAAATTCTGATAAGAATACAGAGACAGATTACTTGGGTTAACAAACCACTGTATTAGTTGCCCCCGAAGATTGCAAATTTAAGACATATTTCAAAAAATCTGTTTGTTATATAGGCCTGGAATTATGTGCCATGCTGAGGAGTATTTATTAGACATTTGTTGAATGTTACAATCCAGTAGTCTAGCATCAAAATCCAGATGTACCTATATAATTGTTTTTTCAACAGAACAAAACATAATGTTTATAAATGAACAAGTTTCACATTTATCTCCTATATCTTTAAAAGAATTTATCTCTTTTTGTACATATTTCTGGGAAAAGAATAAAGAGTATGAGACAAAGTAAAAAGGAAATACTCTTCCTGACCTAAGGGGTACATCCTGATTTGTTGAATGTTTATAATTTACTTACTACCACTGCTCAGGAAAGTGAAGCAGACACCAGACACTAGCTGTGTCCCTGGAGCTAGGTGGATGTGGAAGCCTCAATTTATGCATGTGTCACAGAGACTGAGGGGTGCCCCAAAGTAACCATCCTCCCTTCCTCCCTACTAACAGAATCCTTAGATTTGGGGGAGGGGAATAATGCAAATGTCTTCAAGACTACATTTCCCAGCTTCCCTTGTAAAAAAATGGTGGCCTTTCACTGGGCAGTGCTCCCAGAAAAGCTTTTTAAAATAGGCTGGCCATTTATGTCCTTCCTTCTTCTTGCTGGAGCTACTGAGCATTTTATATCATGAAGTTGAGGACCAGACCTGAGGGACAGCAGAATGGGGCCAGAGTGGCAACTGTGAAACCCCTACCTCCTGACATCTCATAACATGAAAAATAAGTATCTGTCATATTCAAGCCACTATAATCAGGTCTCTTGCAAGTCACCAAATGCACTTCCTAACAGATGCAGCATAAAATAACCATGTAAAGCTAAAAGGGTTTTAAACTATGTGGTACAGACTCAATGCTTTTAGAATTGAGATGGGAAAGGCTATGGAATAAAGACTTAGTTATTAAAGAAGATTTCATGGGAGAGATATGAGTAGGAACAGATGTGGCATTTATCTCAATAAAAAGTAAGAGAGTGGTTTATAGATATAGATGAAGGGGGAGAGGTTGAGGAACATTAAATAGCCTGGACTAACTGGAGCACAGAAGTCACATCAATCTTTGACGCACAAGAATTTGGTTTTCATTTGATGAGTAACAAAAAACAATTTAGGTCCTTGGAAAGTGACATAATGAAAGAAGTATTTCAAGACAAGTTATTTGTTAGGAAGATACAGGAAAGCAGAGAGCACAGAAAGAAGAGGAGAGCACTCTGAAGGCAATGGCAATAGTTCTCAGAGATCTGGGGCTAAAGTGGTGGTGCTGGATGGGTAGTATCATTCAGAGGCAGAACACATCCCTCGAAGAGGTGGAGGTGCCACGGTGTAGCATAAACAGAATGCAGGAAGCCAGCGGTTTCAGAGGCATATGGGCAGGGAGTTCACACAGAACTATGGAGAAACAGACAAAAACAAGAATGAGGAAACTCTACACTGCTACATTTCCAAAAGTGAGGTGAACCAAATCTGGAGTTTGACCAAATGGAAGAGTCAAAACAGAGATGGAATCATGCATGCTCTCCTCCCAGAGTTCCTGGCAGTGGGATTTCCACCAATGTTAATAAAAGTGAAAAACCCACATACAAATAAAGCCAGTGGTAATTAGAGGTAGAATCTCAAGTGGTCTAGTTATCTCCACCTTGGAGAAAAGACAGGAAGAGTTTGGGAGGCCTCTGTAAGGCAGATCAAGAGGTACTGATGAATAATTCTGGTTATGTATCAAAGGGTTACCATGAGCCTGCACAATGTGAGAGGGTATCTGGGTCCAACTGATATAGAGGTTCTCCCACCACTACTGACCAGTCTGTTGAGTAACATATTATATAGCTGCACATTCACTGCACCTGGTCCATTCCTCAGCATCACTGTCTGAGTGTGGGAAAAAGCAGAAGAAACACTGTCTTAGAGTACCCTCTGGGAAGTGGTCTGCTCTTCCTATCGCCCCAGAGGATCAGGTCCACCTAGGGTAAGGAGTAGAACCAGAAGTCACCTGTGGTTCTAGTAAATAGCGTTTAGTATAAGGAAACAAGCAAACAAACGAAAAAACTAAAATGGGAAAGGGTTAGTAACAATACCAAAAAATTTGGTAGTTTTGCCACTATACTGGTACTGCATAAATGTTGAGGTGGCTAAAAAATTAGAATAATCTTAGACCTGCTTTTACCCTATATAATAGAATTTTAATTGTTTGCAATGTCCATTATCAACAGAATACCTAGATATTGGTTAAACGAAGTAGAAAGAGAAATGATTTCTATAAATATGCACCAGCCATAAAGAGATCACAGCCAAAATCCTGCAGACAAATATGTCTAAAAGAAATTCAGGAGTCACACCCACATACTAGTAGGTACAGAAAGGATGCTATTAAACATCATTGAAATCAGGAAGACATAAAACAAATTATCACATTAACGTGATAATTATCACACTCTTCTCCAAATCACATTTTCCAGTTCAATTTTACTAGAGTGAAAAAGTAAGTTCTAGTTTGATAAATAATATTTTCAATGAATAGCCACAATTCAGATCATTTGCTTATCTAAAACTAATATTTACTATATGATAGGCAGCATATAAACAAGTGGTATGAACTTATAGCATAATAACTATATAATTTTCTATTCCCAAATAAAAATTTTATTAAATATAAAATATTATAAAGTGGAATATTATAAACTACATGCAGAACCAGAGGTGATTCTGAAACTGGAAAACCCATTCTTTTTATAATAGCAGAATTCACTACATATTTGTAAAGATTCTTTGGTCTGGGTTATTTCCATGTAAGAGACTCAAAGTAAACCTACACTTGGCTTTCGATTTTTTCTCCCATTTCAGTCACTGAGTGACTGACTAGTGAAACTCCTCTTCCAGATGGCCCACGCGGTCTGGGTCAGACTTTGTGTAGTCAAATATTAATTCCCTTGAGGCAATATGCAAATGAAAGAGAGCATATATGGAAAGCCAAAGCCCTAGTGAATAATTCCAGCAACACTTCTTCTTAGCTATGCCAAGTAAACCACCCTAAAAATATTCCAGTCCTTCAAAATTATAAAGTTGCTAATGGATGAACATCAGAAATCTAAACAATGACTTTTGAAAATGTGTATTTGTACTTAACTCTCCACTTTCAAATGCAATGTTGTAACACACACAGACACACACACACATATACACTCAGCATTTTTAAAGAAATAAATCTCAAGCAATCAGTAAGAAATTTAAAATAAAAATAATCATTGGGGAAATAGAAAAAAATAACCAAAGCAACATTGAAACTTTAACTGACTGTGCAGTTTATATCTTCAATTTAACTTCTTGAATTTTTAACACATTCACATAGTTCAAATTAAAAAAAAAATTAAAATGTCTATACTGAAACATCTTGCCTCTCCTCACTCCTGTCTCCCATCTGCTCAGGATCTCTGGGTGACTTCCATTTCTCCTCTAGTTCCAGTGAAATCCTGGGAGATTAATGGGCACTATATACAAAGTACAGAAACAGATGTATGTGTGTAAACTCACACATACACATACGTAGAAATTTAATACATGATATAGAGGACATTTCAAATAAGAGGGAAGGATTGACTATTCAATAAAAATCACTGAATCCGGAAAAAAATTATTCTTATTTTATAGCATAAAAATATGAAATAAATAAATATATTCCAGGTGAATTAAAGTTATAAACCTTAAGACCATAAAATTAGTAGCACTAAATAGAGTATAACTTTTATCATCACCATGGGGTTAGCAAGAATATTGAAAGAAAGCCAAGAAACACAGAAGGAAAGACTACCAAAACTAAACTACTTAAAAGTTGACAACTTCTATCCAAGAAAGAACTCTATAACAAAAGTTAAATGGTAGAAAGGGAAAATACATATATATGCAACATGTACAAGAGGCAAAGTTTTAGGCAGAAAGCAGTTGGCCTTTGGCAAGCAGCTGAGCACAAGTGGGGCCAGTGAGAGGGCAGAAGACCAAGTGAGGAGGAGAGAGTGATATCATTTATTATGACTTCTCTCTTCTGCAAGGAGGTTTCAAAGCTCAGGAATTTGGGGTATGATTGGCTTTTTGGAGGGAAACATGGAAAAGGGAATAAACTTTAAACACAAATAAAGCATTGTGAAGTATGTAAAGGGCTAATTCATGGGGAAGCTTTGAACTACCACAGACTCTGGGGTTGGAGTTTGATCCAAGTTGAACCAGATCCCTTACAGGAAATCTCTAGTATTAATATTTGAAACAATAAATAAGAAAAAATAAGAAGGATACTACGCATGTGTTTGTGCTTGTGTGTGTGTGTACATATGTACTTAATTTAGCATGACTTATTATGTCACTGTTTTATTATAAAACTTTCCATCTTGGAAATAGTTTTATATTTTAAAAGAATATATATATATTTGCATTACTGAAAAGCAGTTATTACTTGCTTTTACTCATGACTGGCCATCCATTTTTAGAGATAAAATACTCTCAGCTAATGAGAAACAAGGCTGTATTGTACTGTCCTCAGAAAAGTGTTTGCTGACAATCTGTTTGCTCTACCATTGGCTTTATTATGTTTATTTGTGTTTGTATCAAATAAAACACACACAGTTGATTTATTTAAACTATAAGGCTAACCACTTCCTGTCCCCGAGAAAAAGAAGACAGTACCTTCTCTAACACCCCCCTCTTTTCCAAGTCTTCTTTCACAGGAACAATGACTTTCAATCCCCTTACTCACTCAAACTACATGAACTTTTGTTTAAAGACTTGGTGTGTTTAGTCCTGTGAATTGCACATTGACACACTAGCTAGTAATGATGGGCATGGTTGTAAGAAGTTAATATTTTTCCTACAAATTTTTAATCATGTTATTTCAAAGATACAATCCAGGGTTATAGTCATTAAAATAGCAATTTTAAAAAAAACTAAAATTAAGTAGGATTTTGTTTCCCAGTGACCCAAAATGAACAGTAGCAGGCAAAGCACACATGCACACAGCCAAACTCAACCAAACTGCCTTTGATGCCTCAGGGCCAAGATAAATTCACTCAGCTCCTTGAAGCTAAGCCAGAACCACTTCCTTACCAAAATGGAGACTTGCTTAAGCTACAAAGATCAATTCAGAATCACCACAAGTTTGCTGAGAACCAAACTAATGACAAATCTTGCATTATGTTTAGACCTGCCTGTAGAAATACTGCTGATGATTCACATAATAAATAGTAATAAAATAACTAGTTTGATCTTTTTAAATTGAAGGGCTGCAAATAAAGATGACATCAAGAATTGTGGCCTGTTTTCCAAGTAATAGCTATAATCTGACAACTGGTACACAATAGGTATAATCTTTCAACTGGCTAACCATAAAACGTATCACTAGGAAATGTCCTTTCAAAACAGGCTCAAAAACCTAATGTTTTGAAATGGTTTGAAGTCACAACTGAAGATGCTTAGAGAGGTTTACTTTTCGGTAAACCTTTAAATTGAAATATACATACATTAAAGAGCACCATATATACATACAGTAAGTGCACAGCTTAACAAATTTTTATGAATTCAACACACCCAGATGATCACCTAGATCAGGACTGAGAGCATTACCAGCACCCCGGAAGCCTCCCTCTATCCCCTCTCAATCATCCTCAGTCATTATTTCTCCAAAGGCAACCAATATTCTGACTTCTGTCACCATATGTTAGCTTTACTTGTTATTAAACTATATAAATGAAATCATACATTATCCTATAGTATGTACCCCTTTGAGTCTGGCTTTTTAGCTCAATATTTTATCTGTAAGAGTCAACCAAATTTTTACTTATTGCCATAGTTCGATATTTTTCCAGTGCTACAAAATATTCCATTGCAGAATACATCACAATTTATTTTGGGTTGTTTGATGGACATTTGGGTTATTCCCAGTTTGAGACTCTTACATATGAAGCTAATATAAATGTTTTGTGCATGTTTTTGGTGAACATCTGTATGCATTTCTGCTGGTTATATGTCTAAAATTGAAATTTCTTATGACATGAGGTATGTGTTTAGCTTTAGTAGATATTTCAAATAGTTTTCTAAAGTAGTTGTACCAATTTACATTTCCAAGCAGTGTGGGAGAGTGTTAGTTGTTCTACATCCTTACCAATAACTGGTGTTATATGCTCTTTGTCTTTTTCATTTTAGTCATTCTGGCAAGTGAATAGTGCTATGTTATTGTGGATATAACATGCATTTCTCTGTTAATTAAAGATGTTGAGTATTTTTTTATATTAATGACTTGCATATATTCCTCTAAGTGCCTACTGAAGTCTTTTGCCCATTTTCTTTGGGTTGTCTTCTTATTTCTTTATTTCACTACTATTTATTAATACAAGTTCTTTGCTAGATATACACATTTCAAATATCTTTTCCCCTCTATGACTTGAGTTTTAACTCTCTTCATAGTATATTTTAATGAACAAAATGTCTTAATTTTTAATAAGACCCAATTTATCAAGCTTTTTCTTTATAGTTAGTGCTTTTGTGTCCTTTTTAGAAACTTTGCTCATTATGCTTAAGTGAAAAAAGTCAGAAAGAGAAAGGCAAATACTGTATGATATCACTTTTATGTGGAATCTAAAAACTACAACAAACTAGTGAATAAAGCAAGCAGACTAACAGATATAGAGAAGAAAGTAGTGGTTACCAGTGGGGAGAAGGAAGAGGGCAGGGCAGTATAGGGGTATTAGATTTTAAAAAGGGGTTATGGGATTATATGAAATCATGTGTGTGAAACTTCTGAAAATTGTAAAGCACTGTAGAGCTTAAAGAATCTTTCAATTAAAAAAATAATAAAAATTTAAATGATAAAAAAACAAGCAGAAAGCTTTGCTCAACCCATGGTCATGGACACCTTGTCCTATGTTAAGCTTAACCTTTGTCTTACTTTTCACATTTAAGCATTCCACATTTAATTAAGCACATTAAATCCATCTGAAATTAATTTTGTATATAGCATAAGGCAGGAGTTAAGGTTCATTTTTTCCACATGGATAATCCAGTTCAATTAATCCAGCTCAATTCATTTTTTAAAATCTTTTCTTCAAAATGCATCTTCATTGATAGTCAAGTGACTGTATATGTATAGATGTTTCTGGACTAACTATCCTGCTCAGTGATCTATTTGTCTATCATTGTGCCAGAATCATACTGCTTTAATTATAGAGTTTTATGATTAGTACTGGTAACTTGACATAAATCCTCCAACTCTGATCTCAAGATTGTCTTGACTATTCTAGATCCTTTGATTTGCCATAAAATCTTTAGAGTTAGCTTATCAATTTTAATTCAAAGAAATGCTGGTGAAATTTTGGTTGGGATTGCATTAAATCTATAAATAAACACAGAGAGAACAGACATCCTTGCATTGCACATTCCAGTCCTTGGAAATGGCATATCTTTTATTCTGACCTTCCCTCATTTACCTCAATAATATTTTGTGGTTTTCTGTTTATAGGTTTTCAATGTTTGATTGATTTATTCCTAGGTATTAAATGTTTTATGCCATTGTAAAGAATATTATTTTGAAATAAATGTATCTGCATGCTTATTGTTATTATACAGAAAAACAATAGAGTCTTTTCATATTTACCTTCTATTCAGTATCCTTACTAATTTACTTATCAAGCCTGATACAAGTTTCTTTTGGGTTTTTTATGTACACAATCACATCATATATCTCCAAAGAATGACATTTTTAAAATTTCTAATTCTTATGAATTTCATTTTTTTGTTTGTCCTATTGCACTGGCTAAGCATTCCTGCACAATACTGAATAGAAATAACGATACTGAACATCCTTGTCTTAGTCCTGACTTTGGAAGAAAAGGAATTTACTATCTCCCCATTAAGTGATTAGCTGTAGTTTTTTAGAGATACCCATTAATAGTTTAAGAAATTTCTTTTTATACCTAGCTCCTAAGAGATTTTAGCATGAATGGGTACTGAATTTTATCAAATGCTTTTTCTGCATTTATTGAGATGATCATGTGGTTTTTCATATTCTTTTACTGTCGTGTCTTATGATGACTGCATGTTTAATATTAAATCAGCCACACATTCCTGGAATAAACTTAACTTGGTCATGATGTGCTTGATATGCTAATATTTTATGTAAGATTCTTGAATATATATTTATATAAGAAATTGGTTTTTAAATTTTCCTTCTTGTAATAACCTTGCTAGGTTTTGATTTCAAGGTTATGCTGCCCTCATAAAATGAGTTGGGAGATATTTCTTCTTTTTCCATTTTTTGTCTTTTTTCCTAGGTGATGGCCCTTCATAAGCTTTTTTCCTAGGTGATGGCCCTTCATAAGCCTCAAATAAAAGTCTGGGGTATTTATGAGGGTCTCTCCTCGGCAAGCCTGAATTCCAGTTTTTCCTCAGTACTGTCAGATTGCCTAAATATCTGCAGCTTAGCTTTTTAGCCTCTTAGCAACTGTACTCTGCTGGGTTTCTATGTGTCTCATCCTGGGCA
Source organism: Mesoplodon mirus (assembly GCF_964341445.2). NCBI lineage: Eukaryota > Metazoa > Chordata > Mammalia > Artiodactyla > Ziphiidae > Mesoplodon > Mesoplodon mirus. Next base: position 67,728,945 of record NC_138984.1, read on the forward strand.
CATACAGCTTAGAAGTAACCAAATGACTCAGGGGGAAACTGCACACAGAATGCTGGGTTCAATCGTCTGCAGATTTCTCTTCTCAGCACAAAGACCTTTCTAGTCCTAGTTGTCTTATAGCTCTAAATTCCAATTTTTTGTATCCCTTTCCCAGAGAAGCTGTCAGACCTCAAAGGTGCTGCTTTCTTTTCTACCTATGTGCCATATTCCGAGGGGTGAAAGCAGCAATGAATGTAGGATTCATCTCAATTATGTTCTTTCTCTGGGATCTCAGCCCTTCAAGTCCTGGCTGTCTCGATTGTTCTCCAATGACTCCATAAAGATTTTTGTTTGTTTGTTTACCTTGCATTTTTATCCAGCTTTTGGGTCAGTGTCATCAGAAAGACTAGTCTGGTGAGAGCTACTCCATCATAACTAGAATCAGAAGCCGCTGAACAGAGCTCTAAAATAGACAACCCTGCAGCATCACCTCCCACTCTTATCATTTCACATCTGGGAACAAACGGCTCTTTTGCTGAGATCAGGAGTTTGTGCCCCAGTCAGGGGCAGGATGAAAGACTTCGTCTCAATCTCCTGAGCCCTGTCGTTGTTCACTTACTAGGAGTCATCTTCATGGTCTATTGGTTTTGCCTCATTAACAGGGCGATTCACAGGGCATAATTTTACCCAAACTGGATTGCTTAATTTTGCTCAATTGACACTAAAACAGCAGATACCATGAAATTTTAAGTTTGTTTTTTGTTTGTTTTTCTGTTCAAACAGCAACCATTTCCTTCTATATAGAGAAAGAATAAAATATTAACTCATAAATCAGGAATCTGAATCTACCACCTAAGCAAGAACAACTTATATACCTATGATTGATTCATTACCTGTAACTTCAACAGTCAGTATTTCAAGAGATGTTGACAGCATAGATTTCTTCTACATGGGCCCAAACCTATATCCTGTTAATGTTGACCATATACAGTCAGAAATTTATAATAGAGTCAAGAGGACTCCTCTGGACAATCTATTTTCTTATTTCTCTTAAAGGGATAAAATACCTAGTGGCTGAAATACTATTCTGGCACTGCATCTAAGAATTGCATGAAGACAAGTGTGCCTAATCTATGTCTTTTTTAATTTTAAAAATGAACTCTGAGCTTGTGGTTTCCTAAATCCTACAACAGAAAAATATTAATATGATGGTAATGACATTGAAAACTTATTGGCATTCATCCCTGAAGAGCCATGAAAAAGGATAAAAATAAGGGGTTGGAGGACTTGCGATGGGATGGGGGAAATGTAGTCACTGCTCAAGAAGATACTTGGTCCCTGGTTCTAGGTTGTTTCCATCTTGTTTCTAAACCTTGGTTCTAGGTTGTTTCCATCTGGTTTCTAAACCTATCTCCTCAGTGCCTCTCTCCTCACTTTACAACTTTTGGTTATCCTGAAAGGGCTCACTGTCATTGAGACTATGGATCGCTAAAAACTAGTGATTTGGAACTGCTTTGCCAGGGTGGTTCACTCATGCTGATCCAGTCTTAAATGGCTGAGATTATTTGTGATCTAGCCCTGATAGAGATCTTGCTGTAGCTCTACCAACAGTGAATAACAAAGTTTGGGACCACCTTCATATGCTATTCAGCTCTTTATTGAAGACATGACCAAAATATCACCAGCCTTTAGAGTAGGTAACAGGTGGAAACATGTTACATTTCTGCTTTGGGACAAGGGATGAATTAATAACTATCCAATGCTAATTTCCTTCCTAAGAGTCTCTAATTAGATACTGCCATACTATCAACTGATGGTAAGGAATTGCCACAGTATGGGAAAAAACAGATGTTCTTTTAAAGAATTTTTGAGACACTTGGACAGTAGAAGAAAAAAATTCAAAAAAAAGGGTAAGTAATTTCTCTAAGATCTTAAACATCAAACCAACAAACGTGCACTAAAAGCTGTAGGGGATGCAAAGACTTATAAAACCCTATTCCTGTCCTTTAGGAATTCACGGACTAATTAGGAAACAATTAAAAAAGCATCTGTTGAATAACACTGATAACACTCACATGCATTCACAGGGGCTGGGAGCTTTCTCCCGAGTCTGACTGCACTCATTGGTCTACATAACTCTTTTTAATTTGAAGTTCTCTCTACACAAATGCATTGTAACCTTCTTGAGGTCAGAACCTCCACCTTCTTCATAAAGCCTAAAGCAATATTTGTAAAATAAAAAAGGTTTTTGACAAAGCCAGGGCAACTCCGGGAAACTCCCTTTCAGAGCAAATTTACTGTTTCCAAGTGCATGCACACACCTGAGAAAAGGGGATATGTTCTGAGGCCTCAGGGTACAGTGGAATGTAAAACTGTTTCTGTGGGAGTACTATTAACATCAGGAGGGAGGAAACTGCCGTTCACACTACATACTTCTTCCAAACAGATTTTTCTGCATATGACTCAGAAATGATCTGTGAATGACTCACAAAAATGTTCTTCATGTGGGTTTTAGTCAGTGCTGCCAAACATTCTGTTTGAGCACTTGGGTTTTTACTTGGGGGTTGACAGTCAACCCCCTCAACCTTCCCAGCCTGACTTGTATAATGAGGATGGTGTTCCTGCAACTGCAGCACAAGGTTAATTCCCCAAAGCGGAAGCATATGTAAAAAATAAATAAAATTCGAATAGGTCAAAGGAGGGAATGGTTGCCTGATGAAGTGAGAAGTTCTTAGCGCCTAAGGAAGAGTCCCCTTTATATACATGTCTTAGGTGTTTTCAAATCAACTTTGCTATGCTTCCTTCTCCTGTCATTTAAAATCACCTGAGGCTTAAGAGGTTATGAGTTTTATTTGGTTTTCCATCTTTTGATGTAATTCTTTCCTGAGGAAATTCTTTCTTGTGTTATCATGGCAAAGCCATCAGGGCCCAGGTAAAGAGCCCTCTTCCTATGTGTTGTTCATGGTGGTTGGCTTTCAGAAGCATTCAGTTCTGCTACTGAAGAATGTGTTTCTCTCAACTTCAGATAATTGTGGCTAAGACAATGCCTGGTTATAATAGCAGCTCAAAAAATATCGACTGGAATTGACTACCTCTATAATTACCAGTAATTAAAATCTATTAATAAAAAAGTAGAAAGGCAGAGAAGAATTACTTGAAAAAATAAATCTGTTATTAAGAGAAGCAAAATATACAAAAATAATGAATACAGGAAATATTCATGATTCTCATAACCTTGTTTTCAGTATACGTATCAAATACATCTTTGTTGCTCTGTGGGACTGAAACTGATTAAAAACCAAGGTCCTCTGTCAGTAGGAAAGACATTATAATATAAGGAACTTGTAGTAATTACTTGAAGTAACATCAAAGACTATTCTTATATCTGTTGCAAACATATTTAGATACGTATATGTATTTAATACAAGCATATATTATGCTATATATGTTAATAAGCACATGTTTTTTTCTTTTTAAACTTTCATTCAGAGGAACTGAGGTTTTGTGACTGGGGAAGACCATAACCTTTCAGGTTCTACTTGTTAAATAAGAAAGGAAAAGAATTGTTTAAGGCAGTGATGCTAGAGAAAGCTTTCAAAAATACAGCACATTTGAAAATATTAATACTTCAAAATAAAACGTATTATTAATACCATCTCTTTATTGTAATGGGAAAGGCCTTGGTTTGAATTTCAGTTATAGTAAGCCACCACTAGCCGCTAGTGCTCAAAACTGAGGGAATATGTATACAGCATACTAGGTGTAAAAGTCAGAGGTCTTCACACCTGTTTTACTGTCCTTAATTCCTTGTTGAGGGCTGCCAGTAAAGATGTGCAGACTTCAGGTCTTGATCTCATGGAGACTGGGAACTACTCAAAGTAAACACTTAACTCACAAAACTGTAGCATTTCCAGGTTGGAAGATTAACAAGCATCAACTCCAGTGGCTTTTCCAAGCAGAAATCTTCTGAATGACAGGCCTCTGTTTGATTACTACAGTGACAAGAAGCTCACTGCTTTGCAGAGTGTTCACCATTAAACTACTCTAATCCAGTTGAAGTCTTTATTTTATATCTCTAACCATTGCTCTTCATTCTTCCCTTTGAAAACATAGAAAAGAAATTGAATCCTGTGACCAAATTAAATCTTTCGAGCGTCAAAAGGAAGCCTCACAACCCCATAGTGACATTTATCCCACTCAGGACATAGTAAATGCTCACAATATTTGTTAGATGAATAAATGAATTGTTCTAGCTTTTGAGCTAAAAACTGAGGCAAGAAAGTAGGACTCAAGAAAATTTCTCTTTGTCTTTCTTTCCACCATGCTTTAGTCACATTTCCCAGACTAATACCACATTAAAACACATTTGCAGATGTACTGGTGAATGAGGCTGGTTGAAAAGCACTGGATTAACGGAGAACTCCAAAATATTAAGCCAATAAGTCAATTTGGGCTCTGAATTCCCAGAGTTTTTGATTCATAACAAGTGCAGAAAGACATTAAAGCCACCAGAGATGACATTAAACCAGAAAGGATGGCTGAGGGGAGCTTATTCTCGTGGTCAAGAGACTTCATGGTCCTGCTTTTTCAGTAATAGGACCAAACCTTTGCTGCTTCAGGTGACATCTTTGAAAGCGTCTGCCAAGTCAGTGACCTGAAACATTAGCTTCTGACAATTCTTCCACAGCTTGTGACCTCAGGAGAACACTCCAGCCTAGTGTGAGTCCTTTGAAGTGAACACTGACCCCAGCTTAGTTTTTCTGGAACACAGAGCATTATTTTGGATGAAAACAACTTTTGTAAACAAAAACCAGAAGGTGCCAACTCTCACCTCAGAGTCTGGTAGCAAATGAACCTGAAAGACTTCTTCAGGGTTGAGCTTAGTGATTGGCCAAGAAAACAGCCTAAGGTTGGGAAGGTTATGTTTGAAATCATCTGGGCTTTGGGTCCATGAGCACAAAAGGAAAACAGCCATGGGGTCATTTACTTGAAAAAGGAAAAACAACAAGGACTAAAATATAAACTGACATCACAAAAAGAAAATGAAACATAGCTATTTTGACTTCAGTAAATGAAAGATATAAATTCTCTCTACAAATCACAAATGCTTCCTCCTTTTTACTCAATTGATTTACTGTATTTGCTAATTAAATTAGAGCTCCGTCCAAGAGTGCAGCATCAGCTAGGATGGAGAGGGAAAGGCACGTTCTCTGTATTTCTTCTAGGGAAGGCACGTGTTGCCACTTCGGCATCACTGATTACAACAGTACGTGGCTGATACTTCACATTTCATATGTTGCTGATCTTTGAAAACACTGGATCAATAACAGAAAACGAAGTCGAATAGAGATTTGTCACTGTATGTGAGAGTGAACTTAAGACTTCAGAGTTTTACTGCCTGGGTTCATATTCCAGATCCTGTTAGGTGACTTAAGGGAAGTTACTTCACTTCACTGTGTCTCAGTTTTCTCTTCTGTGACATGGGGAAATAAGAGCACCTGAATCAAAATATTTTGGTAGGAGTTTCAAAGAGGTGATGTGTGTCAAGTTCTTAGTAAGTACACCAAAATACTATTATTTCTGTAATAATAATTGAATTACATTATTACATGAAATGATGTAATCCAATTATTGATACTATTTATATTTCTAATGTACCTATAATTATTAAATATATAATATTTATCAATATAATCACTAACATAATTATTACTATTATCATCATTATTACTGTACCAAGCATTATTGAATCTAAAACACCCGGATATTTTTTCTGTATTTTCTGCTGGCCTTGAGAACATCTGGGGATGGAGCCAGATGCCTAGGGCCAGTCTTTTGTTACTAACAGTGAGACAGCTGGCTGGAGCACAGAAACCTCCAGAAAGCAGTTCCCTCAGGGGCAATCCTCTCCCCTCTCCCACACCCCTTGCCACATGTGCAGCATTCTTCTAATCTCCAAAGGCTGGTGCCGGGCCCAGCTCCTGGGCTTTATTTTGATAAATGTTTCCGGCTACAGAGTGCCAAGAAACTTGATTCCTTTGCTTTTCAAATACCAAACCTCTACCTGGAAAAGGAATGCTTAGATCAGAGCACAGAGATGAAAAGTTTTAAGTTAAATATGCAGTTCTCCCCTTAACCTATTGTCTGCTCTGTTTCTCAGCTCTGAAAAGTTGGAAGAAAAATATCTTCAGATAAAGAGTGCCGTAAATCACTAGTGAAAAGTTAAACATGATTTAGCAAATGTTCATTTTATCTTGGAAAGCAGGTTTATAATGGAACTGCCTTTATGTTTAAAGTCAACAATGTTCTTGATGGAATTATATGTATTTTAATAAAATCATTCTGCAAATTACCATAGCTCAAATTCTTTACTGTATTTCTAAACTTTTTACACTTAGTGGTCAAAATAAGTTACACCTGGTTATTGTAAGAGAGACGAACACTATATTGTTCTTTTTCACTGGAAGGGAGAACTAATATTTCTTAAGTACCTGCTAAGTGCCATATGTTTTACTTATGTTGTACTATTTAACATAGCAAAACAACATCATTTTACAGACCAGGAACCTGACACTCACAAAGCTCAAAAAACTTTCTGAAGTTCATAGCACTAACAAGTAGAGGTGGTAGGATTCAAATGCACGATTTCAAAGCCAAGCTCACACTTAGTACATGAGAAATCATGTACGTTTAATGATCAATTCTTGCTCATTTATTTGCTTACATGTTTACTGTCTATGTTCCCCTGCAATAATATAGGCTCTATGGGAACGAGGTCTTGTCCATCTTGGTCATCTCTGTATCTTCCAGTGCCTATGACAATTCCCGTCACAGAGAAGAAGCTTAATAAATATTTTTGATTAAAAGGTGAATGAATGAGTGAATAACACATTTCCGACATGCCCAGGATGAGTCATTTGGAAGTCAATTCTCATGTTCCTTCTTGAAATAAACAATGATAATAATAGTTCCAATATCTTGTGGCATTTTCTCATTGTGACACATGGTAGAAAAGAAATCTTTCTTTCTGTTTTGAAAATACCAGTAATTATCTTGTTAAGTCTGGAGAGTACTGTCATTCCCTATGAGTCTGTCATGGCACCAAATCCACATTGTTGAATCCTGAAGAATTTTCTAACTTTGTAAGGTTTATCAGAAAATTCTCCTAAAAAGATGGTTTCCAAAATTCTTTTGGAAAAGGGTGAGAATAGAAGCAGTGATTGCTGGGGTGACGTGGTGTCATGTATTGCTTTAGACTTGATGTCATGTTCCTCTCACAGGTTTCTTCCTTATTAGCTCAGTTGGTTAGAACTTGATATAATGAGGTCTAGGTCATGAGTTCAAACCCCTGGTGGAACAATTAGCTTAAGTTTGTTCCCAGGACACAGGACTAACTCTGAGCCCCTTCTAGTCCCCTTTACTTTGGTTTTGTGCTGCAGAAAGGCCAGGAGAAATAGTCACACAAAGCAAAACAGATGCTTACTGAAAGAACAGCAGGAGAGTCATCCCTCCATAAAATCTCCAGATCTCACATTTATACTCCTTCAAAGAGTTATCTTACTGACTCAGACTTCATTAACAATTGATTTTATACATTTCCTAATTAGAGCTATAAACAGTGGAACAAATCATCTATAAACAAGCTTATAAATAACCAATTGGTTTACATAAAATTAATTTTTTTTAATTTATTTTTTACCGTGTTGGGTCTTTGTTGCTGTGCACAAGCTTTCTCTAGTTGTGGTGAGTGGGGGCTACTCTTCGTTGAGGTACGTGGACTTCTCATTGTGGTGGCTTCTCTTGTTGTGGAGCACAGGCTCTAGGAGCGCGGGCTTCAGTAGCTGTGGCACACACGCTTAGCAGTTGTGGCTCGCGGGCTCTAGAGTGCAGGCTCAGTAGTTGTGGCACATGGGCTTAGTTGCTCATCAGCGTGTGGGATCTTCCTGGATCAGGGATCAAACCCATGTCCCCTGCATTGGTTGGTGGATTCTTAACCACTGCACCAGCAGGGAAGTCCCAGTTTACATAAAACTAAATGTGAAAAAAACTTAAGATTTCCAATGACCAGAAATAACCCTTAGGAATAAAACTTCTACTGTAATACATTGGCTAAGAGTGCCTTAATGAGAAAAGAGCTACTCAGGTTATTCTATGGGTGGATATACATTAACATAAATTGTATTCCTAAACTCTCAGAAAAGTATTAGTGACTTTATAAGCAATAACAAGAAGGCATCTCATTAACTGAGAACATTTAGGTCCTGGAGGAGATCGATTCCAGGAGACACACAGCCAAGCAGTCTAATTTCAATAAAGACTTATTCAATTTAAGTCAAGAGATGAATAAGAAATTGGACCAGGGTCAGGTCCACAGAAAGATGACTCCTTCTGCTGAGAAAATGTGAGGTCTTTAAAATAACTCCAGATCACATTAGTTTGATGAACCAAATGCCAAGTATAAATATAATTATATTTCAATATAATTTGTTTTTCTTACTTGAATCTCTAGAGAATGAGTGGTTCCACAATTCATCAAGTTAAAAAAGGGGGTGGGTCCAGCTAAATTCCCCTTAGCAGCATCTGAATATATCTATCCCAGATAAGCAAGTGCTTGCATCTCATCTCACCCAACAAGAGCATGTCTACTCCTAGATTTCATACTAGTCAGTAGCCCTGAAAACTCAGCTCTCTGTTGAGTTCAATAAAAGTAGTGAACTTGCAATTTGCCTGGCTATATTTTTATTTAAAGGGTGACAGTGATATTCCATCTAGCTCTCTACATTCCTGAGTGGAAACTGTAAGTCTGGATTCCTCATTTTTTGAGGTTGCATCTTGGGACAATGTCTCAAGTTGACAAAGATATCAGGAAAGTGCTAGGGGTCTCCAGGGGCATGGATGCAAAGGGCTATGTTGCATATTACCCATCTAATTTGGGCCTATCAGTGAACAGGTTTCTTGATAGCAGGGGTCTGGTTATTCAATGGGGTCAGGGACTGAACATGGGAAAATTATGGGATTAGCTCAGAAAAGGGACCAGGGACGTTGAAGCTGTTGTTAAGAGAGAAGCTGGGGTGATGGGCTGTGTGATCCTGACTAAGCAGAGAAGTATATGAAGCCAAAGATGGTTCACAGACTAACAGAAAAATGGAACGATCATAAACCTAGAGGTTCAGTAAAGCCAACGAACAGATTCCATGGGACTAACTAATGAGAGAACCGGAGATGCAATAAGGAAAGGATGTGATAAAGGAAGGAATCAGCCAGTTGAAGATCAACTCTGGACTTGAACAGTTCAAGGTGCTGGTAATCCACTTTAAGGTGTACCAATAGAAAGCTCCCCAACACTTGAAACAGTCAAGAAGACATGGTCAGCTGGAACAGACTAAAAGGAAGTCTCTCAGGATGTTGCAGAGGGCAATCCCATATTAAGAGAGTTAACTCCCTTTGGAAAAAGAAGCTTTTTATTTTAGACTTCAGATAACCACAATTTCCTGGAGGAGGCAAGTTATCGTATCCTTTTAGTTCCCTTCTAACTTCATGATTCTATAAACCCAGCCCGACTTGCAGCTTTTAGGTGGGGTGAGTAATTGCAAGCTGAAAACTACCTTCTCTATTAACTTTAGGCTGTCTTATGTGGAAAAAATTTTCAGTGCCCAGCCTGGCTTTGCTGCCCTTCTAGTTAAAAGAAATGCAAAAGTTTATTATAAAGTCATATCAAAATTCCTGGTTTTCTCATAAATGACTTTACAGCTGTGGCCATCTAAAGCATGACCAGAAAAGCCTGTCTTGGTTTTAAGATAGTTGTTTTGAAAGTAGGATTGATTGGCAGTTGATTATCCATGGTTCTGAAGTCAAGATCCACATGGATAAAGAAAATTCACGTATAACCCAAAAATTCCATGCTGATGGAAACAACAAGGGAATAAAACCACGAGATAAAATTCCCATCTCTGTTCTCGTTCAATCTGTGATGGATGTGTTAATGAGCAGTAAAATGTGCAGAAGAGTCACAAGTGGGTGAATGCCTGGGTACACAGGGATGCTAGCAAATCTATAAGCTTGGATAATAGAATGAATAGAATGGCATGGTGAGAAACCCAGATTCAATGTGATTGATTAGCCACAGTTTTGCTGTTGAGAAAATTATCTTTCTTTTTAACACAGAATGATCCAGAATGGCTTTCATCACTCAACTCGGCTATGATATTTTCTTCTGGCATCAAATCAGTCTCCTGGGGTTATAATTGTTTTGTCCCAAGGATTACTCAACTATACACACACAAAGTCTGTACAAACACAGGCAAAAAAAGTACACTTGTCACATAAATAATAAAGCCAAACGTGCTAATTCTTTGCTGCCTCTGCAGTGACCCATCAAGGAACTTTTGTCAAACAGATTGGAGTCAAGTTAGTGTTACAGTTTTAAAGTGAAAAGAAACTCTAGGCATAAAAGTGTGCCAGTTTCCTAGCCAACGAGGCTGATAGATAAATGTGTCTGTAAGTTTACTCCTTTTTATAGAACTCAGTGGTCTCCGAACTTTTTGAAATACCCCTATCAATTTAAAAAAAACTGGAGGATTCATCCCCAGTAAGTGTTGGTTATATAAATATAAATTTGTGTACGTATGTGATATCAACCTACTCTAAAAATATGTTCTGGATTCAATAATGTTTAAAAGCATTTAAAATGATGTGACAAACATAAAGTAAATATTTATGAATGTCTTGCAAGTTTTCATACTTCCAAACTATCATTGACTAATATCCTAACTAATATCCTAATAATATATACTTAAGAGTATGATATGTTGTTAACCATAGTACAGGTAAATCCATATTTTAAAATAGTTACATTGATACTTGTGAATTTTTACTAACTTTTTGTCAGATCTTCTTAATGTGACTGACAAAAAGCTCCTAGTAGAAGAAGTGTCAACTCTGCCATGCTCTTACTATTGCCTTCATCTTGCATTATTAGTTCTATCTTGCATTATTAGTTTAATCTTGCATTTGAGTTTTCTGTGCAAGATATTTTATCAGCCATTTGTTCCATAATTGTAAAGGTTAATTTAGTAAATATATAAGTGAAAATACATACATAACATAAAAATATGATCCAAAATCCACTTAAGAGGACACGAATTACAAGGCATTGCAGTACAGTGGTAGTAATCAATCACATGAGGACACCAGTCCCAACTCTCCATGATGTGGAACTCCTACCCTTCCTACAAGATAGCTTCTATACCAACTGTCAAATGGACATGTGGTAGGTGAATATCACCATTAAATCATACATTAAAATCAGCTATATAAGCAACAAAAGAAAAAAATAGATAAACTGGGATTCATCAATATTTTAAAACGCTTGGTCTTCCCTGGTGGCGCAGTGGTTGAGAGCCCTCCTGCCGATGCAGGGGACACGGGTTCGTGCCCTGGTCTGGGAGGATCCCACATGCCGCGGAGCGGCTGGGCCCGTGAGCCACGGCCGCTGAGCCTGCGCGTCCGGAGCCTGTGCTCCGCAACGGGAGAGGCCACAGCAGTGAGAGGCCCACATACCGCAAAAAAAAAAAAAAAAAAAAAAGGATACACTTCTGAGAAAACTTGGGCGAACGATTAGAAAATGAGAATAAACCAAGATAAGTAAGGTAAGCACACAGATAACATTTTTGACTGCTGAATTTAAAGTTAACTGAGGGAGGCAGTTACGTAGCAGAATTAACACTGCAAAGTAGTGGAATAAAGTTCAAGGCAAATTAGTTTACACACATATATAATGATTTGTCAAAACAATCTGGACAGTCCCCTGGAACACTGCTAGTTACCTAGCTCAATGGCCATTCCCACCTGCCTCTAGCAACAGACCCTGATTTTATGAGTGCAGACACACACCCTAGTTAAGACTACACTTCAGTCTTGCTTGCAGTGCCCTGTAGGTGACTTGTATTTTGTTTCCTACTTCCTAGGCTAAAACTACTGCAGTCCCCTTAGCTATGCCATCCTGAATGCCATTGCCCATTTTAAATTAAACTGGCAGATTAAATTAGATGTACAAACACAAAGAACTGTATTGTATTTCTTGACTCATCCAGAGTGGTGTTTTGCCTTTGTAGCTCCTGGGCCACACATGGCCGCACTTAGCTTGCAAGCAGGAAGCGCCACAGGACTGCATTCTGGACAGCAGAGCTCGGCAGCGGCAGCGGCAGGAGCTGGTGAGGCTGCTCACAGGGAGCTGGCTCCAGGGAAGCCAGGCAGGAGGTCGGGAGCCCGCTCTTCAACCACAGAACAGCCTCCCCGAACCCTGCCTGCCTCTTTCTTTGGCAGGACGGAGAAACACAACTCTAAGTGCAGCCATTGGTTTTTGCATTTATCCGTTATCGGCGGCCACAACCAACCTTAACTGATACACATGCCCATCGCATAAATATACAGATATAAATTCAGGACAGATGAAACAACTAACCTTAAAAATAAACCATACAAGTAATAGCAGAAAATACAACAATTTTGAAACCTTGTGGTGGAGGAGTTCTAAGCATCACAGGAATCCTAGAGGCCAGAAGGAAAAGACAAATAGAACAGACTTGTCTACCTTAAACGTAATATTTCTGTTTCTCAGAAGTCACTGCATTATGACAAACAACAGAGTTCATGTATCTTACTCAATCTAGTTTCCCAAGGGTGTGAAACTGCAGTTCTTATAAACAGCTGGCAAAGGGTAAAATGGCACAAACTTTTTGAAGGGCAATCTGACAATATCTACCAAAATTTTTAAATTCTGCCTTTATGAATTATTATTGTGATACATGAAATACACAGGAACGTAAAGTTTCATACAGAAGCATGTCCACTGGCGTGTGGGTTATAACAGTAAACAGTGGGGGGAAAAGCCTTATGTCCAGAGAGGAAAACGGTTACATAAAAAACAAGAACCACCATACCGTGTAGTTTAAAAAGAATAAAAACTGCAGCCCTGTTTCTAATAAAGAAAAATTGGGGGAATTCCCTGGCAGTCCAGTAGCTAGGACTCCTGGGGCCTGAGGTTCAATCCCCTCCCTCATTGGGGAACTAAGATCCTGCAAGCTGTATGGCGAGGCCAAAAATTAAAAAAAAAAAAAAAGAAAGAAAAAATGGAAAAATATCCACCAACAGACAGATGATTCAATATCAAAACTCTAGACTACTATGCAACATCTTTAAAAAATAAAAAAAGATGTAGGTCCACACCAATGTACTTTTCAGTAAAAAAAAAGAAAGCTGAAAATAAGAGGTATGCCATGATCCAATTTAGGTAAAGAAAAGCTACACCACCACAGAGAAAAATACAGAAGCCTTATCTTTTTCATGTATACACAGACATGTGACCCACTGAAAAAGATCTAGAGAAACATATCAACATAAAACACGGGTTACCCAGGGGTAGAGGAGAATGAGGTGGGAATCAAGACGGATGTTTACTACAAACGATGTACTACTGGTCAACGTTTTATGAAAATGTGCCTGTATATTACTTAAAAACTTTCAAGATAAAAGAAATAAAGGAAAACATAAACTGAAGCATTAGATACTTAATCTAAAGCAAACTCCTTCAAAAGAGGGGCCCAATTAATTTTTTAAAAAAAGAAAAATCCCAAATGTATGAAAAATTACAAAGGAACAACAGGATTTTAAACCTGGAGAATACTACATACCCAATATACTCTTTAAAAATCTTAATAAAGCATAAGATTTTCTGGAAGAAAATATCAACAAAGTCTATGCTGATAGAGGTAAAAAAAAATGATTATAATCTAAATTAACTAAAATATGTATGTAAAGGAAAAAAAAAAAAAACCCTTTCCACAATTTATTTACCTACTTCGTAACTTCCATCGTATGAAGTGTCACTTACAGGTGGGGGAAAGATTCTCCCGTTTCTCCTTCATCTCCTGCAGTCTCTTCTCCATTGCACTGTGGTGGCCACTGCAGATTTTAACTGTGGGACTGTACACCAAGGAGCCATTAGATTCAAACAAGAGAACAGGAACATCATTATCCAGAGTGGTTTTCTGCTGTTGCAGCACTTTAGCCATTTTCTCAAACTCCTTTTGCAGTCTTTTATCATTTTCTGGTGTTTTAGGAATAAAATCTTTGGGCTGCATGCACTTGCGTTTTTTTTCATTAGGCTTGGTAGGTGCTCATTGGGATTAGCTGCAGGGAACAGCGATTCATCAATGTGCACTCCGGCTGTCCCGCATTTTTCAACCCAGAGCACTGAGACGAGCTTCACGCCTCTCTTCTGCGCTTTGGCCCAGGTGCTCTGGTACCCGTCTTTGAACACGACGTGAGTTACTTGTTTGTTGAAAGTTTTTGAAACCTTTGCCCCCATGTCCGCAAGTTGCTTTGTAAATGTCTTTGAATAATTTTCTGTTCCACTGGCTGACCACACTTCTACATACGCCACAACATCTTTCAGGACGGAGCCCCCGAGAGCCTCGGGGGCCGCCATGAGGGGCGGCGGGGAGCTCGCCGCGGCGGAGCCTCGAGCCTGACGGAGCGGCGGCACTGAGCATGCGCAGCGCAGGCGTGCGCCGCTCAGCTCCTGCTCCATTATTTTTTTAAAAATAGTAATGTATTAGTGAGGATGTGGAGATATTAGAACATTCATGCATTGTTGGTGGTTAAATAAAATGGTTCAGTCACTGCGGAATAGTTTGATGGTTCCTCAAAAAGTGAAACATAAATTAAAATATGATCCAGCAATTCTACTTCTAGGTATATACCCAAAAGAATTGAAAACAGGGAAACAGATACTTAAATGCCAGTGTTCATAGCAACATTATTCAAAATAGTCGAAAGGTAGAAACAACCCAAATGGATAAATAAATACACAAAAGTGGTATACCCATGCAATGTTATATTATTCAGCCCTAAGAAGAAATGAAATTCTGATACATGCTACAACGTGGATGAGGTATGAAAACACTATGCTAAATGAAATAAGCCAAACACAAAAGGATAAATATCATATGCTTCCATTTACATGAGGTAGCTAGAAGAGGAAAATTCATAAAGACAGAAAGTAGAATAGAGGTGACCATGGGCTGAGGGGAAGGGGAAAAGGGGTTATCATTTAATGAGTGTATGTGATATGATCACCTCCCAGATGCTGTAAGGTTTATGTATGTCTTGGGATTGTCATACACATGATACCTCTAGGGCCACCACATATTGTTTTACCAGTGTTTGCCTTTAGGCAAACTGCCTTAGGGTACAGTGGTGCCCTAAAAAGTGTTGCCTGGTAAGCGGGTGTGTGGGTCTGAAATCGAATTTGTGCTGTGCTCCCTAAGCCATGTGCTTTGGAGGAAGGTTACATCATGCTAGAGGAAGGGGTGCACTGTTTAAATCATTTTGAAACAGTGTACAAAACTGTCGCATGTGTAATAACCAATAGTTCTTGTTATTACTACCTAAGTTCAAAACCCCAAGGCTGGAACAAATAATTTCAGGATTTCCTACTAATATTCAAGTGCACCTTTCTTGGCCTATCTAGAAAAAGTTAAGTTTGCCAGTTGCCGTACCATCTTGTTAGCCAAGACACTAAAAATCTGTTATATTTTCTGAGTGAAAAATGGTAACAAAGAATTGTTGAATGGGGCGGGGTAGGGGGGGCGGTCTTAAGGCTCCAAGATCAAACTCACACTCATTAAGTAGTTAATTCACTAAAATGTGCTGCAAATTATTTTTGCCAAGTAAATGAAGACCAGGGGCTAAGAGGTGAAGTGAGGTCTCCAATGTCACACAGGTGATTAATGGGGAAACTAGCAAGAGAATCCATATTCCCAAGCAGCTGAGGCTCCTGCCACAGAGAGTGAGTGTGATGTTCCCCAGGCTGGGGAAACAAGCATGAGAAATCCAGTCCAGGCATGGCTGGGACTGTTGGGCTCCACAGTGCAGGATGTTAGTACCCTCAGTGTAGATTAAGATGTTTATGACATCCTCATATGAAGTAGAGCAAAAAAATGAGTAAAGTAAGAAAAATGTAATGACATCACCCACCATTTTCATGCCTGTGTTCTGCTTTTCTTGGAACTTTCCACACTATCCGGATCTGCTAAAGGCAAGGCATACATTGTCTTATGTACATATATAATACAATGTATGCATTGTATATAGATATTTATATATTTATTTTCTTCTCCATTTACCTAATCAATCATACTTGTTCCAAAAAACTAATTTTATTTAGTGAATGTTCTGGAATTTCAAACATTCCCGAAAATAAGGAAAACAAAGTCCACTTCCCGTATTTTTTTATTTTTTATTTATTATTATTTTTTTAATTTTATTTATTTATTTATTTTTGGCTGCGTTGGGCCTGTTGCTGCGCACGGGCTTTCTCTAGTTGTGGCTCACGGGCTCTAGAGCGCAGGCTCAGCAGCTGTGGCGCACGGGCTTAGTTGCTCCGTGGCATGTGGGATCTTCCCGGACCAGGGCTCGAACCTGTGTCCCCTGCACTGGCAGGCGGATTCTTAACCACTGCGCCACCAGGGAAGCCCCCACTTCGCTTAATAAGCTGTCTCTGGCCCTTTTTTGAAATATAACCGGTAGAGGTAGAAAATGAATCTGGAGAGAAGAAACGAAACTAAGCAAAAAAAAAAAAAATTATATATATATATATATATATCATATATATACACATATATATCATATATACATATATATATCATATATATACACATATATATCATATATATACACATATATATATATCATATATATATGATTTCCATTTGACTGATAATTCTCATTCCCTCTCCCTACTCTCTATGCATCCTCATGTGTTTATGTCATTTCTGATTTCAGGTTCCCTGGGTGAACTCCTGTAGGCTATAAGCTAAATGACTAACAAACACTGGCCAAGTTAAACCAAGATGTTACAGGTACGAGAAGGGCCTGATTACTCTGAAGAGATGTGAAGTGAAAAATCTTCACCACTAGATTATATTATTTCATGGCAACTGAAACCAGCCTACCCCTAATGGATCAAGAGCCATGCCTTCCCCTGCTGCCGTACACATGGATCCAGCTTGTGTGCTCTCTCCAGGAATGGTGCAGAGCTGGGAAGGTCTTCCAGAGGTCACCTTTTCCTAAGGCCTCCAGGCAGTTTTCCTCTAAAGCATTACAGGTTTTTTTACTCCCCAATTCTTTAAAATGCTCTGAACAACTGACAGTTAGATCTCTGATGTCTACAGGAAAAAATGTTAGTGTCAACGAGTCTTAATTTTATTCTTAGGCAAATCTCTGTTTAAGGCAAGGATGCCCTTTAAAGTCAAATTCAGTTTTGCTTTTCTTTATTCTCGCATTTTGATTATACTTTAGGAAGCTGGTATTAATATTAATGGGAGGTCAGATCACAGGCTAAAAGAAGAATTATGTCCATTTTGAACAGAGACTTTTAGACAACAAAATGATCATTTAGTGTCTATATTAGATTCCTTCCTGAACTTAGCCTTTAGGCAATCGGTTTATTAAAGGTTCTAAAAGCATTTGGCCTTTATGTGAATGGGAGTAAGCTCTACAGAGTTTCTAACTATAATGAAATCAGAAGGGTCATAAACCCTTGCACTGTAGACGTTAATTAATGGCCAGTTTATCCCACAGCAGAGTAAAGTGCTGGGATAGCAGGTGTGTTTGGGGGAGGTATATGACTGCCTGGGAAGCAGCTGGACTTGGAAGCCTTTGGACTGAGAACAGAGAGATAGCAAATCTCTTGCACAGGGGCAGTTCATCCATTCCTTTGACCCCTGCGTGCCTTAACTAGACTCCTTTGTTTCTAGTAAATTCTCCCTCTACACATAGAAAAACATGGTTTTCCTATCTTTCAAAGGAAATAAATTTGCTTCCCACTCTCTCCCCTCCCCCACACCTGGACTGGACATTATTTGTCTTGAGGCAGAAGAGGCTTCAACACAACACGTGATCATATTTAATGGTCTCCGAAATTACTTCTGTGAAATATCCACCTACTTGCCTCAGCTTGATTTACTGCACTGCCTGGAAATAACAAATGTAATTACTTTGGAATCAACATAATATGAGGCCAGATTGCCTTAACATTCCTTTTGCTTGAGAGGAACTTAATATGAATGAGAACCAGCTGTCTGTCTGTCATCATGCGCATTTGGTCAGCTTTCATAACTGATGACAGATATGGCTCTTTTGGAAAATACTTTAAAGTTACATAATTGTAATGGCCATTTTTTCTCTGACAGCTTTAATATCTATAGTGAATCACATAAAGCACGTGTATCTTACCTGAAACCAAGAGATAACCTGGTGTTCTCCAGACAGTTATCTCCCCCGGAAGAGTTTCCCCCAGCCTAACGTTTTAGATTTCTTTAATAAAAGGGGTAGTATGTTCTTATTCAAGAAGAGAAAACAAATGAAGCTTGTGACTTCATAACAAAAGAAATTCCCTAGTGAAACCTGAAGCTTTGAATGGCAAGAAGGGTCTTCGGAGTATGTATGTGTGTGTATGTGTGTATAAAATTTGACTTAATTAGCCTTTATTTCACATCTACTAATTGCCAGACATTCTGTCAGACAATAAAACTTTTAAAATGAACTAGCATTTTGGGGGTCTCTTACACTACCTATATTCACTTTCTTATTTAACCTTTACAACAACCCAACCTTGTGAATTAGGTATTAAGACCTGCCTCTTTGCAAAGAGAACACTGAAGTTTAGTGACACTAGTAATTTTCCCAAGGTCAGAGAACTAGTTAGTAATGAAGTTGAGAGTAGGATCTAGGCCTCATTGATTCAAGTCAGTAAGAAAACTATTAGTGAAAGAGTTCAGAAAGATTGGCAAATACAACTCATCATAAAAAAACTGGTAACTGTCTATATACTCGTAAATAACTAATTAGACAGCATAAAACAGAAAATTGCTCCCATTCATAAGTCAGAGTAATGAGAGCATGACAGACAAATAGATCAGTGAAACTGGAGCACAACTGCATGTGTGCATATTTGATACATGACAGAGGTGTAATTACAATGGAAAAAGGAAGGGCTAATAGACAAGTGGCGATTGGAAAATAAGATATTCATATGATTCCCTACTTTATACTATATAAACATTAAAAATATTTCAGGGAAATTAAAAACTTAAATGTGAACAGCAAACCTTTAAACACTTCAGAAGAAAATAAAGGAGACTAAATAATGCTGAAGTATATCCTTAAATAAAACACAGAAAAGCACAAATGACACAATGAAAGATTAATAAATTCAGTGTATTAAAAATAAGGCTTTTTTTAACAACAAGATACAACACAAATAGTGAAAATACAAACCACAAACTGGGAGAAAATATTTGTAACAAATGTAACTAACAAAGAATTAGCATCCAGAACATGTAAAGATTGCACAGAAATCAATAACCCAACAGAAAAATGGGCAGTTCACAAAACAGCAAATCCATTGGTCACTTAATATGTGAAAAGATTTTTAACCTTACTAGGAATAAAGGGAAATAAAATTAAAACAATGAGGTATCATTTCACAATTATCAAATTGGCAAATGTTTAAAGTCTGAAAATACCTACTTTTGGCCAGATGTGATACAATAGGAATTCTCATTTACTGCTGACGGAACTGGAACAACCACTTTGGAGCACGATTTGGCATGTCTAGGAAAGGTGAAGATGCACACTGCCTAACACTTAGTAATTCTGCTCACATGTATATATCTTAGAGAAACTCTAACATGCACACAAGAAGAAATTTTAAAATGTTACCTGCAGCACTGTTCATGAAAACAAAACAATAGAAACTCCAATATATTTAAATTTTAAAAGGACATATTTTGATAGATTCATAAAATGTAACACTACGCAGCAGCTAAAATGAACAAACTAAATATACCTATTTATGGCAACATGGATAAATCTCAAAAATATAACATTGACAAAAGAAATAGCTGCAAAGCATTTGTATAGTATAATATATAGAAAGTTCAAATACATGCAAAAATATAACATTATCAAAACAACTTACAGAAATTTATGCTTTACTGAACAATGAAACATTGTTTGTGTTTATACAGCAGTATTAAATCATGCATATAAAAAAATAGTGCTTCTCTCTGAAGAAGGGCAGATAAGAGTGAAATCAGGGCACTTCATAAGGAAAGGCCCTTGAATTTTTTCTTCTAAAAAAATCTGAAATGAATATGGTGTTGGTAGATGATGGAAAGAAAGAAACAGAGAAAAGAGGAGGAAGGCAGGAGGGAAAAAGGGATGGATGAAAGGAAGGAAGAAAGGAAACATGAGGGCAGGGGGAGGCAGGAAGGAAAAGAAGAAAAAGTATGTGGAGAGTATAAAACCCTAGATCAAATCATTGAGATTCTGTCTTTTAAGGGTAGAATCATTTAAATTAAAAAAAAAAAAGCTTAAAAGAGAAATTTCCAGATTTTTTTGAAACACGTAGTGAACAAATGGGGCTAGGTATGATATGATTTAATAAAATTCACTAATTTAAATCAACTAGGAGAAGGTCAATTTGAATTAAACAAATCCAGAAATTTTGAGAATTTAAAGGCATGCAATTATAAAACTTATTCTGTACCTACAGCTATTCAAACTGATTGCAACAAACAGTTTATCCTTATGTCTGTGGCAGGTTTATGCCTTGAAATGTGAAGCAGGTTGGTCTCTGTGTACCCACTCTCCTCTTTCACTTGTACCCCAAGGGCAATTTTCCTTCCTCTCATCCAGAAACAATAATTCAAAGGAATCTATGAGCTAAGTGCCTAATCTTTTTTTTTTTTTTTTTTTTAGAAGATGTTGGGGGTAGGAGTTTATTAATTTATTTATTTTTGCTGTGTTGGGTCTTCATTTCTGTGCGAGGGCTTTCTCTAGTTGTGGCAAGCGGGGGCCACTCTTCATCGCGGTGGGCGGGCCTCTCACTATCGCGGCCTCTCTTGTTGCGGAGCACAGGCTCTAGACACGCAGGCTCAGTAGTTGTGGCTCACGGGCCTAGTTGCTCCATGGCATGTGGGATCCTCCCAGACCAGGGCTCGAACCCGTGTCCCCTGCATAAGCAGGCAGATTCTCAACCACTGTGCCACCAGGGAAGCCCCGCCTAATCTTTAAAAAAATCTGCATGTGTATATTTCTCTTTAATATTATACTGTACATACTGTTTTTAACTGTTTGTTTTACTGAACAGTGAAACACTGTATTTTTTATCAAAATGAGATCATACTCAATATTCTTTTACTTTTTCCAGTTCACATTCACTATATTTATTTCAAAAAATGTTCATTTCACCTAATATTAGAACTCAGATTCTATGGGCATCATCAGAAAATCTGCAAACAGCAAATGCTAGAGGGGTATGGAGAAAAAGAGATCCCTCTTGCACTGTTGGTGGGAATGTAAATTGATACAGCCACTTTGGAGAACAGTATGGAGATTCCTTAAAAAAGTAAAAATAGAATTACCATATGATCCAGCAATCCCACTACTGGGCATATACCCAGAGGAAACCATAATTCAAAAAGACACATGCACCCCAATATTCATTGCAGCACTATTTACAATAGCCAGGTCATGGAAGCAACCTAAATGCCCATCGACAGACGAATGGATAAAGAAGTTGTGGTACATATATACAATGGAATATTACTCAGCCATAAAAAGGAATGAAATTGGGTCATTTGTGGAGACGTGGATGGACATAGAGACTGTCATACAGAGTGAAGTAAGTCAGAAAGAGAAAAACAAATATCGTATATTAACGCATATATGTGGAATCTAGAACAATGATACAGATGAACTGGTTTGCAGGGCAGAAACAGAGACACAGATGTAGAGAACAAACGTATGGACACCAAGGGGGGAAAGTGGTGGACGGTGGTGGTGAGATGAACTGGGAGATTGGGATTGACATGTATACACTAATATATATAAAACAGATAGCTAATAAGAACCTGCTGTATAAAAAAATAAATAAATAAAATAAATAAAGGCAAAAAAAAGGAATTTAGATTCTACTCATGGATCCAAATACTCCATTTAAGACTGATTTGTACAAATCATAGCCAATCCAAGCCCATACACTGCACTTAGTTGTTTTATTCCTTATGTCTCCTTTTATCTGGAACAGACCCTTTATTTTAATGACCCTGAACTTACAGGATCTTACAGGATATACCACCTTCTGAATTTGTCTGATTTCTTTTCCATGGTGAAATTTAGCGTGTTCTTTACTTCATAGCTGAGAGCTACATTGAAAGGTTCTGTGGATTTAAGTTAAGCACGTGTGGCTAGACAGTATCATCAATAATGTTACCAACTTCATTTTGCATCACCTAAGAAAACACATACTACCTGGTTGACCCACCATTAATGATACTAATATTAACCACTGGATGAGGGTGTGATAATTTGATTTCTCTGTTTAATAGTAATATTTTCTCCTTTACAACCTGAAAGTAATCTGTGTAGTGTTACTCTGGGGTTATACAAGTGTTCCTTTCATCATACACCATTGACTAAATTGGTAATTGACAACTGATAATCCTGAATTAATAATTTCATTACTGGTCTGTGTAACAAGGAATAAAACAAGCGAAAAATCCCTGCTCTTGTGGAGCTTATCATCTGGTGGGCGAGAGACATCAATAAACATTAAAAATTAGAAAAATGTGTAAATCAACTATACGCGTGGCAAACCACAGAGCCCACGTGCTCTGGAACCCGCGCAACACAGCTACAGAGCCCGTGTGACCTGGAGTCTGAGCACCACAACTAGAGAAAAGAAAAAAACCCTGCATGCCACAACTAGAGAGAAGCCCACGTGCCGCAACGAAAATTCCTGCATGCCTCAAGGAAGATCCCGTGTGCCGCAACTAAGACCCAACGCAGCCAAAAATAAACACATAAATAAATAAATAATCTTTAAACAACAAAAAAGAAAAATATAGTATGAAGTATGTCATGTGCTGAAAAGTGCTATAGAAATAAATATAGCTGGGAAGTGGTAAGGACCTTCTCTGATCACCCTGTGGAGAGATGACCTCACAAGCAAGTGTTAGCCCTCACATCTGATGGTCTCTCTGACCTAATATTCTCAACTCAGAATAGAGGGTTCCAGTGAGAGGATATGCCAGGTTTCTGGAGCTACTGCAACAAATTACCACAAACTTGGTAGCTTAAAACAACAGAAATTTATTCTCTCGCAGCCTCTGACCTTCTTGGTGGCTGCTGGCAATCCTTGCCTCGGAGACACCCCACTTCAATCTCTGCCTCTGTCTTCACTTGAGCTTCCCCTCTGTGTCTCAAGACTCCCTCTCCTTTCTCTTATAAGGCACCAGTCATGGGATTTAGGGCCCACCCTAAAACCAGGATGATCTCATCTCAAGATCCTTTATTTAATCACATCTACACAGACCCTGTTTCCAAATAAGATCACATTTTCAGGTAACAGGGGAACTTATCTTATTGGTACCACTATTTGACCCAATAAAGAGATAACAGAGTATGTTAACTATAGTTAATGCATCAACAGAGTGTAGTACAGGCTTCCTCTTTTCATTCTCACTGGCTCCAGGAATGAACATCAATATAATAAGAGTATATTAGACTGCCTATACATTCACATACATATACATACTATAGTGCCTTTAAGAAACTGTTTCCTAGACAAATAGTGTTATAGAAATCAGAACTTCCTAAGGTGGAATTAAGCTAGATAGATAGGTGATAATGAATTGCAAAAAACTCCCTCTTCCTCCTGTGTTTTTCCTTTACTCTCACATGACCACCACACTCCCAACACTTCTGACGCCAGAAGTGTGGGAGTTTTTCCTACACCAAGCAATTCTGTGATACCAGCTGGGTGTCCCACAATTTAACTCAATTCTGATACTGTCTACCTGGAGATAGCATCAGATTTCACAGGTTAAAGGCTTAGCCCCATGAGACAGTTCCCCACTTCAAATGCCAATCGCAAGTAGGAGGTCCCCAGGTTACTCACAGCTTTTGCCTGATGGCTACAAATCAGAGGTTCCCATTACCTCCTCCCCATTGGATTCCATTATCTGCTAGAATAGCTCACAAAACTCAGGGAAACAGTTACTAAAGAATATAACAGTTTATAAAAGAATATAACAAAGGATACATATGAATAGCCAGATGAAGAGATACATAAGGCAAGGTCTGGTAGGGTTCTGAGCACAGGAGCTTCTGTCCCTGTGGAGTTGGGGTATGTCACCCTCCTAGTATGTGGATGTGATAACCAAGCTTTCCAAACCCCATACTATTGGGATTTTCTGGAGGCTTCCTCACAGAGGCATGATCAATTACTAACTCCATTTCCAGCCCCTCTCCCCTCTCTGGAGAATGCGGAGTGGGGCTGAAAATTCCAAGCTTCTGATCATGACTTGGTCTTTCTGATAACCAGCCCCCATCCAGAAGCCCACCAAGAATCACATAAGAACAAAAGACACTCCTATCACCCCAGAAATTCCAAAGGATTTATGAGCTCTGTGCCAAGAATCAGGGTCAGAGACCAATGTATATATTTTCTATTATTTCATAGATGGTCTCTCCATCTCAATATAAAGATGGCAGCTGTTTAGTTGCATCATTAGCAAAGCAACATAACATGTTAAAGTTCTTCAAAAACACTTGTTTTGAATAATTAGTCTATTCCCCCAGCTTGTTCACACAACTACTTTATTCAATAAAACAAATTTTAGCCTGATCTGAGGCTAATTCTTATGAAATGTGAATGAATTAAGTGTGAGTTGATCAAGTGTCCTGGTGCTGAATTTACCCATCAATAAAACAAGTTGTAATATCACTTTTCTAACCTTAGAAGTAGATGTTTGATCACACAGCTGATTCTAATGACTTCTAAATAGAAGAGAGAAGTCAACTTCATCAGTTAAAAAATCAGGAAAATATTACTGAGATGCTTACCACATGTTGTTGCGTATAAAATACCAAAAAAAGATAGAGATAGGAGGATTGATTTTATACTCAGAAATTCCTTACAGTTGATGTCATAGTCTGGTTGAACTTTATATTTTGACTGTGACATTATCTTATTTTTAAAGAAGATTAGGTAAATAATATATAAAGCTATAAATAAAAAGGGAATCTCTAAACCCCAAGGTCCTATGGAAAGGAGTCATAACTCTCTCAAACAAATGTGGTAAGTTAAAATATACATATACAGGAAACAATTACCCAAGTATTACAAAGAATCCAGTCAAAAGTTAATTCCATCCGGTTAAGTGTATGCCAAAGCCATAATATTTTATTTTAATACAATAAAGATTATATCAAACATCTCCAGAATCTGGACCAAAATACATAAGAATTATTTTGATAAAATACAAGCTAGGCAGTCATACTCCTTTTTGTAATTTTTCACATCAGTCACTTTGGTAGAATGCAAAGTGCCTTCAGAATAATACAAATATCTAACATATCAGCTCTGCCACTTAATAGTCACAGGGTCCAGAAAAAAGATCTCCTAAACAATGTGACCTACAGCTTCTTCAACTGAAAAACTGAATCATAGTCCCTATCTTGCAAGGTTGTTGGGAGGTTATAAACAATGTGGGTAAAATGTCTGATTTTGAATGCCTACTGTTATTCTTAGGCTGTGGTCTTTCAAAGGTAAACCTGAGAAATCATACTTAGGTGCATTTGCCTACTTCATGTAACTCTGTGTCCAAAAAAAGTGAACATTTCAATAATAATTTGTAAATTGCATCTGAACGTGGAAAGCTGGCTTTTATATACTTATTTAATTGCAATCAGAGAAGTGTGTTGTTCACCATGTGGTAGACATGGAGATACAACACTCAGATTCCCCTTCCAGAAAGGACTCGCTGCCCAGCTGTGAGGAATGTGGGTCACTCTTGGCCTCCAGCTGTTAGTCCATCAGGGGCTGCCTCAGTCTTCCAGCTGAGGTCACACCACTTGTGGGGTAACCCCCAGCCAATGACACAATGGTAGCCAAGGGCATGCTCTTCTTGCAGCAGCCTCCAGCCAATGACTGAACAAAGCAGGGATACAAAGGTCTGCTATTTCCACCTAACGCAGCATCCCTCTAATGGGCAAGCTGTGCTCTGAGCTCCTGCTTGGCTGGCAGAGGCTTTGCCAGGTTGTCACACAGACTCACGGCACTCTCTGCCCAATCCTGCTTCTCATTCCCGTTCACAGGTTCGCTCCCCAATAAATATTTTACACTTCTAACTGCCTCAGTATCTGCTTCCAGAGAACCCAATCGTGACACATAAATCTTTCAGAAATTTATGTTATTAAACAACAGTAACAACAACGAACCCAGATAGAAGAATCAATGGAAATGCAGTTCTTCACTACTTTGTCTAAAACGTCCCAGACAGGCACCTACTCTATTCTTGTTTTCTCCCCAGCTTTACTGAGATATAATTGACATATAACTTTGTGTAAGTTTAAGATGTTCATTTGAAAAATAATTATATTGTAAAATAATTACCACCAGACCTCCATCCTGTCACAGAATTACCATTTCTTTTCTGTGGTGAGAACAATTAAGATCTATTCTCTTAGCAACTCTCAAGTGCGTGATACAGTATTATTAACTGTAATCTAAGGCTGTACATTAGATCTCCAGAATTTATTCATCTCATAACTGGAAGTTTGCACCCTTTGACCAATATCTTCCCACTTCCCCCACCCCTCAACTCCTGGTAATCACTACTCTATTCTAAATGAATAATTCAGTCTGCATTTGTAAGTGTTAAACCAATGTTAATATTTGTGAGTATTTTTCCCTGTTTGGTCTAATATGAATTTGCTTGCTACAAGTTAAGCCCACTTCTCCATGTATTCACTGTGAAAATGAAGAAAAAAGCACCTACCCTGTGATTCAAGACATTTAAGCCATTCTTTTGCTATTGATTAAGATTCTCAACTTCTTTAAGCATCCCTCTGAGGTCTTATTTTCCAAGCTATTAATCATTTTTATTGCTTTTCTCTGGACGTTATCCAGACTCCCCACCCTGTATTTGTCTTCAGATGAAGAGCTACAAACCCATAGCAGATCTCTAGTAAGAAGCTGGCTGTGGTAGAGTAGGATAGCCAAGCTCCATGGCCACAACTCCACTGACAAGGATTAACTATGAACAAGCTTTCCAGTTATGTTCATCTATATTATTCAGTAACTACATAATCTGAAACATTTTATTTGTTTATATCTCACTTCATTCTGAGCAGTATTTTGGATGGTATTTAAAAGGCACCAAGGATCAGCGATACATAAGACATGACTCCAGGAGATACACAGAACTTCATGTTTTCCATCAGTTCCACAATAAACATTATTAAAATCTTCCTATTAAAATAAGAATGGCACTTATACACACACATGTCCCTAAAAGTGATGGTGAAGGACACAATACAATGAAAAAGGACCACATCCTTTTATCTTCCTCTGTTAATCTTTTAAAATAAGTGTCACCCGCTCAGCTTGCAGTCAGTGTTCTTTGTGAGCCAGCATTCTTGGCCTCGACAATCTGGCCAGATCTGCTTTTCTAGCACATTCTCCAATAATCCCTTCCCCCACCCTAAATTCCAGTCAGACTGAACTATATGCCATTTCTCTCCAAACACTGCTGTTTTCCCTAGGTCTCCACCTTACTTTCATTTCCTATGTCCTCAAATGCATTTCCTCCCCATTTAAAATAATTGAAGCTGTCCAAAGCCCAATCTGAAAATTCCCTTTGCCTGGAAGTCCTTTCTAATAATGTGTCTCCTATCATATCACTATGGCCAGGAACAGTCTTGTCTTTGTGCTTTTGACAGCTTTCTGCCAAATAGTCATCCAATAAATCATTGAATTAGCTACAAATATATGCCAGGCACTGAAGTAGGTATTGGAAATATCACTATAATCTAAATTGACTTGGTACATGTCCTCAAGAAACTTCTAGCCATGATGAAAAAAAAAAAAAAATAAGAACCACTGAAAATGCAATGACCATAGTTCCACTGAAGGCAGAGGGCTCTTGGGCTTGTGTAGGAGACACAGGAAAGGTTCCTAACTCAGACTTCAAGTACAGGGAACCCTGATGAAGACTAATATGCAAGCATTTAGCCAGGAGAACTGGCTGGGTGGTGGTGATTGCTACGGGTAGAGGAATAGGTCATGAGAACACCAGGGGAGAGACAGCACTATAGTTTCAAAGCATCTTTGTGGGGAACATGAAGATGGGTGGGGTAGTAAACCCAGAGATGAGGCTGAGATATAAGCAGAAGCCAGGTCACAACAGGCCTTTTACACATGAGAGAGTCCAGATATTAGCCTGAGGACCATCGCAAACCACTGAAAGATAATCATAATTTGCATTTTCAAATGATTCTTCTGGCTTTAGTGCAGAGACTAGGTTACAAGAGAGCAGGGCAGAGAACAGAGAGATCAATTAGTAGCGTGCTGCAGTAATCCAGGCCAGTCGCAAGAAGTGTATAATAGGAGGCTTATACCCATATATTTTAAACAAGTATAATTTGCCAAATTCCAATTCAAATGCATACCTACCAGCTCTCTCACCCTTTCCATGAATAAAATTTTAAGTGAAACTGACAGAAAATATGCAACTCGCCATATGATCAAGGGGCCTCTGACTGCCCTGTGCCAGACTGCCTTGTCCAACATCTGGATTTTTTTTATATTTTTATTGGAGTATAATTGCTTTACAATGGTGTGTTAGTTTCTGCTGTACAACAAAGTGAATCCAGATGTATTCACTTTGTGAATACATATGTGTATGTATACCTATATACATATACCTATGTATATAGGTATACATATATCCCCATATCCCCTCCCTCTTGGGCCTCCCTCCCACCCTCCCTATCCCACCCCTCTAGGGGGTCACAAAGCACTGAGCTGATCTCCCTGTACTGTGCAGCAGCTTCCCACTAGCCATCTATTTCAACATCTGGATTTTTAATACACCTGGTAACACTTAAGCATTGTAACCATAATTATCATGAAGAAATTCGCTGAGTTTCCAAGCGTTGCAGTAGTTCATGGTTCACACGCTCAATCAATCAACAGTGCAAGCATTTTTATTCTTGCAACAGGCATAATCATGGCACTTAATTGATAAGCAGTGAGGACAGACATATAGAGAATATATGCAAGAAAACCCACTATCAAAGGAAGGTGCCATATTCTCCTCCTTACATTCCTTTGACCATGAGCAGAATCAGCAGGCACTTTACTTCTGTCTTTGTATAAAGCTGACTGCGAGATGAGAAACAGTGTAGAGCCTACTACTTTGGGAGTTTATCTCTTTGGTCAGAAAATAGCACAGAACTCCCAGTATAATATAAATATGTTTTTGAATGGCAGAAAAGGAGATATGGGAAATATACCACATGATATTTCCTTAATGGTTATAGCAAATACTCCCTGCATGATTACCAGCAGGTCTCAGAGAGGATGTGTCCTCTTCAGTGTGGTTAACACAGTGTTATGGTGAAGAACTGGGGATTGTTTTAACGGCTGCCATAGCAACTAACTAATTAATATCAAAAAGAAGAACCAATAAACCATTCTGAAAAAGCTAATTCTTTTAGGTAAATGTCCTCTGTTATCTAATTCATCCAAAATTAAGTAATTCAACTCAGTTACCTAAGCACACGTTTCTTTTAAACCAGATTTACAATCATTTTGTCTTGAACCATACATCAAGAAGCTATATTGCTCATGTCAATGTTCTATGGATTCTTAACGTAACTGTTATCATTTGGTTCTGTTTAGTCTTAATAGATGAGGTGAGTATTTGGTTGTCCCTGCTTACAAAACCATCTGGGCCATATGTATTGTGTCACTGTCCTATGAGAAAATATTTGAGCCCAATTTGTCTTCCTGTTTGTCTATGAGCTAAAGTGGTTCAAAATTTACAGTCTGTGGATTATCTTGACCATACTTTGCCCAGAGCCTCCAGTTAGGCATGTCTCCTTGTCTGGCTCCTAACTTTCATAAAGAGGTGACGGTTTTCCCTCGTGTCAGAGATTTTGCTCAGCTAACAGACAGAGGATAAGCTATACAAGGTAACAGACGAGATCAAATTGCAAACCCCTGCTACTTGCCAAGGCTAATAACCTTGAATTCTTTGTTCCTCAGTAGAAGATTGAAGAATATGCAATCCATCTATTCCTTTAGCTATTCAAAAATCTTTACCAGATTAAGTCCGATAAACAAATTATGTAATAGGATAACGTCATATTGGTTCCTAGTTAAATTTGTTTTTTCTGGATGTGCATTAACTATCTCTCATCAGCATATATTGAGGAACAATATGAAAAAGAACCCTGTAAATCTCAGCACTATATTTGCTCTCAGGATGATGTGAAATAAACACATTATCTCTTATACCACCCATAACCTCTTTAAGAGGACCCACAGGATAAATTTTTCATAGGTCTTAGTGCTGGAAGGAACTGTGTTTCCCCCCAGGCAATTGGATTTGTTTTTCTTTTATGAAACAGGGACCTAGTAATGTTCCTGTCTTGGTGTAGGTTGCTAGACAGCTTTTAGCCAAATCTGGTGGCTCACAGATTCACATTAAATTACTCTGTGCATTTTTTTTCTTATTACAAAAGGAAAAACATAGTTATTGAGAAAAAATTGAAACTTCTGATAAGAAAAAAAAACATAAAAATTACTTGTACTCTCACTACTCCAAGATGGTCACTATTAACACTTTGTTACATGTCTTAAAATTTTATTTCTATGTGCATGTCTTTTATTCTTTCTTACAAAAATGGAATAATACCACATACCACTTTGTAACATGCTCTTTTACTTAATAATATATTGTGAACAAAATTTTTATTATTAAATGTTCTTCTACAACATTTACATTGACTGTTGAGAATAAACATCCGTAGATGTACCAACATCTATTCAACCATTACCATATACTAGTTGAATAGTTATGCTCTTTCCATGTATATATTATAAATGTTCTGATGAATATCTTCATACCAGTGTCTTTACAATAATCTTTTACAATAACCTCTATTTTCTTAAGAATAAATTCCTACAATTAAAATGATTGGGTCAAAATCCAGAAAAATTATAAGGTTATTGTTAGGAATTAAGAAATTGCTCTTTGACAAGTAGGTAAATAAATTGAATCACTTAAAAAAAAAGAAAACAGGGGCTTCCCTGGTGGCGCAGTGGTTGGGAGTCCGCCTGCCGATGCAGGGGACGCGGGTTCGTGTCCCGGTCCGGGAGGATCCCGCGTGCTGCGGAGCGGCTGGGCCCGTGGGCCATGGCCGCTGGGCCTGCGCGTCCGGAGCCTGTGCTCCGCAACGGAAGAGGCCGCAGTAGTGAGAGGCCTGTGTACCGCAAAAAAAAAAGAAAACAGAAAGAAAGAAATTGCTCTTTGGAAAGCCTGTGCTAGTTTTGGTCCAACCAGCAGTTTTGTTAAATGACACATTATGTCAGTTACAGATGCCTGTCTATATTGTTTAACAATTCACACACGTGTGCACACACAGCACAGACACTCACAGAAACAGCTTCTCTGTGATTGTTGCTGGGCCTAATTTAACAGATACGAATGGGGTAGCCACCAGCTTACCATGACTCCTGAGACTGGCCCCCCAGGGATGGGCCCAGTTTTCATGTCTCTGTTCAATGATCCTGCCCAAAGCTATTTAAGCTAAGGGTGGACATTTGATCCAAGTTAGGCCATTTTACTATTTCTCTTTGTGAAATTTCACAAGAAAAGAGGAGACATAGAAACTGGAAATTGTTAGGCTTAACCCATTAATTGAAGGTCCCAGTGAGAATATTCACAAATTCCTGCTGTTGAAATTCTAACAGCTACAATGACATTTACCTTTCTGAGATACAGTTTTCATCAATATCAGCTCAGGTTAAAATGGCCGATGAATAATGATTAAAATAGTAATAAAACTAACATTTATTAGATGCTTACAATGAAACAAACGACATTCTAAGAGCTTTATCTTATTAATTCCCTCAATCTCTACAACAATCTTGTGAGGTTGACAATATAGATATTTGATTTTAAAGATGAGAAAACTGAAGCAAAGAGTAGGTAAGTGATTTGCCCACTTGCCCAAGGTCAGGTAGCTCATATGTGGCAGGGTTGCAATTTTGAGCCAGAATAGTTTGGTTGTTCTTACTTATTCCACTGCAGCGGCCACCACTCCTCGGGAAGTCCCAGAAACCTCATGTCACCACACGCAGGACCATGCTGTCACCACCACTGGAGTGGACAGTCCATAGACAGATACATCTTGTTAATCCAAGGCTACTTGTGACCCCAGAGATCAGCAAACTGGATTTGGGGAGGCTTCTTGACAGATTCAGCTGGAGGTCACCGGAGGAACATCACCTGGAACAGGAAGGTGCCTCCTGCTCTACCACACAAGTCTATATCCTCGCTCTGTGGCTAAACAGAAGCTGAATGTGGTTGCTTTTACCTGGAATCTTACAGTGTATTTACTGTCACTGATCCAGGGAGGGGGGTGGTTTAGACCTCGAGGTTGGGAGGTCATTATTGTTGTTGTTGTTGTTGTTATATCAGAAGGTCCTCACCTGGAAAGCAAGAGCTTGGAAGAGAGTCAGAGACATCACCAAGCCAAGGTGCAAAAAATAGGTCGTCCTACGCAATTACAACTTGTAATATCACCAGGTTTAAAACATACTTATTGAGTTGACAGGAAATAAGGTGTCAGATTGTTGTTTCTACTTGCATACCTTGTACTGTGATTACTTTAATTATTGAGATCTTTTGAGATACTTTCAGGAGCAAACTTGACATTCCTGGATGGAGACTACACAGGGATAGATTGGACTGCGACGATGATTTCTCTAATAATGACTTCCTATGATAGGTCCACACTGACTTGATTAAAAATACTGTCACACTGAGAATGAGAAAACCAGAATTTCTCTAATTTTACAACCCCTCTCCAATTTTAGAGTTGCTACGTCCCCTCAAATTCCTTACAAATAGTCTGGGAGTCCCCAGACGGGGGGGTCTTACTTCTCCACAGCATCAGCTTGCTTGATATCATTACCTTGGTATCAGCTACCCTGCTGATGTCCCTGATGGCACCATTGCTGCTGCGGACACCAGCTAAAGGCGCCTGTGCCACAGCTAATCCCCACCAAGCCTGTGCAGTGGCCGCCAGTGCCTGCTCTCCCAGCACTCTGAAGAGAATGCTGCTTCCTATTCCTGCAGGAGCTGCCAGCACCAGAGCCCACTACTCCCTGGAACATCCACTGGCCCTCAGAGTGAAGGCACATAGGCCTCTTGGATTAGTTACTTCCCACATTGCAGCTACCTCAGCTTGAGAATAATGTACCAGGTGGCATCCAAGGTCACCTTCCTTTTCACTCTTGGACCATCATCTATGAACCAGTTTTGTTCACCCCATTTGTCTTCCTCCAGGGTGTATTCTTCCCTGGAGACTCATGATCTCTCATGTAAATAGTCACCTCCTCTACCAGACATTCCCGACACACCTGAATACATGGGTAAACATTGATTAGGCCCAGACTGGGATTCTTTCTGTTGTATCTATTATCATTATTGTTATTATTCTATCATTATCATCATTATGTTAATGATGATGATGATGGTGATGGTGATGATGATGAACTGGGGTCCATTAGTGACACTTACCATATATCAGACCATATTTTGAGGGAAAATTAGAAGCACTCACTTCTTTTACCTCATTCATCCAATATAAAAACATTTCTAAAAGATCTCCACTATTTAATAAGCCTAGCACAGCACTTTTCTTCTTTAAAATAAACCTAATCAATGTTACTATACTATGTAGTCTAGTACATAATTGACGTACTAGGAAAAAGATATGTGTAGGAAGCCTAGCACTGAATTTTTCTTCCTGCTCACACATAACTGACGTTGCATATTAGAAAAGTAAGAGGAAAAGAAGCTTCAGAACATCCTCTCTGTAGGATATCTGGCTTAGGAGGTCTGGGTTCTAAATACACTTCATCCTTTAATTCACTGCGTGCATTTGGAAAAAGCTCAGAACCACTCCAGATCTCAGGTTCCTTTTTAATAAAATAATAATAATGCAGATTGTTTTGAGAAACAAAAGTGACTACTTAACAAAAAATAATTTTCATTCTATCTTTCATTATTCCCCAAGAATTGTTAAGAACATTATATTAAATGTCAGTTTCAGAAAGTTGCTGTCAAGGTTATGAGTACGTGACTGGCAGACGAATATATCAACTGAGAGAGAGAGAGATAAATATTAACAAGATTTTTAAAGGGAAAGCTCAGAATGTCTCCTCACCAGTGTGGTACTGATAAAGAAAACTTAGATACAGCAATGAGCAAAAGATTTTCCCCTCTCTCTCTGGATATCTATGTATCTACCTACCTATCTAGCCAGCCAGCCAGCCAGTTATCTGTCTTAGTTTGCTGTGTATTCCCCACAACCACACCACCACAGTCACCTTGAATGCATGACTAGGGGGCAGTAACTAAAGCTACAAGAGCAGTAGAAATAAGTGAGAGACATCAATAAAGGGAAGTCACTGTCCTGTTTTTCCTCTTCACCTCACCTATCTGACCCAGCTCTGTTCTACTCCTACAGATGCTTATATATCACAGACAAGAGTCTCCTGACAGCAATAATTACCAGGATGAAACATTTTAATTTAGTTTAGATACTATTTTAAAGGAATTGGGAAAGTTGATATTTGTCCAAGGCAACTGGTTCTTTTTCTTTTAAAACTTTGTATATTGAGAAGAATATGTTAGGCACTACGTTTAGAACTGTGGAGGAAAAAAAAAACAGATGGATCAGATATAGCTTCTTCCCTCAAAAAATTAATACTTGAGAATGTACTGGAGAATAGGATTTACACATCTGTAAGAATGCATATATGGGGGGGAACTATTGCTACATAACAAATTACTCCCAAACTTAGTAGCTTAAAATAACAAACCTTTATTATCTCACAGTTTCTGTGGATCAAGAATTTGGGGAGTCGCTTGGAGCAAATAAATTCCTCCTAAAAGGGGTTGGAGGACGGGTGGGGAGTTTTGTCTTGCTCAAGCTGAGCACCTGGAACTTAGTAGTTAAAAAAAAAAAAAAAGAATTTGGGAGTGGCTTAGCTGGGTAGTTCTGACCCAGGGTCACTCATGAGGCTGAAGTCAGGATGTCAGCTGGGGCTACAGTCATCTGAAAGCTTGACTAGGGGGCAAGATTTGCTTCCATGATGGCTCACTCACATGGCTGATAGCAGGAAGCCTCATTTCCTTGACAGAGGGGACTCTCGTAGAGCTGCTTGAGCATCCTTACAATACAGAGGCTCCTCTCCCCAGAGCAAGTGATCTGAGAAAAGGAAAGGTGGAGGCTGCAATGTCCTTTATGGCCTCCCTTGGGCAGTCACACACCATCATTTCCAAAATGTCCTGTTGGTTTCACAGGTCAGCTGTATTTAATGTGGGAGGAGACTACATACAGGCATAAACACTAGGAGGCAGGGACCACTGGAGGCCACCCTGGAGGTTGGGAGTCTGGAGTCTCCCTAGTCTCACGAACCTGCAGGTCAAGGTCACATGGATATTTCAGACTTCACCAGCTCTTGCCCCACTCACTGACTAAACATTTCAAACTCTTAAAGTCTCCTTTCTTCCTCAGCATTTCTGGGAGTTCCTAGAGAGAATGCCACACTGCCATGTGACATCATGCTCCTGCCTAGGGCTGCGGCTGCATTGCTCCACCAGGCATTGCCAATGAGGAAATGGAGCCCTCGGTGCCAACCAGGCAGCATTTGTTTCAAAATCAAGGGGTATCCTCTCTACTCAGAATCTTTCTTACTGGGTCAAGGCCATCACTCTTGACTCCTTCTCTTCCAGAAGACTCCTCAACCCTCATGCAAATAGACCTGTCTCACCATTCACCTAGCAGGCCCAGATATGTCTGTATTCCACTTGGAGTCAGCATTTCTACCCTAGGCTACCCATTATGACCTGATATATTTATAGGAATAAAACAGAAAGTTTAAAATGCCATAAGATGGAAGAACATTTTGATACATTTGCTGAGTCTCAGTCCAAGACGTTATCTTTTTACTAGGTAAATTTCCATCACCACTACTCTTGTGACTAGGTCAAATGAAGTCCAAAGTCCAGCCCATCAATCACTGGGTGCTAACCTGTAGTGATAAACCCCGTAGCAACACACGGGTGGATGAACAAACAGGTCAACAGCCACTTTAGTTTAATGACTACGGAAATGCAGCCTAGATTTAACCCAGAAGCTGGCTCTGAACACTCTAATTCAAGGGAAGGCCAAAAATAAAGTTTAAGGGCTACTGCATTAAACTCATCTTTATTTTTATTCTCTCCCCTTATCCACTATGAAAAAAAACTACATTTTTAGTCATCTACTTAGGTATTCCTCAATAAAGCCTGAACTTGAGCAGAAAGATGGAGTGAACTGCATGGAACAGTACCTTGACACCAGAGCCCTTAACAGAAAGAGTCCCACATTGGTCCTTCTGTCCCTGATCAAAAGCTCATTGCCTTAAGTCAGAGTTTCTGTCACCAAAGAAGCCAGAAAACATCCAGAATAGAAGTAAAATGGCTCCACATGTTCATTTATAAAATAAGGAATAAATTATACAGTAGACATCCAAGGCAGACAATTATAAACGAGGCAGGTTCCCATTTGATTTTTAAAAATTTACATAGTAGAAATTCTCATTGATGGGACTAGTTGAGAATGTGAATTCATGCATTCAGAATTGGAAAGTGTGAATATTCAGCATTATCATGGCAGAAGTCTAGCTTTGCTTGGCAAGGCTTTTTCATAGCAATAATAAAAGTAAATTGTGCTACTAAGACTTTCAGTCAGAAATGTTTCAATCCATTCAGTGGTCTAAGGATCACATCAAACTGTTAACTCCCTGGGAACAGATGTGGGATGTATTCCTTTTCCATCGTTGTCATAACAAATCACCACAAATTTAGCAGCTTAACACAACACCCATTTTATTACCTCACAGTTCTGTAGGTCAAGGTCCAGTTACAGTCTGACTCAGCTGGTTCCCCTGGTTAGAATTAGCACAAGACTGATATCAAGGTGTTGGCAGGCCTGAGTTATTTTCTGGAAACTCTGGGATGAATACACTTCCAAGCTCATTCAAGTTGTTGGCTGGACTCAATCACTTACAGTTGTAGGACTGAGGCACCCATTTCTTTGCTGGCTGATAGCCAGGAACTGGTACTAGCTCCTAGAGATCTCTCTCTCTCTGGTCCTCCTTAAACAATAACCTTCCCCATCATCCAATCGGTTGAATTCCCTTCTGCCCACAGATGGAAGAAAGCTCTGCTTTTAAGGGTTCATGTAATTACATTGGGCCCACCTGGATAATCCAGGGTACTCTCCCTATCTTAAAGTCAGCTGAATAGTGACCTCAATTACATTTGCAAAGGCTCTTTGCAAATAAGGTAACATATTCACCGGTGTGACATCAGAGAGTAAAGGTCATGGGGCTGAAACTTCATCTATCCCATGGGGGAAGAATGTGGAGGGGGAATGTTCCCTTTGTAATAAATACTTCTCTATTGCTCGGACTTTTTTCCTTACTTCAAGCAAAGGTTAGTTTTGTCATCTTATAAGCTTTCTTTTAAAAATATTTAACAATCATCTATTTTCAAGAGCACTCAATTTTTTCAGACTCCCTTATTCACAAATAATATAAACTGTATCCTTATCTGATAGCCATCATTGTTTGGCCTAGTTTGATTTAAGATGGGAACTTTAAAGTTAAAAATTACATCTCTGAAGGTTTTTACAAAGAAATTTCTTTTCCCAAAGGTATATCACTGGAATCACTTACAGAATTGAAAATATATCTCCAAATGTGATCAAACTTGATTTATGAAAGAAAAAAGTGTTATGTAACTAATTAAACAATCAAGATTTTAAAACATGCCTTATGTACTCTCAGCACTAAGCACTGTGAGAAGCACAGAAGACAGAAACGGTCCCCATGGCACGTGAAATCTCATTGGGAAGACAAAGATAAGAAACACAAGATAATAACAGCATACTCTCCTGTGTTATGTACAATGTGTACCTTTGGAGGTCAGAAGAAGAGACTGTCACTGACAAGGGGGGGATGTGTCCTAAGGGAGGGGGAACTTGAGCTTGGCAGTAATGTTCTGTCTTTTTGAACCCTATCCATCTACTCCTCCTTCCCAAATAGGAAGTCTGGTTTGAGCCTAGCAACCTAAATCCCTAAGGGAGGGAGCAGCTGCTGGGTCACTGTGTTCCAACCTCCTCTTATCACGCTAGTGCAAATTCTTCAGGGCTCTGACACAGACAGCTGCAGAGGCAACCCATGCAAATTACAATGGACTCTGCTATCCCAGGTCAAAAAAATCAGAAGTTATCATAATAAACTTAATTCCTGTTCCACGTGTTATTTAGCACTTGGGGATAAAATGGAAATATGCAGGATTAGGAGCAGCAGCTAAAATGGTCCACAGCCAAATATTATAATTCTATTCTACTCTATTATAACCTTTAAAATACCATCACTTTGGCCTTCAGCTCTCCTAAACTGACTTAGGACTTTGGCAGTGCATAAAAGTTGTTAGTGCACTGCTTTTCTTTTCACAACATAATTAGAATTCCCTCATTTCCTGGGAATATTTATCCATCAGTTTAAAGTAATTTCCCCAGAATGTTAAAAGTCTGTCTCAGACAATGTCCATCTCTCCTCACTAGTTATCAAAACAGATAATTTGACTTGGATTAAAAACACTGTTTATCATGACCCATCCCAGAAGAGGGTATCAGCCGAAGTCGTATACATCAATGCCTGCTGTTCTCAACCCTGGTACATTTGCCAAAATTCTGAATACATTTAGTAACATTACACAGAGTGCCTCTTAGACAAGGCTATCTGTGCTGCTCAAGGAGGCTGGAAGCTGAAACCAAAACATGTTGGATGTTTAGTCCTGTCAGAGTATTACTGTTAATAACAACACTCTGATTACATTAATAAATAATAAAATATTTTCTCTTTTTATAGCCCTCTGCCGTTTATAGACTACTCCATGCACTTTACATAATAATATGCAGCACAGCAGTTGTATTTTCTAGCAGCTGCATGGCATAGTGGAAAGAGCAATAGTTTTGAAGTCAGACATTAACTAGGCTCAAAAGTAACCTAAGTCTTTTACCAGCTATGAGACAGTGGGCTACCTTCTCTGAGCCTTACTTTCTCATTAGTAATATGGGACTAGAAATATTTATTTCTCAGGTAAATATTACTAAACTGAAGAACTGAAATAAATTAATATAGAGAGCAAGAATTTAATAAGTGATACTGTGATTTCCCTATTATAGGATAAGGACACTGAAACTCAAGTATCGAATTATTTATCCAAAATTTTACAACAAATAAATGGAGGATTCTAGGGCAGAATTTAGATTGTTTTGGGTACCCCTGGTTAAATGAGGTGCATACCATACATACATGTGTTCTCTCACATGCCAGGGAAGTAAATAGGAGAGAGAGATGGGCAGATTGAAATCTGGTGTCAATATCCATTTCCTTACTCCCAACATCAGGAAAATTGCAGAATCACTAACACATAGAATTTCTACAAGGAGCCATGAACCAGGATGTAGTCAAGGGGCTGATCTTTGAGGCCATTCCACAGCTAGACAAAACACTTTCAGTACAGGACTCTTAAGTAACTAAGATGGTTCAGAGAATCATCTCAAGGCAGAGAACCAAAGCATCCTTCCCAAGTGGCAAAATTAACTCCCCTCCACAAATGGGTCCCCTCCTGGGACCTGATGTGAGAAAAAAAAAAATCAGGAAATCAGGGAGAAAAAGAAGCTACTTAGAGACCTAATGTAAGCTCTTTTTCAGGAACTGTGAAGCATGCAATGCCATCATAATGTAAAATGCATTAAACTGTCAGAATGAAGATACTGTCTTCAATCATGTGAAGTCCCTCAAGATTTCCATGGTAAATTTTGCATTAAGAAATCTCCTGATCCTTCACCACCACCCTTCAAAAAAGTTGCCTTAGAAAGGAGAACACGTTGAAATATTTTAATAAAATGTGTGATTCATGAACATACACCAAGTAAAACTGTGAAACATTTTGCTAAGTTAATAGATTTAAACCCAAAATTCCATGGGTATTCCAAAAGTACTTCCCTAAGTAATCCCATAAGTAGTATTAATTAAACATTATTTTGCTTAATTCAAAAAATTAATCAAAAGTCTAGTGACTAGGTGTTGATAATCAATCGTTAGGATTTTCCTCTTTCAGGCCCAGTGCTGAGTTATTGGGTAAAATTGATCATTTAAGAAGGCTATGCAAATATCCTTAGGAATACGTACAAGTCTCAATCAGATATTTTGGAATTTGATAAATATATTTTTCCCTTTGAGGCTGAAAAGGCACTGATAACCGCTGTTTAGAAAGTTCTAATTTTAGATCTCATGGCATTTTAAAATGTAGAGACTCTTCCTTTATTAGTAAATGATTTACAGATAAAAAGCAGATGTTCTGCCTTCATAGACACAATGAAAACAACTGAGTAATGTCTTCTTCTCCTTTTCTTCCCTTCCTCTTCTTTGTAGTCTTTTCTAGTCCAGAAGCATGATTATGAGAACTTGAGACCTAAAAATTAAACTGAAATCTCAGGTTTCATGAACTTGAATTCCCACACTCTCTCCTGCCTCTGGTTTCCAGTCCTCTTAAAGGGCTCTATCTTCTACGGATGATGACAGAAAAATCACTCATAATTGCTGAGCCACAGGGAACCATATTGAAGGATCCAAACAGATCCTTTGTCAACTATAGGGAATCCCAAGAATATTGGGTTCAATGACCATTTTTCAAACTTTATAGATTTTGCATTCGTAATCAATTCACAATGTCTAGATTTTGCCTCATGTCTACAAAGTATCCCCCACCCTTTATTAATAAGAGCTTATTTTAAAAGATGGAAAAAAATAACCTGTTGTCTAGAACCTAAAGAAAATCTGAAAAGACTAAAAGAAAATTATACATGTATTTATTGAGAAGTAAACCATTCAGTCTTAAATATTTCAATAGATTTTTGTTAGAATCAAGAGGTAATTAATTAGGAGTTTTGAGTTTTGCCTAAATGCCCAGCAATATAACTTATATTTATAGAAAAATATACTGTATCATCTTCTGAAGTCAACAGGCCTAATTATTTGGGGTATTGTTGAACAAAACAAGAATAACTATAAGAACAGGAATCATATTAATGAGCATAAAAAAGATATTCATAGTTTGCAAGTCAAATAAATTATCTGCAGTCCATAAACGGAAATATATTAAATTTTTAAAAAATTTGAGCATTTTTTAAAACAGTAAAAGCCTGTGTAAGTGAAGTCTTAGAACCCCAATAATTAAAGCAATTAAAAGTCCAGATGTGTTAATTAAAGTGGGCCCCAGTGTGAAACTCTCTATCTCCTCATCCCCTAAGATCGCTCCTGAAGCACCTCTGTTATTCAGATGGTTTGGGACATGGTTCTGTTTTGTCCACATCACTTAGCAGCATTCAAATCTGGATAAGATTTCAGCTAGTGAATTTCTGCTACCACTGTTCTGTTTGTTTGTTTGTTTCCCTTAATCTCTCCTAAACTGACTGATTCACGATCTGGCAATGCAAAAAGATTGTTACTCCCTTGCTGTTCTTTTCCCACCATAACTGTTTTTAAATCATGTGCAGTAAAGTCCCTTAATCTAATCTTTCTGGCCCTCAGTTTCATTTGTGGTTTCTAGATAATTTCAGAGTTTACTTCTATATATTTTTTGAATTTTATTTATTTATTATACAGCAGGTTCTTATTAGTCATCCATTTTATACACATCAGTATATACATGTCAATCCCAATCACCCAATTCATCACACCACCACCCCCTCCCCCCCGCCTCTTTTCCCCCTTGGTGTCCATACATTTGTTCTCTACATCTGTGTCTCAATTTCTGCCCTGCAAACCGGTTCCTCTGTAGCATTTTCTAGGTTCCAAATATATGCGTTAATACGCAGTATTTGTTTTTCTCTTTCTGACTTACTTCACTCTGTATGACAGTCTCTAGATCCATCCACATCTCTACAAATGACCCAATTTAGTTCCTTTTTATGGCTGAGTAATATTCCATTGCATATATGTACCACAACTTCTTTATCCATTCCTCCGTCGATAGGCATTTAGGTTGCTTCCATGACCTGGCTATTGTAAATAGTGCTGCAATGAACATGGGGGTGCGTGTGTCTTTTTGAATTATGGTTTTCTCTGGGTATATGCCCAGTAGTGGAATTGCTGGATCATATGGTAATTCTATTTTTAGTTCCTTAAGGAACCTCCATACTGTTCTCCATAGTGGCTGTATCAATTTACATTCCCACCAACAGTGCAAGAGGGTTC
Organism: Mesoplodon mirus; assembly: GCF_964341445.2. Lineage (NCBI taxonomy): Eukaryota > Metazoa > Chordata > Mammalia > Artiodactyla > Ziphiidae > Mesoplodon > Mesoplodon mirus. Next base: position 67,771,459 of record NC_138984.1, read on the forward strand.
CCTTTTCTCCACACCCTCTCCAGCATTTGCTGTTTGTAGATTTTCTGATGATGCCCATTCTAACTGGTGTGAGGTGATACCTCACTGTAATTTTGATGTGCATTTCTCTAATAATTAGTGATGTTGAGCAGCTTTTCATGTGCTTCTTGGCCATCTGTATGTCTTCTTTGGAGAAATGTCTATTTAGGTCTTCTGCCCATTTTTGGATTGGGTTGTTTGTTTCTTTAATATTGAGCTGCATGAGCTGTTTATATATTTTGGAGATTAATCTAATCTTTCTGGCCCTCAGTTTCATTTGTGGTTTCTAGATAATTTCAGAGTTTACTTCTAAAAGTCAGACTTTATTCTTGAAGTTCAAGTTTTCCTTCCTGTCTCTTACTTCAAAGACACATATAATGTTTAAGAAACTCAACACTAATAGAATTATACTATTTTTAGTGTAGGCCCACAAAACTGATGACTCTTACAACTAAGTTGCTATTAGACCAGATAATGACCCACTCCAATATATTGAACATACATATATTGAATATATATATATACATATATGTATATGTATATATATATATCCTGGTTTAGGAACTTGGATGGTGCTAATATCCTCTAGCCTTGATTGAGAAGCCCAAACAGAAAGGTAGGAAGAAAGTGTCTCCCTAAGTACACTGATTTTAAATAACACCTTGAACTTTTAAAAAAAATGTATTCATGCCATCAGAGTGAAAATTATGCTGATATTTATGTTTCAAATACCTGTCTACAAATACTCCACAAGCAAACAATGGCTGTTTCCCTATGCCAGAAGAGCAAATCAAAGCCACTGAAAGAGGTAGCATTGCCTCCCTACTTCCCCACTCCAACCTGAATGATGCTTCCCTTAAACCTAAAGCTAGGTGAGTCAGGTGGGGATGTCCTCACGAGGAACATGATCAATCTTAATATACCAAAGAGTGGTCATTTCAAACCTTTGTCTGGGTATTTGTGTAGCCTTCAATGTAATGGACTCAGTTTCTCGTACATTTCTTAAGGAGGAGATTCAAGGGCCTAACCTGGACCTGGAGGATGAAAAAATCCAGGTTCAGGGAGAAATCACTCCTGAATCTGACAGGCATAATTCAGGAATCTGTGCAGGTTAGGTTTTGCTTCATGGAATACTTTTCTGCTTACCACAGACCCAAACACTACTGTTTTTGAGAAATAATATTTGTTTGAGGAGTCAGTAATTTTATGCAGACTCATTCTATTCAATAGTGGCTGACTGGATGACCAGGAGGAATTCTTATTGTCATTTCCCTCTGGCATAGATATTAGAAGGGAACCAGACTGGGAGCTTCTAAATCCACTTGATGTTTCTACTAAACCAAGATTGCCAAGGCTCATCTTAGACTTTCCTGCCAAGCCTGCTCAGATCCCAATAACTGGATGTTACTGAAGACTTGAAATCTCAAAGGTTAGGGATGTGGACTGCTGGGAACTACTGGGTCCTGCTACCAGATGAGGAAAAGAGAAGGATCCAGGGCAACACTGAGCCTAACAGTAAGCAAAGATACATCCTGTAGAGTTTTTAAGAAGGAGGCATTCTTCCTTATAAGAAGGTGGACATACAAGCAAGGAGCAAGATAGGAACTGGGGCGTTTGCTTGAGACAACAAGCAGAAAGCATTTAAATGCCTGTATGGTTTTCCCTTGGATGATAGAAACTCATTTGAGGCACATAATTAAAAATTTTCTCCTCCTATGATGTAGTTCCTTTTAGTTTTCCCAACATGTTAATCAGGTTGTATATACCTATACAGCATGCATTTGGGAGGGTGAAAAACTAAGGAACAGGACAGGAAAAGGAACTATGGTCTGGCTTGGATCACCCTTCTGCTGATGCTTATGCAGAGGGAGGGACTTGCTGAGAGGACTATAGTCCAAGAGTCCAAGACAGTGATCAAGAGCAAAGCAAATGGAGGACGACAGTGGAACTGGGACCAGCTAGGTAGAACTGGCCTTGAAGAAGCAGATATAGCAGATGACTCAAGAGATAAACTGAAATTAACTCTCCTTTTCCCAAATATGTGAGAAAAGGCACCATTAAAGAGAGAAACTGACATACGGAATGGCAGAAGCTTAGACACTGGGTAGGTTGGGGTTGGGAACCTTGAGGTAGAAGGCTTTGTACCTGCCATGAGCAATCAAATGAAATTTCTACCCCAGCTTTTTAACACATATTCTAAGGTCACAGCTGTACAAAAATACCACAAAATAGAAAGTGTCCTTTGGGAACAGAGAAGGAATTGCTAGTTTATTAATGAAAAATTAAACTTTCTTTGTTATAGGTTTCTTGGAGGCTGACCAACTGATTTCATCTAGGTGTATAGGCGAGAAAACATGAATAACAGCAGAAAAATTCATTTTACCAAGGCAGCCTCTATAACCTAAACACATATATTAGGTTTGAAAAACGACCAACTGCTATAACCTTATTTAGCATGCAGACAACATCTAAGTTGGAAAGATATGATTGCAAACCCTATAAAAAGCTTTGGGTTATTTCCCCCTCCAGTTTGGCAAAAAATAGTAGGAATAAGTCTTCCTACTTATAGGCACCATAATTATGAATTATGTCCTGATGACCACAGGATGAAATCAAACAAGTGCCTCACTGACAGACCCCCAGACATTCCCCTCTGTATCTGCTTGAAGACCAGCTCCAATAACATATGCATTTGTTTGAAATTGTCCTTGGAGCCTGAGTTCAGCTACTTTTCACCAAGCTATTTAAAATAAATTACATGGTCTAAATGGATATTGAATCCTTTAAGGACAAATGCACCGTATGAATACAAACACAGCATAGAGCTAGGAGAAAATTCTATTGGGTTAAGGGATAATGCAAATCCTGCAATAAGAACAGAGAAGCACAAGAGCCATGGGCATTGCCGTCAGAAGAAACCACAGAGGACTCTAGGGGGAGGTTGAAGGTGGTGACACAACACCCTGTAAAGCCGCTACCTTGACTGCCACACAGAGGCCACATGTGTTCTGCACACCTAAGCATTCCAGAAGTGGGACTGGTGAAACCCACAAGATTAATGAAACCAGGCTCAAAAGAAACTTTGGGCTTCTTCAAAGATGAGTTATTTACAAGTGCCCAGCTATTATCATTCCCAGAGAAGGACAGCAAACTGTCGACATTTTTTTAATGTTAAAAAAGCATAGGGAAAGGGAAAATCTAGGAGGAATTGTTGTATAGGATGATTACCATGAGATTATAAAAATAAATGAGCTCTAGCATCTGAAATCACCTAATGTAGCAAAGACGTCTGGAAGCTCACAAAGATGTGTTTCCTCTTCCTCTGAACATACAGCTAACCTACATTTCCTGGCCTCCCAAGAGTTGGGTGCAACCATTTTCTGAGTTCTGGTCAAAAAATGTGAGCAGGGCCTCCCTGGTGGCGCAGTGGTTGAGAGTCCGCCTGCCGATGCAGGGGATACGGGTTCGTGCCCCGGTCTGGGAGGATCCCACATGCCGCGGAGCGGCTGGGCCCGTGAGCCATGGCCGCTGAGCCTGTGCGTCCGGAGCCTGTGCTCCGCAACGGGAGAGGCCACAGCAGTGAGAGGCCCGCGTACAGCAAAAAAAAAAAAAAAAAAAAAAAAAAAAAAAAAAAATGTGAGCAGATGTGATATATGTCACTTGCAAGCCTGCCCCACAGAAACCCCCATGTGCTTCATGCTCTTTTCTCTTTTACCGGCTAGATGCAGTTGATGATGAAGCCCTATAGATCCTTGCTTCTCAGAGTCTGGTCCATGAATCAGCAGCATTGGCATCACTTGGCACTTGTTAGAATGCAAAATCGTAGGTGCCATCCCAGGCCTCCTGAAACAGAATCTGCATTTAACAAGCTCCCTGGGTGATACATGTATGCATTCAAGTTTGAAACACAAGAGTCTAGACTGGAAAATGGTACATCTGCAAGATGAAAAGAGCATGAACCCCTGAATTGTCACATGGAGGAAAAGTCACAGACTGACTAGAAATATCTGCCTTGCATTCACGAAAGACTGGGAGATAAACTATGTATGAACCACTATTTTTTTTTTTTGCTTCTATTTTTTAACACAGATGAGCTTACTCTGACAAATACAACAAAACACAGCTACTCCTAAACCATCCTGAGCCTGCGTTCTGTCCTTTTGAAACTTGGAATATCAACAAAACCTTTAGAAGCAGCTTGAACTAACCAAGAGGCTATTTTATCACATGACAAATCTCTGCATGGCTTCAAACGTAGGGTGCTCCAGGGTTTTTTATACTAGTAAATGAGTTGTGTAAAACAAAGGTAGAATTTTTCAACCTCCATCTATTTCCAGGTCAAGATTTCCTTCCTTCCATTTTTCCATAATGTTATCAAGTCCTTTTTAAAAGGTCCAGTGTCGGCTTCAGTATCCCTGCTGGCTTTGAGCATTTATCATTTTAAGAATGAAATCATTCTTCCTGGCATATTATGAGCCCTTTTTGTCGGGTAGTTAACTAAACTGGCACCAGTTAACTGTGATCTAAACTTTATATTGACAGATCTGGCAACAGACTGACATTCCTTGCACTAATTTTGGCTGTCCAATCTGAAAAAAAAATATGTTTGAAGTATGATTTATCTTAAGCTGACAGCAATCTTCATCAGGGTGCCAGCCATTGACAGAGTAAGGGAAAGGACCCAGCATAAAATCCTAGCTGAATACGCTTTCAAGGCAGGAAGGAAGAATTTAGAGCCCCTGGTCCTCAAAGTCATAATTTAATTTAATAACCAAGGCTGGAAGGAAAACAAATGTTTCTTACTAAGCCTCACCATCAACATTCTATTTTTCCCTGATACCACACTTGTCTTACCTTGTAAAGCCCAGGATTACCATCCTCAAGTCTTATAATAATACCTGACACACACCAACTATTCCTGCAGCTCAGTAGAAACCCTGAAATGCAATTATAGGAAAAGATCTAATAAACCAAAGATTAGCAACAGAAATGTGAGCACCGTTAACCGGTTTTGGGGGGGAGTTGGTGGGGGGTGGGGGAGGCTGATATGAAAGCCAGAAACTAACCAGCTGAAGGAATAATGACACAGAAGGAACTGACAAAATTGGTAAGATCCGTCAGCATAATGACATTATCTGCATTAATGACAGTATCTGGGTAGCAGCAGAATCATTTGACCATTAGACCCTGAATTGTTACATCTCTCTTTTCCCAATGAAAATGAGATGCCGAAATACTTTCAGACATTAACAAGAAGCTGTATGGAACCATATTAATGTTTCTTAGACCAACCACACTTAATTAACAACCCAAACTTTGTGTTTTTAGAGTATGCCAACATTATATGTAAATACATTAATATGTTGCTATTCACTGTCATCTTTTACTTTTGGCACAGTTTGATAAGAGGTGTATATTTGTGTGTATAAATACTCATGATGAGCAAGATAAAATAGCCCTGGGTTCTGTGCTTAAATCCTTGTATTGGGATTTATGGCAATAAACGAGGTGGAGTGGGGAGGGAAAGGAGTATATATTGCCTAGAAGCTAAAATTATTTCCTAGCGCCATCAAGCCAGAGTGAATAAAGTTCTCCTGGGGAAATGCTGTTCATTCAAATGGGCTGCATTGGACACTATGGTACCATTAAGTGCATACCAAGTAATCATTTACCAAACGGTTAACCTTTGATGCTAAAAAAAAAAAAAGCTGCAGCCTCTTTATCTCTATTTACATTTTTGGTAGCCAAGATGTAAATGTAGGAATGAAAGCACATAAAAGATAAGATACAAACTCATGTACGGTAGGCACCAAGTCAATGTGCTACTGACTCGTTGTTCTCTGCCCTTGGTCCACCTTACTCATTACCTCATGCCACCCACCACCACTGCCCAGCCCATGGGGGTTCATGAGACTCTATTGGTACTTCCAAGGCCTCTCCTCCCAGGCAGCTCTAACTCTCTGCTTCTTCCCTCACCTTCTCTCCTCCATTAAACAAATTTTTCATGTGACCCATTTCTCTCTCCCTCCTCTTGAAGTTGTTTAACCCATGCTTAGTTGTCAGACTTCCTTTAGTGTTTAAAATCAGGTAACATTCATGTAACAGAAATGTCCTGTGTCTTGACCACCCCCACAAAAGTGACTCATAGAAGAATTTAGATATTGTGATGAAGCTGGGAAAGTGATGGGGGAGGGGGGATGCTGAAGGCATAGTTTTGAGTAGACAAGCCTCTCAGAAATTTTCAAATGGCTTGATGAAAGTGGCTACTTTTTCTGCAAGTGTGTAAGATTGTCTTCGCCACCAAGAAAACTTCTATGACTTGAAAAGGCAAGACAAGGGAAGATAAGGCAAAACAAGATAAGTCAAGGGATGGGAAGGGGAGACAGCAATGGCAGATATAAGCTGGGCACTGTGAAAAGTGATGTTATATATTTATTTAATCTCAAATCCCCTACACGATGCCCCTCACCCTCAGTTTTACAGGTGATGTTTCTGAGGTTTAGAGGCATGAAGTAACTTAGCCAAGGTCACAAAGTGGCAGAGCCAAGATTTAAAACCATCTGTCTCGGTCCCAAGTTCATTCATTTCCCTTGGCCCAGTCTGCCCCAGGCACAGCATATTCTGCCCCATCATTCTGTCAGATAAGTGGAAGGGCTCATTTCTTTCTTTTGTCATAAAGGAAATTTTGCCGAGGTCTCACTCTTGGCCACAAAACCTTCCCAAGTATTACCTTTCATAATGCATCTGAACTCTATCATTGCTTTTCCCCACTGTCCAATGCAGAGCACCCTCGTGCTAAAAGGGTGTCTTGACCTATCATCTGCTCTCCTCTTGACTAATGGCAATATTTCAAACTTTGCCCCCTTTAGAAAAACAAGGATTCTCTGTCTGCAGTACGTTGAAGATGGAGCTGATAAACAGGTGGAATTCTCTTTACAGAGGAACGAGAGAAATAGACTGGGGAAACTCTCTGAGTCAAGCTGCAGGTCATTAGTAGCATGACATGCAAGAATTCACATTGAACCTGGCCTCCTCTGACATTAATGCTAATCCTCACCCTGGCCCTGGGGGCTGAGGAGTTGAGAAAGGGAGCGATGTGACGTGATGGATACTGGCAGCTTTGCACTGGGGATGTGAGGAGGGGGAAGGGGGCAGCAAATATAGCCTGTGGGCTCATTCTCCCCACCCCGAAATCCCCCGTTCAGTGCTAGGAAAGGATCTAGGCCTACATATGAAACAAAGTGGCTTTGTTTTGTCATTGTGTTTATTTGTCACATCCAACAAGACTATACACTTAAGGCAGCAGATAAGCTTGAGAAAAATACCTTAGAGCAACCAGGTAAAAGGAGAGGCAGCGCCATGCTGTAGAAGGACAATAAGGCAGGTCTTTGTCATCCAAGTGAGATTGTGCACATGACTGAGATAAAGGAAATGAACACCATCATCTCTAGAGTCTGGTCTGAGCCCTCCCCTCTCGCATTGCTTGAGACAATGAGATATTAGGGGCTAATTATGAGTTAATATCCATCTCCCCACACCCTTGTGGAAGCAGCTGGAGGCATTTCTCTTGCCAGTGATTCTGACTGTTGACTCTCTCCTGCTTCACAACCTCAGCCAAGCCCAGGAAAGCCTTAGTTCATGAGGCATTAAAATGAGCTCCTTATGAGAGGCAAGTGCTGCACTAAGCGCTTCAACACACACCATCTCGTTTCATTGCTGCAGAAACTGCATAATAATTATCATTGTCTCCACTTTAGAGATGAGAATATTGAGGCTCAGGCATACTAAGTGAGCAGCCCGAGGCCAGCAGCAAGTTTGACTTGAGAGTTGAATCTAGATATTCTGACCCCAAGCCAACTGCTCTGAACCTGTGAACCTCGGTTTCTGCTTCTACAAATTCCTCTCAACACACACACACACACACACACATACACACAAACACAGACACAAACACAGAGTGCAGATGGGATATATCTGAAAGCATGAGGCAGAAGAAGTATGTTTGGGGAATGCAGTGAAGGCCTGTTCCTAGTTCTACCGAAGGAAAAAAAAAATGTACAGGGACATAGGAGTTTGCTTCAAATCTGGCAAAATCAAGTTCAAGTTCGAGTGCTAGATCCCAGCTTCTGCTAAGGAAGAGATGGAGCCACGAGACAGCGGTGGGCAGCTTTGCAACTGAGAATAAAATAAGCTGCTGGGCCCTCCGTGGTATGGAAGATTCCGGAGGAAAAAGCCCTCCCTGGGACCTTGCTCATGTTCTGTAGCCGTCCTCTGAGCCAACCCAGTAGATAGAGATATGGTGGAAAGAACAGAAGGACTGATGGAGCCACCTGGTTGGATATTTGTCAGGAATATCATAGAGAGGATTCTAATATCAAATTAATTAAATTAAACTACATAACCTTTGAAATGTCTTGTCAACCCTGGGATTCCAGGAGAAGAAACATGCCTTTGTGTTCTTATATAACTTCGCACATTGGGAGGAGGAAATGATAAGAACAACAAGAGTGGCAATAACAAGTATTCACGGAGCTCTCACCATGTGCCAGGTGCTCCTATCGCTGATCATTCGATGCTATAACCCAGCACCATACGGACAAAAACAATGGCAAGAGGTAGAACAAGGACGCAACAAATTAATTAACGGAGTAGGAATTTAATTTGAGTGGAGTCCAAGGGGAATTGTAATTCATTATGGCAGGTTGCACAAGACTTGTCTTGCCCTTCAACAATGCAAAGAAAGCATTAGACAAAGGAAGCTTCACGAGGCCACCCCATCACTGCCAGTGTCCCTGGCAGTCTCCATATCCACAGGCCTGCAGGAGAAAACACAGTGGAACTGTGTAAAAGATGATGCTTCTGACACTGATCCTGACATGAAAGACAGGTGTCACCTTTTCTAACTCTCAGAGCCCACAGTGACAATCAGAGCAGTAATCACTACTCATGAAAACACGACGATCATACGTACTTTCTCCCTTCACTGCTTACGCCACAGAATTTGATGCTATCCTAACATTTGACTGCTCGCCCTCCTTGGACTCTTCTCCAAGTAGCTCCCCAATTAAATCACAAGTTCTTCAAGGGCAAAGCCCTGGTCCTTTTCTGTGCACCTCAATAGTAGTTAGTTCATTGATAAATATACTCTAAGTGCTCAGTAAAATACACATGGAATGGAGTGGAAAATCAACCCTGATGTGGAATCAGCAGCCACTCCCACCCAGTGTGTGTGTGCACACTGTCCCTTGTTGGGACGGCAGCTGTGATGCGTGATCCCCACTTTCGTCTGCTGTCTCCTGAAGTCTCCCCTAGCCCCGGTGGGTGCCCACTGGATGCAGTCCTCATGCTCTGCTTCAACAGACCCTTGCAGTTCTCTTCAGGCTTCTCTGTTTGTTGCCCACCCCTTGTGACTTTTGAGGGTCCTGTTTTTCTAAGGGGGATTCCTTTAAATGTGAGTCAATCTTTTTCAAATGCTTCAGTCCTATAGAATTGTACTATAGTAGCTTTCCCAGGATTCTCAAACTTCAGCAAACCTAACAATTCCCAGGGTCCACCCTTAGATGTTTGTTCTGGAATAGGATCAGGAATCTACAGTTTCAATAAACCCCAACAGATGATCTCTGATGCAGGTGGTCCATGAACCACCCTTTGAGAAACACTGACTCTCTCTCAAACGAATTATAAGATAGGACCTTAGTTGTATGATTAATTATTATCATGATTCCCAAGAACCAGAATTCTGAATGTGCTTCACCTCTGGGGTCCTGGAATCACTGCTAGTTTTTCAGGACTCAGGTGTATCAACCAGAGGATTTTCTTAGAGAAAACACAAGAAAGAAGCCTGGGTTCAGTCAGAAAGCTGTCCATGTGCTTAGATACCAGACTGAGAGGGAATGAAGCCAGAGAATCAATGGGAAAGCTTTAGGAGGAGACAAGGTCAGAAGACAGGTCTCAGGTCACAATGAAGAAGTGTCATAGTTCTTGACAACACAAAGAGACAATGAGTTGTCCATGTGGTTTACTTTGGCTGAAGCCCCCAGCCTCTCTGTGGCCACATCATCACTAACTTAAAGCTGCAATGCTTACCAGTGCTTACATGTAGTATGAGGGAGATCTTTAAGCAAAAGTTGTGAAGTAAATTAGGACAGTTTTCTATATATTTCCCCTTTACTTTGGTTATCTTTATCCCTATTTTATTGTACAACCTTCCACTCACCTGCTTAATAAGGTATCCAATGGTTTCAGACTCTTTCTTTCCTTTCTACTATCTGAACCTATTTTCCAAAAAAGTATATGTACATTTAAGGTTAAGGAGTTCATACAGCTTAAAATATTACCTCTCCCACAATTATTTATCTCTTAATATGAAGAGATTAAAGTTATCTATACCAAGTAATGTAATTGCAAACCATCAACCATTTATGAGGAATGTAATTTTGCAAGCAATAAGAATTTCTAGTACTTCTTTGCACAGATATGAGACTGACATTGCTAAGAAAATTTCATGAGGCATTTGAAACCATTTAAGCTGAGTTTTAAACTGGCCTAGAAGTCAAGCAAAGAGCAGCCATGGACAAGGTTGGTTGCATGATTTACTGTGAGAGTATCCCCTTCTCCTGGGCTCCCTTGGTACTCAAGTCTGCATTCATCTAACATTTCTCACACCATCTGTACTGAGCTTTTGTTTCAGTTTCTCCCCTCCCCTCAACCAGACTGTGAACAACTCACAAAAACAATCCAAGTCTGAGATGCTGGCCTATAAGACATCCCTTGATTATATCCCCCTCAACAACAATAGTTTGGCATCCATACACATATAAAAGTGACTTGTGGGAGCTGTGGGATCCCGGTAGGATATTCTGAAACCTCTGTGCAGTCCAAGAAAGAGGAAAGCCATTTTGAGAAAACAGGCTGCATCCAGGAGGCTGATTTGCTGACCAGGGTCCTGGCTATAGACCCAGAAATGGCTCCATACCCCCAAGGGCTTGGCTACAACCCATTTGGCTTTGGTTCTATCATCAGCACCATGCATCAAGGCCCCAGGAATCTTGCCCATCTGTGCATCAGGTAATAAGCAAACAGACCCTGTGGACCCTAAGTGCCTGTAAGCTACCTCCAGCCCCTCTCCACCATGGCCTGGGGGCCCCTGGAGAATAACTTAGACAATCACCACCAGACAAGCGAGCCTTTGTGGAAGTCCAGAAACCTAGGGGGAAAGTTTCTGCACACTGAAGGAGCAAAAAACTCCAAGACTGGACCCCTGGAAGAGGGCAAGAGGAAGAGCTTACCTTTACCCACATCACCCCTCCCCCAAGGCAGCACAGCCCCAGTACAAGACAGCGCTGCTCAGCCCATGATTTTTCCCACCAGCGAGAGTCAGATGTGTGAGTGAGCATCCAGCTTCCCCAGCTGTGTGGGAGGCTGCCAAAGATCCCCATTTCTCTCTCACCTCATCCAGAGTAGTGAGTTGTGAGCTGCTTGACTGGGTTGGGGGGGTTGAGCAGCTGGGAGAACAGCAGCCAGGGCTCAGAATAGATCCTCCTAATGGTATTCTGGGCTCCATCAAGAGGCCTGCCCACAAGCCACTGGGGACTCCTCACCTGTAGATCCCCCCCAGCTGTCCCACAGGCAACCCCAGCACTCCATGCCCTCACCCACACACACCCCCACCTCACAGCTGGCTCCCTGTGTGTTCTCTCAATGGCAGTTAGTGTGAGCTTTTACAGATAGCTAGTGAGCACACACAGAAAGCTGGTCCAAATCTGTGGGTCCAGGAGAGACCACAGACTTGAGCATTCAGCACCACCCTAGGAAAAGGAAATGAGAAGATGTCAACATTCAGCCTGGCTTTGCAGGATCAAAAGAAAGCAAACAAGTTTAGGAATTCTGCCATAAGAGAGAGAGCAAGAAGTGTAGTGCAGGGATATCCATAGAGCGGGTCTGAGAAAGCCTCAGAATCCCTAGTAGGGCTGATACAAGGTATTTCTCTCCCAAAGTCAGGCAGTGAAACCGAAGGAGATGACTACCACTTCAAATGTGAAGACAGCAACACAAGACATCAAGGAAACATGCCACCACCAAAAGAACACACTGTTTCATAGTAACCAATCCCAACAATATGAAAATCTGTGATTTACCTGATAAAGAGCAAAATAGCTGTTTGAACAAAGCTCAATGAGCTACAAGAAAACACAGAAAGACAATTCAATGAAATCTGGAAAACAATACATGAACAAAATGAGAAGTTTAGCAAAGAGATAAAAACCATAAAAAAGAAGCAAACAAATTCTGGAGTTGAAGAATACAATGAATGCAATTTTTTAAATGCAATAGCGAGTGTCAATAGCAGAATAGATCAAGCAGAAGAAAGAATCTGTGAAGTAGAACACAGGAACACTTTGAAATTATCCAGTCAGAGAGAACAAAGAAAAAGAATGAAGAGTACAGAAAGCCTACATGAACCATGGTATATTAGTAAAAGAAAAATCTTCAAATTATTGGTGTGCTGGAAGGAGAAAAAAGGGAGAAGGGGGAAGCAAGCTTATTTAAAGAAATAATAGCTAAGAACTTCCCAAATCAGGGTAGAAATCTGGACATCAAAGTTCATGGAGTTAATAGAGCACCCCAAAATTTCAATCCAAAACAATCTTCTCCAAGACACATTATAATAAAACTGTCTAAAACCAAAGACAAAAGAAGAATTCTAAAAGCAGCAAGAGAAAAAAAATCTCTCATACAGGGAAACCTTCATAAGGCTATCAGTGGATTTCTCAGCAGACCTTTCAGGCCAAAAAGAGGGGGATGATATATTTAAAGTGCTAAAAGGAAAAAAACTTCACAAAACCCTGTGAACCAAGAATACTTCACACATCAAAGCTGTCCTTCAGAAATGAAGGTGAGATAATACTCAGTCTAGTCAGGATTATATCAAAGTAAAATACAACGATATTCTTTGAATATATTGAGCATACCACAGATTTCATATTATGATATGGCCTAAAAAATTTTTTTAATGCTGTGGCCACCAATAATCATAGAGCCATTAATTCAAAGTAGTATATCCTTTAAGCACTTGCCTCAATTATCTGGAGTGTTCTAAAGATACAGGTGCCTAGGCCTCCCTCCAGACTTGAATCAGAAGGTACACTTCAAAAGCCCACCAGAAATTCTTATGCACCAAAGGAATACAAAAATGAGAGCCATTGATACAACAGATGTTGAACAACACATTGGGGACTGTTTACTTGAAGGCATTATGTAGAACAAGGACTGGTGATTTAGAAGGGATTCGGTGCTGGAAAACCAAAAGAATTCTCTAACTGCTGAGAATTACTTAACATAACCTCATAACCTGCCAATGGTGTACATGACTTCCTGGGAAGGCTTTAAGAAGCTGTGGTCAATAATCCATGATGATTTTGCAAAAACATTAAGAGACACAAAACTCCTTGATTGTGATGGACATAATCATAAAATGCCTTGAAGAGTTCTCTGCCCCATCTCACAGTGCTGCCACCTACAGCCCTGCTCTGTTTACTTGGAACATGGGAATTTACAGGCAATATCCATTTTGATACATCTGCATTTGTGATACATCTTCGTTTGTGTTAGATTTAGGAACCTTGCACCACAACCATATCTAAACAGTCAGCGTTGAAATTTATCCCCTCCGGCAAATAACTAGGCAGAAAAGAAGAATATAAATGACTAAGGATGAACCGAATGAAGCAAATGTCCAGAGAAGGTGGGTAAATAAGACTAGCTGAATTTCCATCTTTCAGCTTGCCAACCTCCAGCATCAATATTGTTGATGGAGCATTATGTGAATGTAAACTGACCATTTCTATTCAGGCTTACTCAAACTAGAACTGACTGCACTCTGACTGGAATTCTCTTCTCCTACTCCTTCTCATGGCTACTGCTTTAACTAAAAAAGTTTCCATCTTTCTTCCCACCCACTCCCTCCTATGTTTCACCTCCTTCAAGCACATAGCTCACTGTATTTTCCAAAGATGGACGGACCTGCTCTTCTGCAATGTGACTTTGCCACTCACCTACTAAGAGACAGAATCTATTTCTCAACCCCCTCTTGAGTTTAGATGGGCACTGAGGTTGATTTGACCAATCAAATACATCAAAAATGTCCTTGTATCACTGCCAGGATCACCCTTAACTATTCTAACTTCGTGATTTTTTGGAAGCCAGACACAATGTAAAAGTATGACTACCATGAGACAACCATTTTGTGAGAAATCTGTTAAAGTAACCAGATTGGGTCCAAGATGGAGTCACTCATGCTAAGCCCCATCCTGGAGTATGAGACCCCACATGGCGAGAGAAAGATGCCAAGACCACCAAAACACTAGTCGTGTGAGTACAGAAGTCATGTTGGAAGTAAACCCTCTGTGCCCAGCTATCTCAGTTGATGCCATGTGGATCAGAGATGCCTGCCTAGCCAAAACCCACCCCATTCCTAACCCTGGAAATCAAGAACAAAACAAACAGTTGTTTTAAGGCACTAAGTTTTGGGTGATTTATTATAGAGTGAAGGAGGGCAGAATATGCCATCCCAGAATATGCCTCTTTGGCATAAAGATTATTTTGAGCTGATTATTTTTGAGAAAGAGCAGTGTAGAAGCTCTGAAAATAAGATAGAAGTTAAGCTTTTTAAGGGAAAGTTACATTTATAAAGGAAATTTCCATTTGTAAGAGTCTCCTTCTCTGTACCAGGAAGAGAGGGATGACTCTAAATCACAAGAGAAACTTGTCAGTGGAAAGGTGTCCACTTAAACCTGTATAACAAACCTTACCCTTATTTACAGTACTTTTCCTGGTAACCTCCCATAACCGGCCTCCCCTCTCCCCCAACTGGTCTCTTTTATCTTTAGCTGAATATGGTATTTAAACTGGTGGCCAGGTCTCAATTTCCCTGGGTCTTTCCCGAGTATATGCGAGATACACATTAATAAATTATTTGCTTTTCTCTTGTTAATCTGTCTTTTATTATGGAGGTCTCAGCCAAGAACTCAGTATGGTTAGAGGTAAAAATAATTTTCCTCTCTTACAACAGTAATAGATAACTGGAATAGAACACTTAACCTCTAAATTACTTATTTATTTATTTATTTATTGTCAATCTTCATTCACTAGAATATAAGCTCCAATCAAGCCATGGCCTTTTGTCTTATTCATCACTGTGTGCACAGTGCCTGGAATAAAGTAGGTGTTCAATAAATATTTGTTAAATTATTATTAAATGCCTTTTCTCCCTGGAGACTCTGAAGACTCGCTTAATAATGTACTCTGGCTAATATTCTGCTTGTGCCGGTTCTTCTTTCATTTTTATTAAAGGCATTCATCTTTTTGAGGAAATACATGTCATGCAAAGTCCAGAAAACATACTGGCAATGCAGCATCATCACACTGATCAATTGCAATTTTCAAAAGCAGAACCAAGAGAAGCATTTCCTTCAGGGCCCCCAGCATTTAATTTTGAGTATAGTTCCTAAGTTCCCACCCATGTTACAAAATTTTCAAAAATTAAAATTAAAAATTAAAAAACCCCAGTATTTCCTCTCTGATCACTGCAATGGCTGATGTTCAGCCATACAAAGGAAGCGAACTTCATGTATTAACTGGAGAGAGAGAGCGTATGGCTTTCAAGGATAAGGGACTGTATCAGAAACAACCAGCAAGAGCTTAGGTTCAGGTTTTATTATATTTTCAAGGTCCTCACAGTCCTTCACTGATTGAATATTTGATTATCCCAGCATAGTATGATTTTCTCCATTGAAAGGCTGATATTGAAGTCTGTTCATTTCTTCCTTTATATACAATAAAAACCCTAAGAACTCCAGTGGTTTTGCATCTTCTAGCATAAGTGTCAAAAGCCATCCTAAATGTTTGCAAACTTGCAATTGGAACCTTTCCTTTAGCTCATTTATGCACCAAATATGTTTTTTTCAAAAACAATTTCTCTGCTTCTGTAAGCAGCCCAATAGCAATAGACTCCTTTTGTTTGTCTACAAAGTAGCTAAGAACCTTAGATGGCAAGCATACCATTGCTTTGCCAAAGAAAAGCAAAATCTGTTTCTTCCCAAATATCAGGAGTTCATTTTCCCCAGTGCAGCATGGCAAGCAGTCACAGACTAAGGGATACGCTGTCCCATGTTCTGCACAGATGTCGTAGGTAGATGAATGTACACGTCTTATATACAGCCATTAGCCCTAAGATAATGGCAGCAAGAATGTTAGCAAGCCTTTGTTTGCCCTTTTCTGTTTTATAAGTTTTCTTCATGCTTCTCCTTTCCCTTACAGAGCATTGTAAACACATTTGGCACTTGGGGCTTTGTCAAGGCTTTTTTCAGATTTTTCCTTATATGGATGTTATTCATCTATTCTCACAATTCTCTGTAAAATTTGCAGCATTCTGGTACTTAATATTTACTTTTTAAGGTGTACAGGATACCCACTAATGGAAATTCACATTGTTAGCAGGTTACAATTTCCTACCTCAATATCTGGTAACTGTATTTGTGAGTTTTTTCAGCTCCATGTCTCAGTTTTAAAACATACCATCCTTAATACAGGGTGCGAACCATCATACATATTAAATGAGTCAAACTGCACCTTCCGCCAATATCAGCATGATACCAGCCTTCCCACCACACCTACCATGAGCAACACTGGCAACCTAAACAATCCTCCCTAGCTCCCAGCTTGGGGGCAAAGAGAGATTCCTGTGGTTGTGCTCAAGTAGGATGAAACTATTAAAGAGTAAAATACTGGAGCTGTTTCTGATTGTAGAAAGATGATGGGGTCGTTAGCAAGAGATTCTGACATTGACTTTGGTCAAAATTTTGAAAAGTCCTCTTTTCCTCCTCTAAAGTAATATCATCACATGATGGTTATTAAGATGATGAAGAAAACACAGGAACAAAGCAAGGCTAAGAATCCATTAGAGTCAGTAGTGAGCTCATTTTTTGGTAATAACCAACTATCCAGGATCTGTCTACAGCTCTCTCCCTTTGATAGCAGAACTTGACATCTACATTTCCGTACAATAGGGGGCCAGTTTTCAGCTTTTATGTGAAAGTAACAGAAGTTCCACAAAAAGAGGCAAAATTAAAATTGCTGAATAAGAGAGGCAACCATCCGGCTAAACCTTGTACTCTGAGTAAAGATACAGATAGCTGCAGAGCTGACGACAGAATAAGAATTTCCAGGGAGACTTAGCAAGCATCAGGGATTTTATAGGAGGTTTTGCAGGGGAGCAGAGATTCCTGACTCAAGAACAAGACACCATCAGCTTAAACATGTTAGAGAAGAGCATTAATCTTCTACAGTGTGATCCCTAGAACCTAAAAATTTAAGAAAACAAGACTAGTTCAGAAGAGAAATCATTCCCTTACCTACACTGATTACATAGTTTTACCAATTTCTATTAATGGGACATTGGAAATTAATATCACACCTCCACTTGTTATCATTCAAAGTTTATGCAGTATAACAACATAATTCTCATTCCATTAAACGGCTTCATTACTTCTCAGCCAATCCTTTTGATTATCTTCATAAAGTCATAACTTTTTAAAACCCTCTAGATATCTCATATCCAAGGTGAGAAGGCTAGGTAAATAATACTTCTTTGACATTGCTGTCCTTACAAAGAGTATTTCTACCAAGAACCTGCTACACGGCACTTGCTATACTGACACCGGTTTGAGCCACAGGTGCCATTTTAGCTCACACAACTCTACAAAAGAACAAAGATCATAGATTGCAAATTACTGTCCATTCCTCTCTCAATGCACAAGTCTAACTGAAGCACTCTCTGTCTACCCATCAAGTGCACAGAGACAGATGCCACCTAGTGCTTCATAGGCTCAAATGCATCCCAATTATACTCCTCTGAGTCTAGTTCCATGTTGGGATTATCCAGATATAGGCGTGACAAAAGTACCGTGATGTATTACATGCAAAGAAAATTTAACATGTTATGGTCCTAGTTGTTCCATTAACCAGCTGGATTATGTTGGGCAAAACTCCCAGGTGTCTTGAATTAGTTGCTCTCTCCAACCTCTTATAAGTAACAGACTCCATTTCAGTTCTGACTAATGCAAAGCCATTAAACTTTTCACATTGAAATCTTGATTTAGAGCAGAACAAAATTCCAGGAAACCAAACAACACTTTCTGAGGCTAACCTGTGATGTATACTGACTCCACTCTGTAAAGAAGAATGTTTTCTCTATTAATTAATTAACAGACGTCGACTTGAAACACAAGTACACATTAGATCACTCTAGGCAATGGTTTATCATCACGTACAGTAAGGAATAAAAGAAGTAAAGACAGGGTGACCATAACTCTTGGTGGTTTTTAAAAGACCCCTAACAATTCACTATAAAAAGCATGAGAGCTGCTTAAACTTTCGTCTGATAGTTGGAAGTAGATATAAAAAATGTTCTCCAGTCTTATGTACTAGAGGGGTCTGTAAAATTTCTTTTTAACTAGACCACATGACAATTAAAATCTTTCCCAAAAGAAAAATGAATGGAAAATACAACAAAATATGATACCTGCTAAATCTTGTTTCTTACCCTGCTAAATCTTTAGCTCATGTTCTGTTCTCAAGTAAGTCTGGAAACCTAGAAGGTGGTCAGGCCTATGTCAAGTGGTTTATGAAGGCAGACAGCAATATCCCACCCAGGAAATCTGTCTATGGCCTAAGAGACGTGCAATTGATCTGGCCTGCCTGGGGGATGTATTTCCAACCTGCCCCTCAGTATACGGGATTTGAGTGAACAGTATATGGGACACTGACCTTCAGAAGTATAAACACACATTCATCTCATGTGGACTAACTCTACAAAATGTGATGAATCCTGTGTATTAATGATGTGGAAAGTCTATAAACCCACAGAGGACATTTTGTGCTTTGTGTATCTTTTCTCCCTTTCTGTGCTTCTCGGTGTGGAAATTGTTCCTAATAACTTGAAACAACTCAAGGCAAGCCCTTCAGCCTGACCACAAGCCAAGCTTATCTTGATGTAGGTTGAGCTTCTCTGTCTGCCAGGGCCATCCCACATGTCAATTAAGGAAAGCTGCTTATTATGAGGTTTTTTTGTCCTTATCTATCTTGTGTGGAGGCCAATCTCTTCAGGTAACTGAAGCAGGTTCTGTCATCTCTGAAGACTTAAGAGCTGCTAAGAAGTTGCCTCTCCCCACCTCCTGGCTCTGAATTTTCCTGATGTCAATCACCAGCTTTTCTTCAAGATCATGCTTCAGATCCAGTTCCTCCATGTCATTCCATCCTTAATCCCATCTAGGATCAATTCTATTTCTTTAAGAATGAGTGAGATTTCATTTCTCTGAAATGATTTAGGTACCAAATGGACTTGATGGCAGAGGAGCCAATGTTCCTGATAGGCTGACTTCCTTCTTCCATTTTCTATGACTCTCCCTGAAGGCCAAGGTCTGTGAGCTCCAACAGACTTGTGAATTCTTTGGGACGATCTAGCCAGACTGTACTCTATAAAGTAAATGTCTTTGTGTCCTAAAAACCAATTATCAGATCACTCTTCAGGGTTCTTTCTTCAAGTTAAATAGCCCAAATACTTTGTATTCACTTTTCCCTGTCCTATTTTCTTCTGCTTTCTTCTAAGTCTTCTTATATCCTGTCATTTTACAGTGTGGATTCTACAAGTCAGATACACTTCGGCACTAAGTGAAACTGACATTAATCTGTCACTTCCAAATATTTATTATTTCTGCATATCACATGCACATCATACTATATAAACAGTAACATTCTTACTTTGTTAACCCCAGGAGAAATTTGCCAAGGCCAGGAAAACCCATAGCCCATTGTGATTTTTCATTTCTTTCTTGCTATGCTTAGTTATCAGCCTTCAGGTCATTGTATATGGGCTTTCTGTCCCATTACATGTTGGAAAATGCCACACTCATTCTCACAGTGTCCTTGTCAATATGAACAGGGAGTGGGTGGCCACTGACCTGAGACTTGGTATATTATCAAGGACATAGAATATCACAGATAACTCTTGCAAGATGTTACTGTTTGTGATTTTGTGATTTCAATAATCTAAAGGGTGATTTTATTAGAAAGGCTAAGGGCTTTCACATTTATGACCTCTTTCGTTCTCACAGCCTCACTTTGATGTAGGCTGAGCAAGGCAATATAGTATCATCAACTTTTTACAAATGCAAAAATTGAGGCTCAGAGCAATTAGTGATTTGCTTATTGTCTACCAGTAGAAACGCAAGTTACAATAAGAACTCAGAATTTACAATTCTTTAGGAATCATTATTCTATACCAGGGTTTTCAAATTTTGTTCAGTGGGAGCTCTAAGGGCTTCTGGGAGCTCACTCAGAGACCTACCACAAGGGAAAGAGGAGGCCAAGTGGCCAGTGCTTTATGCCCCAGCCCCTGCTTTGATCAAGCCTGTTCTACATGCATCTATTTTATCAGTTGGGTTTCTGTTCAATCTTTAGTTTAAAAGATTTCTGCTTAGAAGTATATGCATTATTTTAAAAAGAACATGAAGGTAGGGGCTTCCCTGGTGGCACAGTGGTTAAGAATCCATCTGCCAATGCAGGGGACATGGGTTCAAGCCCTGGTCTGGGAAGATCCCACAAGCTGTGGAGCAACTAAGCCCCTGCACCACAACTACTGAGCCTGCACTCTAGAGCCCGTGAGCCGCAACTACTGAGCCCACGTGCCACAACTACTGAAGCTCACGTGCCTAGAGCCCCGTGGTCTGCAACAAGAGAAGCCACCACAATGAGAAGCCCACGCACCACAACGAAGAGTAGCCCCCACTCGCCGCAACTAGAGAAAGCCTGCATGCAGCAACGAAGACCCAGTGCAGCCAAAAATAAATAATTTTTAAAAAGAAGAAAGAAAATCCACCACAGGATTGCCTTTACACCTGTGTCAAAAATAAATTAAAAAAAAAAAACCAACATGAAGGTAGTAGGGGCCATGAAGGATGAATGGACCCAAAGAAGAAAAAATAAGCTAAGACATGAGTGATTAGGGATCACTGAATGTTCAACTAGTGCCCGCTCAAGTTTCTGTCTGGCAGCAGCCCTGCTCATCAATAGGTGATCCCTCCTCACAGAATAATAAAGGTGCAGCAGACACTGTTCCTACCCTTAATGAATGTGACATCCTCTGAGAAAATGGGACAGCTACATACAAAAATGCACAGACACATATGACATGATTATGCTAACATATACGAGACAATAATGGTTCAGAAAGCTCTAGTGCTGGCATGACGCTGCAGCAGCCACAGCAAAACCCCATCCAGCTCGCTCACTCTGCTACTGTCAGTTGTGTCACTCCTCACAAGGGACAGAGCATTTTTTTTTTTTTTTTTTTTTTTTTTTTTTTTTTTGCGGTATGCGGGCCTCTCACTGTTGTGGCCTCCCCCGTTGCGGAGCACAGGCTCCGGACGCGCAGGCCCAGCGGCCATGGCTCACGGGCCCAGCCGCTCCGCGGCATATGGGATCCTCCCAGACCGGGGCACGAACCCGTATCCCCTGCATCGGCAGGCGGACTCTCAACCACTGCGCCACCAGGGAGGCCCGGGACAGAGCATTTTAAAGAGAGGACTCTGCCAAGGGAAAAGGCAAGGTTGAAGAGAAGGAAGTGATTGTTCATGGTTCAGGGTGAGTCTTCAGTGAAGGAGACAGTTTAGAATGAGAGAGCTCCCCTTGATGGTTCATGTCTGTCCACACAGGCACACACACATCCCTTAGCACATGACCGCCACACCTGAGAGCCAGGAAGATCTCTGGTGAAGCAATGGAGCTTAAGCTGTAGAGACACTTACATGCATGGACCCCCTCCAAGGCCCTGGGAGAGATGCTAGCAATGTGTTTTTGTAAAATTTGCCAAAAGTGACATTTTTTGTTTTGGGTGGTTTTTTTTTTTTTTTTTAGCCACAATTGTTTTGGCGATTGGATCTTTCCATTTGGACTTCATCATACTTCCCTCATGTCAGGTGGCACTGGAGTGGCTATGGGCTTTTGTCATATCCAGCTAAGAGGAAGTTGAGTTGAGAAACATTTAATTTGGTTTAATGGGATATGTTTATGTGGCTCACAATTGCTTCTTTATATAGTAAGTTTATTCCTGGCTATCCCATTCTAGGAATGGCTTCCAGAAGTACTTGTATCGCCCTCTGAGGCAAGCTATAAGAGCCCAGTCTAGAGGTCATATTAAGATATGCTTGTTCATACAGCACCAAACACTTAGAAGTATGTGGGAAATAGAGGAAAAAACAAGTCTTGAATCGTATAGAACCAAAAGCTAGTCTGTAGAAAATTTTTCCAATCATCATATGGGCAAAATTTTAAGTAGAGGATTCATTTACCATCCTCATCAAAACAGAAGCTCTCACCTATTGGGAAAGATTCAATAATGCTGAGTGTATAACTGTAGGTGAACCATATTTTTTTCTGGGAATTATGTGAAATTGAATTTGTCAGCAGTCCTATGTATGTTTGAAGGGCACAGTCTTGGATTAGTACTACACAGTAGTACATTTATGTATGGTCATACTTAAGCATCCCAACTATCAAACTATCAAACAAATTTTAATCAATCATGTTAAAGGAAACACTGAATTATCTTCATATCTCCTCTGTAGAAAATATTACAAAATCAGTTCACATGAAAAAGCAATCAAAAACTAATCAGCCAAATGTAAACAAAATTGTACTGTAAAGACGTGTCATGCAGTTATAATTTAAAATATGATGATGTTTTTCTAGATTTAATTATACTTGTAGTTATTTGTCAGTTTTTAATTATAATTTGTTTAATTACTCTTCTCATTCCAAATAAATACCATCTTTGATTCTCATTATGTATTCTTTTAATATTCTATTATTTCTTAAAGGGTTCCAAAATTGTATAAGCTTCTGGCCTACAAATCCTAGATTTTCTCATGGGAGTGACATTTGAGGTAAATTATGCTGGGAAGATTTTGTACCTCAAAGCTATTCAATATAAACTTCATAAACACAGTAAAGATTAAATATTATGATTTTCTTCCGTGTCTAAACTTTCTATCTGCTTGAGAACTCTCCTTCTACACAGCACTTAGAGCAAAACTGCAAGAGTCTTCATGATTTATACTACTGTTTTCTTCTTCTAAAAAAAGATGAATCATGGTTCTAATTTTTATTTTTATCACACTCTTTGTTCAGCCTCACAAACGATTTAAAAAGCACAATCATTCTTGCAAAAAAATTCAGAATCATTGCCAAATGAAAATGATTCATACTTCACCAAAAAGGAAAAAAACAATGCATTATGGACAATAAAACCTCTGTAAGCATAAAATTCATGAATCCATTTCTCAAAAATCTATTTTGCCAGACTATTCATGCCTTTAATTTAAGGAAGTAGTAGTCATATATTTTAAGTTTTCACATGCATATCATTTACTAAATTTACATCAAATATAATATAATGTATCTCCAACATAGTATCTAAGTATGAAAGTCAGTATTTTAATATAATTGCCCATTTATATTAAAAGCCTCTTATAAAAATCTTTCCCCTTTTGTAATATCTCTTTTTTCCCAATGAGAATAATAGTCATAATTACAGAGTAGTAACACATGACAGATAATGTTCCAATTTTAGAAAATTAGCTCTTTCTTAGCCTTGCAATGAAACCCTTTTTATCTGACTTTGGTATCGGTGTCGTATAGAATGAGGGTATTATTTGGCTTTTCAGGGTAAAGAGACACCTAGTAAAGAATTCACTGAGACAAAATTGTTATATTAGCTAACACTGACGGTACTCAAAGAAAAACAAGATAACTAAAGAAAATGCTTTTGTTCAACGTGAAGCAGCTTTTTAAAATCACACTTTAAGCCACTACTTAAATTAAAATCAAGTTTTATAGTCACAGCACATTGAATTTTTTCTTCTGGTAAATCTGGATGTCCAATGCGCTATTTCAAAATATTTCTTGACATTGTGTAAGTCTAGTAGTATATCCAGTCTGTTCATCGAATGGTTTAAAATTTAGTCTCCAACTCCTCAAACCAGGTTATCTAGAATATTTGAATGTCAATAATAATATAGTGAAACGAGCCCTGGCCAGTGTGTCTATGCCCAGGCTACCACTGCACAACCTCTTACTAAGCCTCAATTTATCTGTAAAGTAGGAAGTGGGCAGGGTTGGTTAAACAAGGGTGGTTATTTTATTTTATTTTATTTTTTAAGGACTTATTTATTTTTAGTAACTATCCATCACCGTGAATAAATCCATATTCTCTTTAATTCTCACAATAACCTTGGGAAGTAGTTATTATTTTCTCCATTTTGAAAATGAGGAAACTGAGTCTCAGAGAAAGGGAAGAAAACCAGTAGAAAACTCCCATTTGTTAAGACTGATAGAGACTTTGCTTGTTATTGCAGTTACTCCTTTACAAACAACTCAGTCAGATCTTAACCCTACTGAATAGGGAACTTGGTCTCAGCAAGGCAAAGTCACATTGCTATGAAGTGGCAAATTGGGCTCTGAATCAACGTTGCCTTGACTGCAAGCCTTGGGGTCTTTCTCACTACGGGGCTGCTTCCCCCTTTTTTTTCTTTATTGTGGTAAGAACACTTAAAAATGAGATCTGCCTTCTTAACCAACTTTTAAGTGCACAACACAGTATTATTAACTGTAGGCATATTGTTATACAGAGGATCTCTAAAACCTAACATCTTGCATGACTGAAACCTGTACCCACTGAGCAGCAGTTACCCATTTCCCTCCTCCCAGCCCTTGATACCTACTATTCTACTCTCTGTTTCCATGAGTTTGACTATTTTGGATACCTCATACAAATGGAATCATGCAGTATTTGTCCTGTGACTGGCTTATTTCACTTAGCATAAAGTCCATAATGTCCATCCATGTTACCACAAATGGCAGGATTTCCTTCTTCTTTAAGGCTGAATAATATTCCATTATATGTATATACCACATTTTCTTTGTCCATTCATCTGTTGATAGATATTTAGGTTGTTTCCATATCTTAACTATTGTGAAAATGCTGCAGTGAACATGCGAGTTCAGACAGCTCTTCAAGATTCTGGTTTCAATTACTTTGGATATATACCAAGAAGTGGGATTGCTGGATTTTATGGCAGTTCTATTTTTAATTTTTTGAGGAACCTCTATACTGTTTTCCACAGTGGCTGCATGATTTTACATTCCCATTGACAGTATACAGGTATTCTTCATATTGACAGCCATACTTGTTTTTTGTTTTTTGGGTTTTTTTGACAGTAGCCATTCTGACAAGTATGAGGTGATAATCTCATTGTGGTTTTGATTTTCATTTCCCCTGATAATTAGTGATGTTGAGCATCTTTCACATATCTGTTGGTCATTTTTATGTCTTCTTTAGAGAAATGTCAAAGTCCTTCGCTCACTTTTTAATTGGGTTATTTGGTTTTTAACCATTAAGTTGTAGGAATTTCTTATATATCTTGGATATTAATCCCTTATCAAATATATGATTTGCAAATATTTTCTCCCATTACATGGGTGTCTTTTCATTCTGTGGATTATTTTCTTTGCTGTGTAGAAGCTTTTTCATTTGCTGTCATCCACTGTCTACTTTTGTTTTTGTTGCCAGTGCTTTTGGAATTATACCCAAAAAACCATTACCAAGACCAATGTCATGAAGCTTTTTCACTATGTTTTCTTCTAGGATTTTACAGTTTTGGGTCTTACATTTAAATCTTTAATCCATTTTGAGTTGATTTTTGTGTATGGTGAAAGGTAAGGGTCCAATTTCATTCTTTTGCATGTGTATATCCAGTTTTTCTAGTACCATCTGTTGAAGAGACTATCTTTTCCCCATTGTGTATTCTTGGCACCCTTGTCAAAGATCAGTTGACCATATATACATGGGTTTATTTCTGGGCTCTCTATTCCACATTTTTTCATGATAAAAACTCTCAATAACTTAGGTATAGAAGTTACCTTTAGAGGTATAAAATTCAAATATGAAAAGTCCACAGCAAACATCATACTCATTGGAAAAAACTGAAAGCTTTTCCTATAAGATGAGGAACAAAGGCAAGGATGCCCACTCTTGCTACTCCTATTCAACACAGTACTGAAATCCTAGCCAGAGCAATTAGGCAAGAAAAAGAAATAAAAGATATTCGGATAGGAAAGGAAGAAGTAAATTTATCCCTGTTTGCAGATAACATGATCTTATATGTAGAAAACTCTAAAGATGCCAAATAAAACTGTTAGAACTAATAAATAAATTCAATAAAGTTGCAGGATAGAAAATCAACATTCAAAACTCAATTGCATTTTTATATACTAAAAATGAACTATCCAAAGAGGAACTAAAAGACAATTCCATTTCTAATAGAAACAAAAGAATAAAATACTTTGGAATAAACACTTAACAAAGGAGGTGAAAGACTTGTACAATGAAAACTACAAAACATTGAAAAAGACAAATAAATGGAAAGACACCCAGTGTTCATGTATTGGAAGACTTAATATTGTTAAAGTGTCCATACTATCCAAAGCCATCCACAGATTCAATGCAAGCCCTAAAAAATCCCAATGGTATTTTTCACAGAACTAGAAAAGGCAATCCTGAAATTCATATGGAGGCATGGAACACCCCAAGTAGCCAAAGCAATATTAAGAAAGAAGAACAAAACTGGAGTCATCACACTGATTTCAAAATATATCACAAAGTTCCACTAACTAAAACAACATGGTACTGGCATAATAACATCTTCTCGAATCAATTTTTCTCTCAGCTCTCTTCCAGTTAGATAAATGGACCAAAGAAAGTGAGTGGACTGCCTAACCACCAAAGATATTTCAATGTTCCCCCACAAAAAAGCTCCAATTTGACTTGTGAGGATATGTTTACCAGAGCATTTCCATCAGGCCAAAAGTGGGTTGGGAGAAAGAAAATTATTAATAGGCCTCAACTGCATTCAAGCTCTGATGGCCCAGAGAAATCATGAATATCATTTTGGAGCCAGGACTTCATAAGAATAATTAATCTTTAACAATATCACTAATGCAAGACTTAAAGGAATGTTTTTTAACACATAAACCTGGATAAAATGGAAAGTGAGTGCATATCAACATCAAAATGCTCTAATTAGCAGTCTCACTGAATGAACTATTTCAGCCATACTAGAAATTACATCAGTTCCATGGGCCTCCCTGGTGGCGCAGTGGTTGAGAGTCCGCCTGCCGATGCAGGGGATACGGGTTCGTGCCCCGGTCTGGGAGGATCCCATATGCCGCGGAGCGGCTGGGCCCGTGAGCCATGGCCGCTGGGCCTGCGCGTCCGGAGCCTGTGCTCCGCGGCGGGAGAGGCCACAACAGTGAGAGGCCCGCATACCGAAAAAAAAAAAAAAAAAAAAAAAAAAGAAATCACATCAGTTCCTTTATCAAGAAATTTTACAACTTTTCCAGGAAATAGTCTTGCTTAACAAACCAAGATATGCAATGTCTTTTTTCCAATATCAAGCGGATTCAGTGGCAGCCCCAAATCATGGACAAGAAACTGGCCCAGTCCACTTCATAGACCAATATCTAAACAGCCCAAACAACCTTAGCCTGCCACATCCTCTTCTCTGGGCAGAAGAACTGGATTAAGTTCCACTATGAACAGTTTACTAAAAAATGAACAACTGAGTGTCTGAAAATTAGCCAGAAGGACCATTTAAAAAACTGACAGGTATATTATTGGCCCCAAGAATAAAAACATAAAGTAAGCCAAAAAGAATACTTGAAATATGAGCAGCTTAGAGACAGACTTGTTATGCCAGACCTATGACAAAGGTACAAGTGAAAAAAGCTGAATATTCTACTTATAATCTAAACATAGGGATTTATCAAAACCAGACACACTTTTGACTACTGAGATTAGTTTGAATGATTAAATATTCCCTCTTCTTTGGGAGCAGAGAGTAGCTTCTGTTTCACTATGGCATGAAATGTAATGTAACAAGGACTTAATTAAGTGGAGAACGTCATTCTTCCCAGATGAATCTGCATTATGGGAGTACATAAAGGGTTCTGTCACTTGTCACTCTCTTGTAGTTGTGGGCAAATTCCTGAAATATTAATATACCCTTAGTTGCATGAATGAATCAGCAAGTTGAGAGCCCTGTCTTAAGATGGAGAAATAAAATTCTACATTTTTGTGCCTATTTGATTATAATATCTTACCAAGAGCACCTGCCACAGCATCTGTTTGACAATAACAAAATACCCAGGTTTGCTCTTTGTATTTTTCCTGTTAGTTTCAGCTGCTCCCTAAGCCATAAAACCAGAAATAAATCAGTTTAAAAGACAAGCTTGAGGTTCTGAAACAGAAGAGAAAGGAACCAATGAGATTGTGAAGCAAAGAGATATAGAGGACAAAGCTAGCAATCAAAAGCTGAATCCAAGAGGAAATGAGGGTTTGGGGAGCCTTTCATTTCTAGATAACCAATTCAATCTGTCAATGATATGTCCCTGTTATGCTGTTGCCAGAAATTGCCACCATCTGACAGATACCTGGTGGATGCTAAAATTCTGTTGTCTGATCTACTTCCGGGGAAAATCTGAGCCAACCTTTCCTTCTTACCTCTAGCACACAGTCGTCTTTTCCCAGAGTCCCCTTAGCAGATCGGATATCTGGACTCAAGGGAAAACTGCCACAGATATAATGTATAACCACCCTCATCATATATGAAATGTGTTCTTTCCTCTAGAGGGCTGATATATTCTATTACAACCTTCTTACTCACCTAAGATTGTATCAAAAATGTCTGTCTCCTTGACAAAGGCAGACCATGTGGGTTCCCACTTATCCCTCTTCTTACTCAAATTAATTTCTACTCCCTAAAATGGAATGCATTTTACATGACCCCCCAGGCTGTTGTAGAAAATAAGACCATAACACAGAAACTAAACTAAGACCTGGTTGATTTTGTCCCAGTTTACCCTTCCCCAGCTCCATGTCCTCAAGTCCATTCTCAATGTCTGCGTCTTTATTCCTTTCCTGCCCCTAGGTTCATCAGACTCTTTTTTTTTTTTTAGATTCCATACGTATGTGTTAGCATATGGTACTTGTTTTTCTCTATTTGACTTACTTCACTCTGTATGACAGACTCTAGGTCCATCCACCTCACTACAAATAACTCAATTTTGTTTCTTTTTATAGCTGAGTAATATTCCACTGTATGTATGTGCCATATCTTCTTTATCCATTCATCTGTCGATGGACACTTAGGTTGCTTCCATATCCTGGCTATTGTGAATAGTGCTGCAATGAACACTGTGGTACATGACTCTTTTTGAATTATGGTTTTCTCAGGGTATATGCCCAGTAGTGGGATTGCTGGGTCATTTGGTAGTTTACTTTTAGTTTTTTAAGGAACCTCCATACTGTTCTCCATAGTGGCTGTATCAATTTACATTCGCACCAACAGTTCAAGAGGGTTCCCTTTTCTTCACACCCTCTCCAGCATTTACTGTTTGTAGATTTTTGGATGATGGCCATTCTGACCGGTGTGAGGTGATATCTCATTGTGGTTTTGATTTGCATTTCTCTAATGATTAGTGATGTTGAGCATCCTTTCATGTGTTTGTTGGCAATCTGTATATCTCCTTTGGAGAACTCTCTATTTAGGTCTTCTGCCCATTTTTGGATTGGGTCGTTTGTTTTTATGGTATTGAGCTGCATGACCTGCTTGTGTATTTTGGAGATTCATCCTTTGTCATTTACTTCATTTGCAAATATTTTCTCCCATTGTGAGGGTTGTATTTTTGTCTTGTTTATGGTTTCCTTTGCTGTGCAAAAGCTTTTGAGTTTAAGTCCCATTTGTTTGTTTTTGTTTTTATTTCCATTTCTCTAGGAAGTGGGTCAAAAACGATCTTGCTGTGATTTATATCAAAGAGTGTTCTGCCTATGTGTTCCTCCAAGAGTTTTATAATTTCTGGCCTTACATTTAGGTCTTTAATCCATTTTGAGTTTATTTTTTTGTATAGTGTTAGGAAGTGTTCTAATTTCATTCTTTTCCATGTAGCTGTCCAGTTTTCCCAGCACCACGTATTGAAGAGGCTGTCTTTTCTCTATTGTATATTCTTGCCTCCTTTATCAAAGACAAGGTGACCATATGTCATGGGTTTATCTCTGGGCTTTCTATCCTGTTCCATTGATCTATATTTCTATTTTCGTGCCAGTGCCATACTGTCTTGATTACTGTAGCTTTGCAGTATACTCTGAAGTCAGGGAGCCTGATTCCTCCAGCTCCGTTTTTCTTTCTCAAGACTGCTTTGGCTATTCAGGGTCTTTTGTGTTTCCATACAAATTGTGAAATTTGTTATTCTAGTTCTGTGAAAAATGCCATTGGTAGTTTGATAGGGATTGCATTGAATCTGTACATTGTTTTGGGTAGTAGAGTCATTTTCACAGTGTTGAGTCTTCCAATCCAAGAACATGGTATATGTCTCCATCTGTTTGTATCATCTTTAATTTCTTTCATCAGTGTCTTATAGTTTTCTGCATAGAGGTCTTTTGTCTCCTTAGGTAGGTTTATTCCTAGGTATTTTATTCTTTTTGTTGCAATGGTAAATGGGAGTGTTTCCTTAATTTCTCCTTCAGATTTTTTGTTGTTAGTGTATAGGAATGCAAGAGATTTCTGTGCATTAATTTGTATCCTGCTACTTTACCAAATTCATTAATTAGCTCTAGTAGTTTTCTGGTAGCATCTTTAGGATTCTCTATGTATAGTGTCATGTCATCTGCAAACAGTGACAGCTTTACTTCTTTTCCGATTTGGATTCTTTTATTTCTTTTTCTTCTCTGATTGCTCTGGCTAACACTTCCAAAACTATGTTGAATAATAGTTGTGAGAGTGGGCAACCTTGTTTTGTTCCTGATCTTAGTGGAAACCGTTTCAGTTTTTCACCACTGAGAACGATGTTGGCTGTGGGTTTGTCATATATGGCCTTTATTATGTTGAGGTATGTTCCCTCTATGCCTACTTTCTGGAGGGATTTTATCATAAATGGGTGTTGAATTTTGTCGAAAGCTTTCTCTGCATCTATTGAGATGATCATATGGTTTTATCCTGTAATTTGTTAATACGGTGTATCACACTGATTGATTTGCATATATTGAAGAATCCTTGCATCCCTGGGATAAACCCCACTTGATCATGGTGTATGATCCTTTTAATGTGCTGTTGGATTCTGTTTGCTAGTGTTTTGTTGAGGATTTTTGCATCTATGTTCATCAGTGATATTGGCATGTAGTTTTCTTTTTTTGTGACATCTTTGTCTGGTTTTGGTATCAGGGTCATGGTGGCCTCGTAGAATGAGTTTGGGAGTGTTTCTCTCTCTGCTATATTTTGGAAGAGTTTGAGAAGGATAGGTGTTAGCTCTTCTCTAAACGTTTGACAGAATTTGCCTGTGAAGCCATCTGGTCCTGGGCTTTTGTTCGTTGGAAGACTTTTAATCACAGTTTCAATTTCAGTGCTTGTGATTGGTCTGTTTATATTTTCTGTTTCTTCATGGTTCAGTCTCAGAAGGTTGTGCTTTTCTAAGAATTTGTCCATTTCCTCCAGGTTGTCCATTTTATTGGCATATAGTTGCTTGTAGTAATCTCTCATGATCCTTTGTATTTCTTCAGTGTCAGTTGTTACTTCTCCTTTTTCATTTCTAATTCTGTTGATTTGAGTCTTCTCCATTTTTTTTTTGATGGGTCTGGCCAATGGTTTATCAATTTTGTTTAGCTACTCAAAGAACCAGCTTTTAGTTTTATTGACTTTTGCTATTGTTTCCTTCATTTCTTTTTCATTTATTTCTGATCTGATCTTTATGATTTCTTTCCTTCTGCTAACTTTGAGTTAGTTTTGTTCTTCTTTCTCTAATTGCTTTAGGTGTAAGGT
Organism: Mesoplodon mirus; assembly: GCF_964341445.2. Taxonomy (NCBI): domain Eukaryota; kingdom Metazoa; phylum Chordata; class Mammalia; order Artiodactyla; family Ziphiidae; genus Mesoplodon; species Mesoplodon mirus. The sequence goes on from NC_138984.1 coordinate 67,803,459, forward strand.
TACATTGTTTATTTGAGATTTTCTTATTTCTTGAGGTAGGACTGTACTGCTATAAATTTCCCTCTTTGAACTGCTTTTGCTGCATCCCATAGGTTTAGGGTCATCGTGTTTTCATTGTCATTTGTTTCTAGGTATTTTTTGATTTCCTCTCTGATTTCTTCAGTGACATCTTGGCTTTTTAGTAGTGTATTGTTTAGCCTCCATGTGTTTGTAGTTTTTACAGTTTTTTTCTGTAATTGATATCTAGTCTCATAGCATTGTGGTCGGAAAAGATACTTGATATGATTTCAATTTTCTTAAATTTGATGAGGCTTGATTTTTGACCCAAGATATGATTTATACTGGAGAATGTTCCATGAGCACTTGAGAAGGAAGCGTATTCTGTTGTTTTTGGATGGAATGTCCTATCAATATCAATTAAGTCCATCTTGTCTTATGTGTCATTTAAAGCCTGTGTTTCCTTATTTATTTTCATTTTGGATGATCTGTCCATTGGTGAAAGTGGGGTGTTAAAGTCCCCTACTATTATTGTGTTACTGTTGATTTCCCCTTTTATGGCTATTAGCATTTGCCTTATGTATTGAGGTTCTAGTTCCTTTAACACAGCAAAACTATAGGTTTTCTCTTATTCATAGCCACAATCTACGACCTTCTTACCTAGGTACATTACAACACTCGAGGAATGTGGGAGAATTCTGTGATAATCAGAGAAGGGAAAATATAGAGCGTTAAAAGAGGGTTACAGTTGATGTTATCAAACTTTTACTTGAAAGGCTCTTCCAAAAGAGTATGTAATTCTCCAATAAAGTGTCAGGGCTCTGTTAGTTTTCTTCCTCTAATAGGCTATATTACCTGATGACATGCCTTTTAGGGAAGCTGATTTCTTCATCAGCACTCACCAGGAGACACTGAATGCCACTGAATGACTGAAATCAGTGAAACACTCCAGAACTCAAAGCCACCCCACAGCTCACAGCCCTGAGGATCCCAGGACTGAACCTTGTTGGACGCTGAGCCCCACAACTCAGCATGTCAATGACATTTGAATGCTCTTCTCCCTTCCCAGTCTCACTCAGCTGGTGGGCTATCATTCTTATAAATCCAAAGACATGGGTTCAACATATGCACTGTTATATTTAAAATGGATAACCAACAAGGACCTATTGTATAGCACAGGGAACTCTGCTCAATGTCATGTGGCAACCTGGATGGGAGGGGAGCTTGGGGGAGAATGGATACATGTATATGTATGGCTGAGTCACTTTGCTGTGTACCTGAAACTATCACAACATCGTTAACTGGCTATACTCAAATATAAAATAAAATGTGTAATAAAAAGAAAAAGACATGGGTTCAATTTAGCCCTAAGCCAAATGGTTTTGCCCTGTTCCAAGAGTGTAAACTGACTCCCTAACCCACAGCCTTCATGTAATTATCCAGTCCAGGTCCAAGTGGGGATGGACATCAGTCCAACTGTGTCTCACTTCTGTAAGGAAACTAAGAACACCCACTCCTCCTGAGGTATGTCGGCTTGCACTTGCTGAGAAGACAAGGACTCCATGTCTTTGTATTGTATCCTCAATGAATGAAGGCCTTATTCAGGAGATGTGGAGAAAAAATAATGTTATCCAACAGGACTGCCAGGAGTCGGTATTATGTTCAAGTTGAGAGGAGCATACTGAGGTCCAGCCTGTCTTGCATATCACCCTCAAATCTGTCACATTTTGGATTCAAGACAAAGATTTGCAGTGACAATGATGAGTTGTGTCTACAATACCCAGGAAAGTCAGCTTACTGGTCTTCCTACCACCATGTGTCAGAATCAGGGGAGAATGGCTGGCTGTGTAGGAACCTTGCTGTGCCAAGAAGGTACCCCCTATATAGGAAAAACATACTCCTGTGTGTTTATCCTTTACTATTCACACAGAACACTTCACTTCTGACACTTCTGGTCACCAAATGCGTGGGGGTTTTTTCCACACCAAGTAATGCTCTGCAACACCAGTTGGGTGTCCTCCAATTTCACTCAATTCTGACACTATCTACCTGTAGGCAGCATCAGATCCCACAGGTTAAGGGTTCAGTCCCACAAAGCTGCTACCCTCCACTGCAGATGCCAATCTCCAGTCACAGGTTGTCACCTGTACTTCTGATCAACTGCCTGTAAGTAGCAGCTCCCATGACGCTCTCCTTGGATTTGATAATTTGCTAGAATGTCTCACAGAACTCAGGGAAACACTTACATTTGCCGGTTGATTATACAAGGATATGATGAAGGATACACATGAACATCCAGAAGGAAGAGATGCCTAGGGCAGGGTATGGGGGAAGTGGTGCAGAACTTCCATGCCCTCACCAGAAGCATGCTACCCTCCCAGTACCTCCATGTATTCAACAACCCAGAAGCTAACCAAACCCCATACTTTCAGGATCCGTATGGAGGCTTCAACACATAGACAAGATCAATCACTAACTCGGTCTCCAGCCCCTCTCCCCTTCCCGGCGGTGGGACTGAATGTTCCAAGCTTCTAATAGTGGTTTGTTCTTTCTGATGACCAGCCCCCATCCGGGAGTTATACACAAGCCACTCAGAGTCACCTCATTAGAACAAAGGATGCTCCTGTCACCCAGGAAATTCCAAGGGGTTTAGGAGCTCTGTGTCAGGAACTGGGTCAAAGACCAAATAGAACAAAAGGTGTTCCTATCACCCTGGAAATTACAAGGGTTAGAGGAGAGTTAGGAGCAGAGATAGATAGATAGATAGATGATAGACAGATAGAGATACGTAGATACATAGATAGATACACAGATTTTGCTATTATTTCACACTGCCCATCTGTCCCTTCTTCTCTAGGAGGTCTTCTTGTTCCCAGGTTTCTCACAGTCCAAGAACACTGAAATTGATCCCAAAAGATAGCAAAGGCCAGAACCTCCTGGGTTTTTCTGTTTTGTCACTTATAATTCAAGGCGTTATCCATTTCATCATCCCCATCAGTGAGCACTCACAAACCTCCCCAGCTTCCCAATACTCCTCCCTGAACCCCTGTGCTGCTTGTTTTATTTTTGAACATCCAAAGGGTTTAACTGTGTTACTATAACTAAGAGGAAAGAGTAAATTAATCAAAATTGTTACCTCACATATTGTTCTCTTGACTCTAAATAGCATTTACTCCATTCTGCCTTAAGATGTTTGTGTCCACTCTGGTAGAACTAAAAAGGGCATCACCTCAGGTTCTAAGCTTTGTGAATAATTGAAAACTATGTTAAAGGAGATGATAAAGAAGGAGAGTGCTTGCCATCTTTGCACTTTGCTGTGACTGGGAACTATCACTGTAGTGAGTCTTCCATGTTTGACACATGAAAATGTTTGACTTGTTACCAGAGGAGGATTACATGTATGGTCTTCACTATCAAAACTCATCTTACCAACCAAAACAAGAGGCAGTTTCAGAGAACCATTCTCTTATCCTAGTATTGTTTGTTTCCCTTCTTCCATTAACTTTTTAATCTTCATTCTTTTTAGCCCAATTACTGATGTACAAATGAACATTCTTTTAACTTAGGAATTGCTTTGTCTGCAAAGGGATTTATCATAAAGTTGCCAGGATCTATATTTTAACTTAACATATTTCCTTAGTGTGTTGTTGTACCTGATACATTTCCAGCCCTAGAAATTCCTCTGTCAGATTAAGTGACATTTCATGACTGGATGAGACTTCACTCCACCCCCTGCAATGCTAATCTACCCCCAGAAATGAAAGCAACTGCTTTCACAGCTGAAGCCAACACCGAGTCTAACAGGAAATGCCTGAGAATGCTTAGTCTGTCAGGTGGCAATAGCTAGGGCTCATTAGGGAGGCTCTGGTTCCAGTTTTGCCATGGCAACCTCTAAAGATACATATCTAGTATGTTAGTGACATGCTGACATCACAGTTTGCTCCTTGAAAGAGGAACAGAGGCGAGACTCCCTGATTTTCACGTGAGGTTAAAATGATGCCATGTATGGGGAGTGCAGAGAGAGAAAGCTGCTTTTACGTGGTTTAAACCGCTGTCCAAGATAAGGGCAGTGAATATGTTACTGTTTTGCATCTTCTTTTTCAGAAGAAGTGTGATCTGCTATAGACTAAAAAAAAAAAAAGTCTTTTTTACAGATAAAATAGTCTTGGTATCTAACAACAACCAAAAATCTCTTTTATTTTTTAGGTTTCCAACCAATACTTTACCTCTTGTGAAAAATAAACTACAGAATACTGTTTATTTGTAATTATGCCACAAAGTTTACATCTTTTAAATCTTAATCATAATTCTTTCTTTCCTTAAGCACTGGAATAACAACGGATTATTACTTTAGCAGGATACTGCAATGAGGGAATATTATTTTTGTGGGATACTGAAATGATGACTGGACAGGGCATTCAGGTTCTTTCAAAACTGTTGGATTCCACTTCAGTAGCCCTGAAGACAGAAGGGGCACAGAGAAGATGGAGGGAGTTAGTGGTGATTTTTGAGAGTCACCCTCTCTGTGCTACTCTTTCAGCTGGAAGGAGAGATGTGCAGAGTAGCAAGCAAGTCAGAGAGACAGCAGAGCTGGCAGGGAAGAAGGGGATTATGCTCATCAGAGACTGATGTGAAGGATTTCCTGTTAAACTCGACCTCTGAATCCTTCAGGTGTGCTTCTAGCTCTGGGAAAAGGGGAGAGAAACTGCACAGCCGAATTGAGAAGGTCCCTGTGGCCTGGGTGCTGTCTTCAGGCCTACCCAAATTGGAACCAGATCTCTTTGTTTTTTATCATGATGAGATAGAAACTGCAGGACACTAGGAGACACAAACCGGCTAAAAATGTCTCCTCTCACTTTATTCCCCTTTAAGTGAAGCACCAAGTCACATCTACACATTATGTTGATTCCACTTCTTCCACCAGCTTCTACCCTGTTTCTTTGCTCTCTTATCTACCTCCAAGACCTTCAATTCTTTCCCCATTCTCTATTCAAACCAATCCAGAGAGAATTTTGTCCACCTCCTTCAACCAAATCCACTCTTACCACAGTCATAAATGACCTCCCATGGTCCAAAGGACTCTAACTCCATTTGCCTCAGGGGTACCAGAGTCTCCAACTTTTCCTCCTTCCTCATTAGATCACTCTTTTTTCATTTCCTTGGCTGCTTCATCCTCTTTCTCCCCTCCCCAAACTCACCCCAGGACATTAACTCCCTTGATCATCCCAACTAGTCTCATGGTTTTAAACAACACGTGTGTGCTGACAACAACCAAATTTAACAACTCAGACATGTTCTCTAAACTCCAGACAAAATAGCTTACTTAATATCACCACTTGAATGTCCAATAGAAATTTCAAATTTAGCATGTCAAAAACTCAACTCCTGGGCTTCCCTGGTGGCGCAGTGGTTGAGAGTCTGCCTGCCGATGCAGGGGACATGGGTTCGTGCCCCGGTCCGGGAAGATCCCACATGCCGCGGAGCTGCTGGGCCCGTGAGCCATGGCCGCTGAGCCTGCGCGTCCGGAGCCTGTGCTCTGCAACGGGAGAGGCCACAACAGTGAGAGGCCCGTGTACCGCAAAAAAAAAAAACAAAAAAAAACTCAACTCCTATTTCTGGCAGTGAGAATGGAGGATAAAGAAGCTGCCTGTGCCTTGCAGCTCAGAGCATCACAGGCTGGATGCAATGGCAGTACATGGGGTTGGCAAAGGATAATTAAAGACCTGTGAGGAACTCCACTGTACACTATGGAGGTGTTAGTAGTGACAGTAGTCACTACTTTATGTGTGGCATCTAAAGTGGGTCAAGAGCCCCAGAGGAAGATGGCGGAAGAGTAAGACGCGGAGATCACCTTCCTCCCCACAGATACATCAGAAATTCATCTACACGTGGAACAACTCCTACAGAACACCTACTGAACGCTGACAGAAGACCTCAGATCCCCCAAAAGGCAGGAAACTCCCCACATACCTGGGTAGGGCAAAAGAAAAAAAGAATAAACAGAGACAATAGGATAGGGACGGGACCTGCACCAGTGGGAGGGAGCCGTGAAGGAGGGAAGGTTTCTACACACTACAAGCCCCTTCGCGGGCGGAGACTGCAGGTGGCGGAGGGGGAAAGCTTCGGAGTAGCGGAGGAGAGCACAGCAACAGGGGTGCAGAGGGCAAAGCGGAGAGATTCTGGCACAGAGGACCGGTGCCCTCAGGCACACACCAGCCCGAGAGGCTTGTCTGCTCGGCCGCCGGGGTGGGCGGGGCTGGGAGCTGAGGCTCGGGTATCGGCTTTCAGTCGGAGCGCAGGGAGAGGACTGGGGCTGGAGGCAGGAAGAGAGCCGGAAGGGGTTAGTGCACCACGGCTAGCCCGGAGGGAGTCCGGGGAAAGGGTCTGGAGCTGCCGAAGAGGCAAGAGACTTTTTTCCGTTTTGTTTCCTGGTGCGCGAGGAGAGGGCCTTAAGAGGGCTGCTTGGGGAAGCGCCAGAGACAGGCGCGAGCCGCGGGTAAGGCGCGGACCTCGGAGACGGGCGTGGGACGCTGGGGCGGCTGCTGCTGCTGCTGCTGCTGCTGCCGCCGCCGCCGCCGCCGCCACCGCGGGGCCTGTGTGCGAGCGCGGGTCACTGTCCGCCCCGCCTTCCGGGGGGCCTGTGCACCCCGCCACTGCCGGGGTCCCGGGACCCAGGGACGGCTTTCCCGGGAAAGCGCACGGAGCGCCACGGGCTGCTGCAACGTCACGCCGGCCTCTGCCGCCGCAGGCCCGCCCTACACTGCGCGCCCCTCCCTCCCCTCTGCCTGAGTGAGCCAGAGCCCCCGAATCAGCGGCTCCTTTAAACCCGTCCTGTCTGAGCGAAGAACGGACGCCCTCCGGCGACCTACGCGCAGAGGCGGGGCCAGGTCCAAGGCTGAGACCCGGGAGCTGTGAGAGCAGAGACAGGGAAATCTCTCTGTGCAGGCTCGGAGGCAGCGGATTAAAGCTCCACGGTCCATTTGATGTGCCCTGCGTCTGTGGAGTGCATGAATGGACAGCGAATCATCCCAAATTGAGGAAGTGGACTTTGAGGACAAGATTTAAGACTTTCTCCCCTTTTCCTCTTTTTACAACGAATTATCCCAAATTAAGGAGGTGGACTTAGAGAGCAAGATTTCAGACTTCTCGCCCTTTTCCTTTTTTTACAACGAATTATCCCAAATTGAGGAGGTGGACTTGGAGAGCCAGATTTTTGATTTTTCCCCCTGCTCTCTTTTTGTGAATATGTATGTGTAATCTTCTGTGTAGGATTCTCTCTGTATAGCTTTGCTTCCACCGTATGTCCCAGGGTTCTACCGGTCCGTTTTTTTTTTCAATAATTACTTTCTAATTTTAATAACGCTACTATATTTCATACTTTATTCTATTTTACTTTACCTGCTCTTTCTTTTTTTCCTACCTTCCCTTCCTCCCTCCCTCCCTCCGCTCCTCCTTTCCTTTTCTTTTTCTTTCCTCCCTCCCTCCCTCCCACCCTTCTTCTTTCCACTTTCTTTTTCTTTCCTTCCTCCCTCCCTCCTGTCTTTCTTTCTTTCTTTCCTTCCTCCCTCCCTCCCTCCCTTCTTCCATTCACTCTTCCTTTTGCTTTCATTCCTCCCTCCCTCCCTCCTTTCTTTCCTTCTTTCTTTCCATCCTTCCTCCCTCCCTCCCTCCTTTCTTTCTTTCTTCCTTCCTTCCTTTCTTTCTTCCCTTCTTCCTTTCTTTCCCTCTCTCTTTCTTTCTTCTACTAATTCTTTCTTTCTACTTTTTCTCCCTGTTATCCTGAGCCGGGTGGATGAAAGGCTCTTGGTGCTGCAGCCAGGAGTCAGTGCTGTGCCTCTGAAGTGGGAGAGCCAACTTCAGGACACGGGTCCACAAGAGACCTCCCAGCTCCACATAATATCAAGCAGCGAAAATCTCCCAGAGATCTCCATCTCAACACCAGCACCCAGCTTCAGTCAATGACCAGCAAGCTACAGTGCTGGTCACCCTATGCCAAGCAACTAGCAAGGCAGGAACACAACCCCACCCATTAGCAGAGAGGCTACCTAAAAACATAATAAGGCCATAGGCACCCCAAAACACACCACCAGACGTGGACCTGTCCACCAGAAAGACAAGATCCAGCCTCAACCACCAGAACACAGGCATTAGTCCCCCCCACCAGGAAGCCTACACAACCTACTGAAACAACCTTAGCCACTGGGGACAGACACCAAAAACAACGGGAACTACGAATCTGCAGCCTGCAAAAAGGAGACCCCAAACACAGTAACATAAGCAAAATGAGAAGACAGAAAAACACACAGCAGGTGAAGGAGCAAGATAAAAACCTACCAGACCTAACAAATGAAGAGGTAACAGGCAGTCTACCTGAAAAAGAATTCAGAATAATGATAGTAAAGCTGATCCAAGATTCTATTTCCAAGATCCATAATCTTGGAAATAGAATAGACAAAATGCAAGAAACAGTTAACAAGGACCTAGAAGAACTAAAGATGAATCAAGCATCGATTAAAAACACAATAAATGAAATAAAAAATACTCTAGATGGGATCAATAGCAGAATAACTGAGGCAGAAGAACGGATAAGTGAGGTGGAAGATAAAATAGTGGAAATAACTGATGCAGAGCAAAATAAAGAAAAAAGAATGAAAAGAACAGAGGACAGTCTCAGAGACCTCTGGGACAACATTAAACGCACCAACATTCGAATTATAGGGGTTCCAGAAGAAGAAGAGAAAAAGAAAGGGACTGAGAAAATATTTGAAGAGATTATAGTTGAAAACTTCCTTAATATGGGAAAGGAAATAGTTAATCAAGTCCAGGAGGCACAGAGAGTCCCATACAGAATAAATCCAAGGAGAAACACGCCAAGACACATATTAATCAAACTGTCAAAACTTAAACACAAAGAAATCATATTAAAAGCAGCAAGGGAAAAACAACAAATAACACACAAGGGAATCCCCATCAGGTTAACAGCTGATCTCTCAGCAGAAACTCTACAAGCCAGAAGGGAGTGGCAGGACATAATTAAAGTGATGAAGGAGAGAAACCTGCAACCAAGATTACTCTACCCAGCAAGGATCTCATTCAGATTTGATGGAGAAATTAAAACCTTTACAGACAAGCAAAAGCTGAGAGAGTTCAGCACCACCAAACCAGCTTTACAACAAATGCTAAAGGAACTTCTCTAGGCAAGAAACACAACAGAAGGAATATACCTACAATAACGAACCCAAAGCAATTAAGGAAATGGGAATAGGAACATACATATCAATAATTACCTTAAATGTAAATGGACTAAATGCTCCCACCAAAAGACACAGAGTGGCTGAATGGATACAAAAACAAGACCCATATATATGCTGTCTACAAGAGACCCACTTCAGACCTAGAGACACATACAGATTGAAAGTAAGGGGATGGAAAAAGATATTCCATGCAAATGGAAATCAAAAGAAAGCTGGAGTAGCAATTCTTATATCAGACAAAATAGACTTTAAAATAAAGACTATTAGAAGAGACAAAGAAGGACACTACATAATGATAAAGGGATCGATCCAAGAAGAAGATATAACAATTGTAAATATTTATGCACCCAACATAAGAGCACCTCAATACATAAGGCAAATACTAACAGCCATAAAAGGGGAAATCAACAGTAACACAATCATAGTAGGGGACTTTAACACCCCACTTTCACCAATGGACAGATCATCCAAAATGAAAATAAATAAGGAAACACAAGCTTTAAATGATACATTAAACAAGATGGACTTAGTTGATATTTATAGGACATTCCATCCAAAAACAACAGAATACACATTTTTCTCAAGTGCTCATGGAACATTCTCCAGGATAGATCATATCTTGGGTCACAAATCAAGCCTTGGTAAATTTAAGAAAATTGAAATTGTATCAAGTATCTTTTCCGACCACAATGCTATGAGACTAGACATCAATTACAGGAAAAGATCTGTAAAAAATACAAACACATGGAGGCTAAACAATACACTACTCAATAACGAAGTGATCACTGAAGAAATCAAAGAGGAAATTAAAAAATACCTAGAAACAAATGACAATGGAGACGACGACCCAAAACCTATGGGATGCAGCAAAAGCAGTTCTAAGGGGGAAGTTTATAGCAATACAATCCCACCTTAAGAAACAGGAAACATTTCGAGTAAACAACCTGACCCTGCACCCAAAGCAATTAGAGAAAGAAGAACAAAAAACCCCCAAAGTTAGCAGAAGGAAAGAAATCATAAAGATCAGATCAGAAATAAATGAAAAAGAAATGAAGGAAACGATAGCAAAGAGCAACCAAACTAAAAGCTGGTTCTTTGAGAAGATAAACAAAATTGACAAACCATTAGCCAGACTCATCAAGAAAAAAAAGGGAGAAGACTCAAATCAATAGAATTAGAAATGAAAAAGGAGAAGTAACAACTGACACTGCAGAAATACAAAAGATCATGAGAGATTACTATAAGCATCTCTATGCCAATAAAATGGACAACCTGGAAGAAATGGACAAATTCTTAGAAATGCACAGCCTGCCAAGACTGACTCAGGAAGAAATACAAAATATGAATAGACCAATCACAAGCAATGAAATTGAAACTGTGATTAAAAATCTTCCATCAAACAAAAGCCCAGGACCAGATGGCTTCACAGGCGAATTCTATCAAACATTTAGAGAAGAGCTAACACCCATCCTTCTCAAACTCTTCCAAACAATATCAGAGGAAGGAACACTCCCAAACTCATTCTACGAGGCCACCATCACCTTGATACCAAAACCAGGCAAGGATGTCACAAAGAAAACTACAGGCCAATATCACTGATGAACATAGATGCAAAAATCCTCAACAAAATACTAGCAAACAGAATCCAACAGCACATTAAAAGGATCATACACCATGATCAAGTGGGGTTTATTCCAGGAATGCAAGGATACTCCAATATACGCATATCAATCAATGTGATACACCATATTAACAAGTTGAAGGAGAAAAACCATATGATCATCTCAATAGATGCAGAGAAAGCTTTCGACAAAATTCAACACCCATTTATGATAAAAACCCTGCAGAAAGTAGGCATAGAGGGAACTTTCCTCAACATAATAAAGGCCATATGTGACAAACCCACAGCCAACATTGTCCTCAATGGTGAAAAACTGAAACCATTTCCACTAAGATCAGGAACAAGACAAGGCTGCCCACTCTCACCACTCTTATTCAACATAGTTTTGGAAGTTTTAGCCACAGCAATCAGAGAAGAAAAGGAAATAAAAGGAATCCAAATTGGAAAAGAAGAAGTAAAGCTGTCACTGTTTGCAGATGACATGATACTATACATAGAGAATCCTAAAGATGCTACCGAAAAACTACTAGAGCTAATCAATGAATTTGGTAAAGTAGCAGGATACAAAATTAATGTACAGAAATCTCTGGCATTCCTGTACACTAATGATGAAAAATCTGAAAATGAAATCAAGAAAACACTCCCATTTACCATTGCAACAAAAAGAATAAAATATCTAGGAATAAACCTACCTAAGGAGACAAAAGACCTCTATGCAGAAAATTATAAGACACTGATGAAAGAAATGAAAGATGATACAAATAGATGGAGAGATATACCATGCTCCTAGATTGGAAGAATCAATATTGTGAAAATGACTCTACTACCCAAAGCAATCTACAGATTCAATGCAATCCCTATCAAACTACCACTGGCATTTTTCACAGAACTAGAACAAAAAATTTCAAAATTTGTTTGGAAAAACAAAAGACCCCGAATAGCCAAAGCAATCTTGAGAACGAAAAACGGAGCTGGAGGAATCAGGCTCCGTGACTTCAGACTATACTGCAAAGCTACAGTAATCAAGACAGTGTGGTACTGGCATAAAAACAGAAAGATAGATCAGTGGATCAGGATAGAAAGCCCAGAGATAAACCCACGCACATATGGCCAACTTATCTTTGATAAAGGAGGCAGGAATGTACAGTGGAGAAAGGACAGCCTCTTCAATAAGTGGTGCTGGGAAAACTGGACAGGGACATGTAAAAGTTTGAGATTAGATCATTCCCTAACACCATACACAAAAATAAGCTCAAAATGGATTAAAGACCTAAATGTAAGGCCAGAAACTATCAAACTCTTAGAGGAAAACATAGGTAGAACACTCTATGACATAAATCACAGCAAGATCCTTTTGGACCCACCTCCTAGAGAAATGGAAATAAAAACAAAGATAAACAAATGGGACCTAATGAAACTTCAAAGCTTTTGCACAGCAAAGGAAACCATAAACAAGACCAAAAGACAACCCTCAGAATGGGAGAAAATATTTGCAAATGAAGCAACTGACAAAGGATTAATCTCCAAAATTTATAAGCAGCTCATGCAGCTCAATAGCAAAAAAACAAACAACCCAATCCAAAAATGGGCAGAAGACTTAAATAGGCATTTCTCCAAAGAAGATATACAGACTGCCAACAAACACATGAAAGAATGCTCAACATCATTAATCATTAGAGAAATGCAAATCAAAACTACAATGAGATATCATCTCACACCAGTCAGAATGGCCATCATCAAGAAATCTAGAAACAATAAATGCTGGAGAGGGTGTGGAGAAAAGGGAACACTCTTGCACTGCTGGTGGGAATGTGAATTGGTACAGCCACTATGGAGAACAGTATGGAGGTTCCTTAAAAAACTAAAAATAGAACTACCATATGACCCAGCAATCCCACTACTAGGCATATACCCTGAGAAAACCATAATTCAAAAAGAGACATGTACCAAAATGTTCATTGCAGCTCTATTCACAATAGCCCGGAGCTGGAAACAACCTAAGTGTCCATCATCGGATGAATGGATAAAGAAGATGTGGCACATGTATACAATGGAATATTACTCAGCCATAAAAAGAAACGAAACTGAGCTATTTGTAATGAGGTGGATAGACCTAGAGTCTGTCATACAGAGTGAAGTAAGTCAGAAAGAGAAAGACAAATACCGTATGCTAACACATATATATGGAATTTAAAAAAAAATGTCATGAAGAACCTAGGGGTAAAACGGGAATAAAGACACAGACCTACTTGAGAATGGACTTTAGGATATGGGGAGGGGGAAGGGTAAGCTGTGACAAAGCGAAAGAGAGGCATGGACATATATACACTACCAAACGTAAGGTAGATAGATAGTGGGAAGCAGCCGCAGAGCACAGGGAGATCAGCTCGGTGCTTTGTGTCTGCCTGGAGGGGTGGGATGGGGAGGGTGGGAGGGAGGGAGATGCATGAGGGAAGGGATGTGGGAACAGATGTATATGTATGACTGATTCACTTTGTTATAAAGCAGAAACTAATAAAAAAAATAAAATAAATAAAAATAAAAAAATAAAGTGGATCAAGGGGCTTCCCTGGTGGCACAGTGATTAAGAATCTGCCTGCCAATGCCGGGGACACGGGTTTGATCTCTGCTGGAAAGATCCCACATGCTGTGAAGCAACTAAGCCCGTGCGCCACAACTACTGAGCCTGCACTCTAGAGCCCACGAGCCACAACTACTGAGCCCAAGTTCCACAACTACTGAAGCCCACTTGCCTAGAGCCCATGCTCTGCAACAAGAGAAGCCACCCAATGAGAAGCTCACGCACCGCAACAAAGGGTAGCCCCTGCTCGCCGCAACAACAGAAAAGCCTGCGCGCAGCAACAAATACCCAATGCAGCCAAAAATAAAAATTAATTAATTTTAAAAATAAGGATAAAAAAAATAAGAATAAAAAAATAAAATGGATCAAATATAGGGACTTCCCTGGCATCCAGTGGTTAGGACTCCGTCCTTCCACTACAGGGGGCGTGGGTTCAATCCCTGGTCAAGGAACTAAGATCCTGCATGCTGCACGGCATGGCCAAAAAAAAAAAAAAAAAAAAAAAGCCATCTAAAGTGGGTCAACAGAAACGGGAAGGACCTTCAAGACGACAGAAGAGTAAGATGGGGAGATCACCTTCCTCCCCCAAATACATCAGAAATACATCTACACATGGAACAACTCCTACAGAACACCTACTGAACGCTAGCAGAAGACCTCACACTTCCCAAAAGGCAAGAAACTCCCCACGTACCTGGGTAGGCCCAAAGAAAAAAGAATAAACAGAGACAAAAGAATAGGGACGGGACCTGCCCTTCTGGGAGGCAGCTGTGAAGAAAGAAAGGTTTCCACACACTAGGAAGCCCCTTCACTGGTGGAGAGGGGGGTCGGCCGGGGGAAATTTTGGAGCCACGGAAGAGAGCGCAGCAACAGGCGTGCGGAGGGCAAAGCGGAGAGATCCCTGCACAGAGGATCGGTGCCGAAAGGCACTCACCAGCCCCAGGGGCTTGTCTGCTCACCCGCCGGGGCGGGCGGGGGCTGGGAGCTGAGGCTCGGGCTTCGGAGGTCAGACCCCAGGGAGAGGACTGGGGTTGGCTGCATGAAAGGGGCTAGTGTGCCAGCTTTAACTGGGAGGCAGTCTGGGAAAAAGTCTGGACCTGCCTAAGAGGCAAGAGACCATTGTTCAGGTGTGCGTGAGGAGAGGAGATTCAGAGCACCGTCTAAACAAGCTTCAGACACCTGCGCGAGGCGCGGCTATCAGCGCGGACACCAGAGACCGGCATGAAACGCTAACGCTGCTGCTGCCGCCAGCAAGAATCCTGTGTGCAAGCACAAGTCGCTATCTACTTACACCTCCCCTCCTGGGAGCCTGTGCAGCCCGCCACTGCCAGGGTTCTGTGATCCAGGGACAACTTCCCCGGGAGAACACATGGCGCGCCTCAGGCTGTTGCAACGTCACGGCGGCCTCTGCCGCCGCAGGCTCGCCCCGCATTCCGTGCCCCTCCCTCCCCCCAGCCTGAGTGAGCCACAGCCCCCTCATCAGCCACGCTTTTAACCCCGTCCTATCTGGGCGAAGAACAGATGCCAGACGGTGACCTACATACTGAGGCGGGGCCATATCCAAAGCTGAACCCCAGGAGCTGCGCGAACAAAGAAGAGAAAGGGAAATTTCTCCCAGCAGCCTCCGGAGCAGCGATTAAATCTCCACAATCAACTTGATGTACCCTGCATCTGAGGAATACCTGAATAGACAAAGAATCATCCCAAATTGAGGCGGTGGACTTTGGGAGCAACTAGTTTCTTATTCTTATGTTTATCTTAGTATAGTTTTTATTGCTTGTTATCATTGGTGGATTTGTTTATTGGATTGGTTGCTCTTTTTTTTATTTTAATAATTTTTTTAATAACTTTATTTTATGTTTTTTCTTTCTTTTTTTTCTCCCTTTTCTTCTGAGCTGTGTGGCTGACAGGGTCTTGGTGTTCCTGCCTGGTGTCAGACCTGAGCGTCTGAGGTGGGAGAGCCGAGTTCAGGACATTGGTCCACCAGAGACCTCCCAGCCCCACGTAACATCAATCAGCAAGAGCTCTCCCAGAGATCTCCGTCTCAATGCTAAGACCCAGCTCCACTAAATGACCAGCAAGCTGCAGTGCTGGACATCCCATGCCAAACAGCTAGCAAGACAGGAACCCAACCCCACCCATTAGCAGAGAGGCTGCCTAAAATCATAATAAGGCCACAGACACTGCAAAACACACCACTGGACACAGTTCTACCCACCAGAAAGACAAGTAAGACCGTGGCATGGCCATATATACACTACCAAATGTAAAATAGATAGCTAGTGGGAAGCAGCCACATAGCACAGGGAGATCAGCTCGGTGCTTCACGACCACTTAGAGGGGTGGGAGGGAGACGCAAGAGGGAGGAGATATGGGAATATACGTATACATATAGCTGATTCACTTTGTTATACAGCAGAAACTAACAAAACATTGTAAAGCAATTATACTCCAATAAAGATGTTATTTAAAAAAGAAAGAAAGAAAAGAAACAGTATACCAGACACAAGAATAGCTGGGGGAAAAAAAGTGTGTCAAATATAAAGGGAGGGACAAAACCAACATACGCAGATCAGCATGCAGTAAATCCTTCCAATGACCTCACCTTTCCCAAGAGTCACCTGCTAATTTCCACTGGTAACTGCATTCACAGCCATGCAAATCTCCCTATTTTAGGAAAACCCCATCATCTATCCAGCTGTAAGATCCAGCTTCACTTCAAGAATATTGTGCAATTCAGTCACCCATGAAAATATATTCCCCAAAATTCTGAGTTAGTCAAATATGGTGTTTTCTGAGGTGTCCCTACCCAAATGAGGTGACTTCTCATTCTTCTTTAATTCATCGAATAAGTAAATATAGTGTTAAAAACAAGACAACAGTCCCAAAGTGGAGTTGCTTATGTTAAGCCCATGACATCAAGCAGAGATCTAACTTAATTACAGTTTCAGTTCTCCCAGAAGAGGAATCTTAAACCAGTCCCCCAGGAATTGCCTGATCAGCATTAGTTGGGTCATTTGTCTGGTAGAGCCCTGTCATCCACTAAAGGAAAGTAACCTTGCAATAACCAACCTGCTTTTTTGCGAAGTATAACCTACTGGTTCCCGCTCTCTTCTGCCTATAAAGGATTTCATTTTGTGCTGCTCCTCAGAGTTCCTTGCTATCTGCTAGATTGGGTGTTGCCTGATTCATGAATCATGCAATAAAGCCAGTAAGATCTTTAAAATTTACTCAGTTGAATTTTGGTTTTTAACAATAGGAACATACATGAACACACATACACACACACAGACAAACACACACATACACATCTTCCAGATATATAGTAATGCTCAGGAGAATAGAGTTGCAAACCACACTAAGGAAAGAAACACTTCTCTATCCACCGCTACACAACTACACAACATCAATATTTTACATCATTTGAAAAGCACACATGCCCTTTGTATTCCTTTTATTTTCCTTATGAGAAAATATTCTATGTATGAATAATTCATATCATAGAAAAATATTATTTTTAACACCTGTGTAACAATCAAGCCCTCTACAAAAGCATCTTTCTATTGATGTTCATCTGTTACCACAATAAGACCCAGCAAAAGTTCTTTTTCTTTCTTTTTTCTTTTTTATAAATTTATTTATTTATTTATTTATTTTGCGGTGCGCAGGCCTCTCACTGTTATGGCCTCTCCCGTTGTGGAGCACAGGCTCTGGACGCGCAGGTTCAGTGGCCATGGCTCATGGGCCCAGCCACTCCGCGGCATGTGGGATCTTCCCGGACTGGGGCACGAACCCGTGTCCCCTGCATCGGCAGGCGGACTCTCAACCACTGCGCCACCAGGGAAGCCCTATAAATTTATTTTATTTTATTTATTTATTTTTGGCTGTGTTGGGTGTTCGTTGCTGCGTGCGGGCTTTCTCTAGTTGCGGAGAGCGGGGGCTACTCTTCGTTGCGGTGCATGGACTTCTCATTGCAGTGGCTTCTCTCGTTGCGGAGCACGGGCTGTAGTCGCGTGGGCTTCCATAGTTGCGGCACACGCGCTCAGTAGTTGTGGCTCACGGGCTCTAGAGCACAGGCTCAGTAGTTGTGGCGCACGAACCTAGTTGCTCCGTGGCATGTGGGATCTTCCCAGACCAGAGCTCGAACCCGTGTCCCCTGCATTGGCAGGTGGATTCTCAACCACTGCGCCACCAGGGAAGCCCCCCAGCAAAAGTTTTGAAATTCAAAATTCTTTTCTTAGTTTTCTAGCCAGGTCAAGTCTCAAACTTCACTTTTCTTCTATAAAATCAGCACAGGAAACAGTTTGAGAGGTGTAATAGCTCTGCAGGAGTATACCTCCAGAGACTGAAAATTGAGCACGCACGCACACACACACGCATGCGCGCACACACACACACAAGCACACACACATACATCACCTCTCATCGCTGATGTTGAAGATAGTACCTTCTTTGCCAGTGGCCACAGGAGACACTGCCACCCTGCCAAGCTGGTGGAGGTCTGCCCAAGGCTGCCAAAGTACAGAGGTGTTGATGCCAATGCTAAGGAAACGAATAACAAGGCCAAGAGTGCTGGGGGAGATGCCTGTCTTGGACTGATACTGCTACTGACACCAATAATATCACCTCCGTTGCCAAAGCTGCCCTAATCACTATTGCCTACTAGGATAGTGCTTCTGGCACATTGCCATTACGTTTTGTACTCTATATCCCTCAGAGATTAAAAAGAAAGATCACATTTGGTTTTTAGAGTCTTTTATTTGAAACCCCCTTAGAACTTTTCAATGATAGAAATGGTGACCTCAGAAGTGCATTTTTCTGTAGACCTTGGCCCTGAGTCTTAATAAATTTGAGTCTTTCCTAGGAGAACTTTCAGCCATTCACACAAATAGAGGCCTGGCAGGCCTGCCCCATGGGTCAACACATGTTCCCAGGCTGCTTGAATCCTTGGAGGAGCAGCTTAGGCTACTCAAGTTGAGGGCTATTGCCGAAATTGGGATCTGAAAGATGGGCTAGAAAGAATTGAAGTTTAGGAATATAGATGGCCAAAAAAGCAGCCAATGCCCAGGTAACTGAGGAAGGAAGTGGGAAACCCTAAATTGACACAGCATAAAACAAATAATAATAATAATAAAATAAACGGGGGCTGGATTGAACGGCATTAGTTTGTAAGAGCACATGAAGAAGTTGAGAAAGATGGTCTTCTTCATCCCTCATATCTTTCTCTAGCTTTGGAAATCTTCATGATATGCCCTAAGATCATAATTCTTAGGAGACCTTTAGTTTCAGTATGTAGGATGCTTTGGGTGTGGATTTGAAGGTTTGTTATCAAAAATCAAACATACATGGAATACCACTAAGCAATAAATAGGCACAAAATATTGCTAATTCAACAACTTGGATGGATTTCAAGGACATCACACTGAGTGCAAAAAGTAGTCTCAAAGGGTTACATACCACATGATTTCCTTTGTACAGCAATCTCTAAATGACAAAGTTATAGTGGTGGAGAACAGATTAGCAGTTGTAGGAGTTAGCTTTGGAGGAAGAGTGTGACTTTTATGCGAAAGCACAAGGAGTCTCTTTGTGGTGATGGAACAGTTCTGTATCCTAATTGTGGTGTTGGTTACTAGAATCTGCACCTGGTACAACTTTACAGAACTACACACACACACACACACACACACACACAAAGAGTACACTTAAAAACTGATGAGATCTGAGTAAGTTCTGTACTTGAATAATATTGTACCAGCACCAACTTCTGGATTTTGACAATGCACTTTAGTATGTAAAATATTATCACTGGGGGAAGCTGGGTGAAGGATACACTGAAAATTCTCTGTACTATTTTTGCAACTCTTTGTGGGTCTAAATATATGTCAAAATAGGGCTTCCCTGGTGGCGCAGTGGTTGAGAGTCTACCTGCCGATGCAGGGGACACGGGTTCGTGCCCTGGTCCAGGAAGATCCCACATGCCGCGGAGCGGCTGGGCCCGTGAGCCATGGCCACTGAGCCTGCGCATCCGGAGCCTGTGCTCCGCAACGGGAGAGGCCACAACAGTGAGAGGCCCACGTACCGCAAAAAAAATAAAAAATAAATAAACAAATAAAAAGCTATTTTACAAAATCAAATATATAACTTTCACGAGAAAATAGAGAAGGGACTAATAGGGTGTTCAGAATTATCCAATTAATGAAGTAATAGGAAAAAATGCATAGACTTGTTGGGTACTGCAATTGTGAATAAAATGGTCACAATATTATTAATATTCACTAAGTGTTATCATCATCTTCTAATCCTCAAGTCTAAAATTTTATCATTAAAGAGTAAGTTTTTCAAAAAAGAAAAAGTCTTTAATAATTGCCCCAAACCAAAGTCAATTTGTATCTGTTGATAATGAACCAATTTAAAAGAGTTATTTAACCCGTGACAATATAAATCATCTCCATATCTGAGAAATAACAGTAGTATGAAGAATTAAAAAGCATATTAGTTATTTTTATTACTCATTCCATATTTATTAGGTGCTTACTTTATAATAGGTACTATGGGTGGCACTGGGAACACCAAATAAATCAACATGAGTTGTAACTTCAGAGAATTCACATTGGGCCTTGAGAGTAAAAATAAACACAGTGATGCACACATCTACCAATCTCCCACACCCCAACTCATTTTACAATAACTATTTTTCTTCCAGTTCTATGAACGCAGACAAATGAGTTTGCCAAAGTTACCCTGCAACAAGAATTAAAACTTGTTATCAAGCAGTTTCTTCCTGACCACAGCTAGGTAATAGGAGTTAATAGCTCTCAAAGTGGAGTGGAAGCTAAGGCAAGATAAGAGGTGACTGATTATGGTAGTAAAATAATTAAATTCCATTAGGATCAATTACCGACTTAGAGATTTTAGCAATTTTCTTTCTAGTCATTCACAATGACTTTCCCTCTCTTACTGCCTTATGCCACAAATTTATTATCTACAAAGGAAATTAACCCAATCTGCTCTTCTCCCCTCAGTTTGATGCACAGTGCTCATATTTTCATCAGAATGGATCTTGTGGGCTTCCCTGGTGGCGCAGTGGTTAAGAATCCGCCTGTCAATACAGGAGACATGGGTTCGAGCCCTGGTCCAGGAAGATCCCACATGCCGCAGAGCAACTAAGCCCATGCACCACAACTACTGAGACTGTGCTCTAGAACCCATGAGCCACACCTACTGAAGCCGTGCACCTAGAGCCCGTGCTCCGCAACGAGAAGCCACCACAATAAGAAGCCCGCGCACCGCAACAAAGAGTAGCCCCCGCTCACCACAACTAGAGAAAGCCTGCGCACAGCAACGAAGACCCAATGCAGCCAAAAATAAAATCAATAAATTTATTTTAAAAGAAAAGAATGGATCTTGCATTCATTCCATTCTTTATTTGTGTCATATTCACATTTCCTTTGGCCTGCCTCCAGCAAAACTTCAATACCCAGCATGAAAGCCACTTACTGCAAAGCATGACTGGCCCTTGCTCAAGTTTCTGTAAACCAGAGCTGTTATCTGCTTTATTCCTAATCTATTCTTTTGAACATTCTTGTTTTAAAAATCAGATGCTTCACACACCCTTGAGTGTATTGCAAATTTTAACTTGAAAAAAAGTTATATGTATAATGTTTATTACTGATATATATACTTTTAAATTTATTTGTTAAAAAGAGGTAAACCTCATGTCCACTCACCAAGTGGCAGTTATAGTCCCTTTCAGCCACATCAGCTTAAAGTAGGTCCAAGTCTACTGTCCTTGGTCCAGCACTACAAACTCACCAGCTGCCCATCACTAAAATAAATTCTGTGTATCCTCCATCCTTCAATTTTCTTTACCTTAGTCATCCCTGATTAGTATCAGTGTTGGGGAGGAAGGGGGGGAAGGGGGTAAATTAGAAACTTCCCTTCTTTCATATTTGGCATGAAATTTATAATAAAATAGACATTAATCCAAGTTGACATTCTCTTCAGACACATAGCACTTCTTTATGGCAAAAAAGTAGTCATTTGTAGGTAGTGTGTAATCCTTACAATATTCATTTATTCAACAAATATGTATTGAGCACTTATTTGCGCTAGGCACTGTTCCACAGACTGGGATAGAACAGTGACCAAAACTAACACCTCTGCCCTTATAAAGTGTCCATTCTAATGGACGAGAAATAATCCATGGATATGAGAAATAATCCAGGGAAATGACAAATAAATTGCTCATTTGCACAGAAATTAGTGGCAGATTATTTTATAGGGGTCACAAAGTTATGTGACAGGAAAAATAGTTTGGGGGGGTTCCATGTGTGATTAGAAAAAATAATTCTCTCCTTAGTGTAGTGTGCTTGCTTCTTAGGGAAACCAGTGAGGGAATCAGCCATAGGTCACACTATTGGGTAGACAAAACAGGAACTGGGTACCACATTAATTCTCAGTCATGGTATCTGAGCCCAGCTCCTACTGATGAGTAGAGGAGAGCTTCTACTAGCACCCAGACAAATATGAGGCCCTGAGGGTTATAAGACCCAAGAGAGGGTCAAGGTATGTGTTGAGGTGGTTGTTTCTTCCTCTTGTGAAAAGACTGAAGCTTCCCAATAGAGTTCTGCGGGCACCTGACCAAGGAACATGAGTGGTTGCTTTGAAGCTAAAGGAGAAAAAGGAAAGAGGAGGGATCAAGAGAGAGCACCTATACCTTGAAGCAGGGAGTCCACAGACCCTTCCCTTGGGTCTTATAAGGGAACAACAAAGTTACAACTTTGAGATTCGTGCCTTATCTCCATTATAATCAGGTGTGTGTTTGACCTGGGAAAAACTAAGCACATAGGAGCGTCTCAGGAAAAAGATGGCAAATGGCCCTGAAACATACTGCTGGACTTTCCAATGGAGACAACACACGTGCGTGCGTGTGCACGCACACACACACACACACACACACACATAGACTTGGCAGAGCTTCCATGGGTTATCAGCAACAACACAATGATCCCTAATAGAGGGGAAAAAAACCCCACAACCTCTCTACATAAGACTGTGAGGCTGGGCTTCCCTGGTGGCGCAGTGGTTGAGAGTCCGCCTGCCGATGCAGGGGACACGGGTTCGTGCCCCGATCCCGGAAGATCCCACATGCCGCGGAGCGGCTGGGCCCGCGAGCCATGGCCGCGGAGCCTGTGTGTCTCCGCAACGGGAGAGGCCACAGCAGTGAGAGGCCCGCGTACAGCAAAAAAAAAAAAAAAAAAAAAAAAAAAAAAAGACTGTGAGGCTGAATTCTAGGTTATCCCCTATACACACACAAGTGAGCAAAGAATATCTTTAGGACAGAGGAAGGACTTTGTCATACCAGAGTATAATCATGCAAGTAAATTTCCAAGTACTTCTATATGGTTCTACACCAAGTAATTAGGTAAAAATAGAGTCTAGGCCCTATGTAACCAATTAACTCTACAAAAACACACACAAACCTTAGGACAAATTTGAGCCACAAAACTGACTGATATAAAAATCTATACTCATGCTCTGCCTACTAATATTTTACATGTAGATTTTACATATAAAATATATTATATTACTGAAAATGGCCCAGAATACACAGCACACTTTTTATTAATATTTCTTGAGGACCTATAGTATAGAGTAGAGCCACAGGAAAAAGAGTATCAGCAGTTGCAGGACTGACTTTTTGGTTAATATATTACATATAGCATATTTCTTTCCTTTACATAGAACTTGAGCCATGTGTATAACATAACTTATGAATATATACTTTATTAATTAAATTCTAACCTTACAGAGGTAAAAATATGGATAAATCATTAAATTTTTTTAAAAGAAATTTTTCAAAGTTTTGATGTTTGAATAACTACTTTAGTTAATGTATTGAATATGTTTATATTTTGTTCATGCCCATTTACTGAGTATCAATTGAGTGCATTGCAGTATAATTAATTATAGAACTACCAAAACATTTGCCTGGCTTAAAAAATAAAACGTTTTTTTTTAAATAAAACGTTTTATTTTTTCAAAATATGTTTCACTTCAAAGTATCAACTTGCTATATTAAATTATTTTAACAACAGCCAAAACAAACACATTTTTAAAGCAGGACAATTTTAAATACAGAGTCGGTAGTACTTCAGGTTATCATTACAAGTTCTCCTAGACAGTTTACCTACTGGCAAATACGCTCGCAAAGACAGAGCTTTTGAATAGTGAGGAAAACACTGGGTTTCATACCACATTCAGCCTAGACAGTCTTGAGGATCCTAACTTCTTTGGAGTGCAAATAGCTCGGCTTCAAAGAGAACGAGAAAGCTGAACACACTCGCCAGGGACATCAGATATTGCCAGAGCCCACAGCCAACAGGAGACACGCTGGGAAGGTGGTCTCTCTTAGCTGCCTCCATCATTACTTCAGAAAAGAAGACAAATATCTTGCAGACACAGCTCGCTAAGCAGGATCATTCTCCAAAATACTGGAGGAGGAGCTACTTCTCCCTAGTACAATGACCCCTGCAGCAGCTGGGCCAGGAGAATAGGTATTTCCATGAGCCTGCTAGGAAAGATGGTGTAACAGGCTCTTTGTGACTTCACTTCTATGTCTTCTGCGGGAGGTTTACAGAAATGCAGAAAACTGACCCATTCTTTTAGCACTAGGGCAGGTGTGTTTCTAAAAGTGACTCTGAAGATAGTTCCTAGTAAGTCTAACAAATATCTTCATACAGATGAAACGGTAAGGAGAACCTGAATTTGGCTTACTACAAATAGAAATTCTATTTTAGACATCACTGGATTTAGATACAATAAATATGTGCGAAATTGAAATGATATCTATTATCTCAGTATAACTGTTCTAATATATATATACATTTTGAAGAACATCATTCTAGATGGACAGGGATCTGGATTACCAAATAAAACAAGGTGAGGAAAGATTTTTCTAACTCTAAATATCCATATCATGCACAGTGTCAACCACCTAGATGACTGACTTTATTTTTGTTTTTATTTTCCTTGCTGGATATACACAGGGTCCACCTTCAGCTTGTTCAGATCCCAGAGTCACTCCTCAAAAGGTTTACTCTGACCACCCTATATAAAATAGTATCCCCCTGCTCTCTAATTTTCTACCTCGCTTTATTTTTCTTAATGACACATACATCATACTAACATTATAATACATATTTGTTTGCTAATTGTCATATCCTTCAGTAGCATGCAAGGCTCTTCAAAGAGGAGGGTATTTTAATTAAATTCATTGCCATATTGCCATCGATGGATGAATGGATAAAGAAAATGTGAGATATACATTATTCAGTGATAAAAAGAAAGAAGGAAATCTTGCCATTTGCAACAACATGAATGGAATTTGAGGGCATTATGCTAAAGGAAATAGGTGAGACAGAGAAAGAAAAATACCACATGATCTCACTTATATGTGAAGGGGGGAAACAGCTCATAGATACAGAGAACAGACCCATGGCTTCCAGAGGCAGGAGATGAGGGAATGGGCCAAATGAGTGAAGGTGGTCAAAAGGTGCAAGCTTCTAGGTATAAAATAAATAAGTCCTGGGGATGTAATGTACAGCGTGGTGACTACAGTTAATAATATTGGATTGTATACTTAAAGGTGTTAAGAAAGCAGATCTTAAAAAGTTCTTATCAAAATAAATTTTGTAACTATGGGGAGTGATGGATGTTAACCAGATTCACTGTGGTGATCAGTTTACAATATATACAAATATCAAATCATTATGTTGTACCCCTGAAACTAATATGTCAATTATATCTTTATTAAAAAGTTATTTTAAAAAATCACTGCTAGACTCACAGATATAGAGAACAAACTAGTGGTTACCAGTGGGAAGAGGGAAGCGGGAAGGGGCAATACAGGGGTAGGGGATTAAAAGGTACAAACTATTACGTATAAAATAAGCTACAAGGATATATTGTACAACACAGCACAAATGGAGTATATAAATGGAGTATAACCTTTAAAAATTGTGAATCAAAATATTGTACACTTGGGCTTCCCTGGTGGCGCAGCGGTTGAGGGTCCGCCTGCTGATGCAGGGGGATCCCATGTGCCACGGAGCGGCTGGGCCCGTGGAAACAATGAGATATCACCTCACACCTGCTAGAATGGCTATTCTCAAAAAGACAGTGGAAAAGTGCTGGTAGGATGTAGAGAAAAGGTACCCTTGTACACTGTTGGTAGGAATGTGAATTGGTGCAGCCACTATGGAAAACAGTATGGAGGTTCCTCAAAAAAAGTAAAAATAGAACTGCCATGTGATCCAGCTATTCTACTTCTATTGATAGATATATATCCAGAGGAAATGAAATCACTATCTTGAAGAGATATCTATACTCCCATATTCATTGCAGTATTATTTATAATAGCCAAGACATGGAAACAACCTGTCTGCCAATAGATAAATAAAAAAAGAAAATGTGGTGTATACAGATAGAGAAAGACAAACAGGGTATGATCTCACTTACATGTGGAACCTAAGAAGCTGAAGTCAAAGAAACAGAGAATAGACTGGTGGTTGCCAGTGGTGGGAAGTGGCAGAAATGCGTGAAGGTGGTTAAAAAGTACAAACTTCCAGTTATAAGATGACTAAGTTTGAGAATATAATTATAGCATGATGATTATGGTTAACGATACTGTGTTGTATGTTTGAACATTACTAACAGAATAAATCCTAATAGTTCTCACAACAACAACAACAACAAAGTGTAACTATGTGAGGTGATGAATGTGTTAATCATGTGGTAATCATGTTGCAATATGACAGATGTCTATCCATATACTGTATATCAAATCACCACTTTGTACACCTTAAACTTAAGCAGTGTTATATGTCAACTGTACTCAGTAAACCTGGGGAGGGGGGGATCTGGGGAAGAACACGTGTTTTGTTTTTGTTTTTGTTTTGAGAATTAAACAGAAGCACCATTTGCAGGGAAAATGGCTGAGATTTTCTAAAACTGATGAAAAACATAAACCCACAAATTCAAGAAGTACAATAACCCCCAAGCAGAACATGTAAAAAGAAAGCCTCCCCTAGGCACATCACAGTAAAACTGCTAAAAAAAACCCTTAAAAGTAGCCAAAGGAAAAAATTTGTATTACTTTCTAAGGAGCAACAATAAAACTGAGAACTGCCTTCTCCACAGAAATATTAGAAGACAGAAGACAATGAAATGACATCTTAAAATCTTGAAAGACAATCATTGCCAACCTACAATATTATATAGTTAGTGAATACACACTTCAGAAACCAAGATGAAATAAATACTTTTCCGACAAACAAAAGCCCTGAGAACGTATCACCAGCATACCTGAATTAGAAGAAATACTAAACGAAATTCTTTAGGCAGAAGGAAGATGAGTCTAGAAGCAAAGAAATAAAGAAAGGGATGAAGACCGCCAGGAAAGGTAAGATTGAAGTAAATATAAAAACAAAGAATTTGACTATGCAAAACAATGATTGTAGTGTTTTTGCCTGATTTCACATACATGTAAAATACTATCACAACATGAAAACAATCATTCAAAAGGCAAGAAGAAGAGAAATTGCATTAAAGTTTTCAAATTTTCAAACATTATCAGGTAAGTGGTAAAAGTAAATGGACAGCCCAGTGTCACCAGCTACTAGAGGAAGACTCCTAATATGAAAGGCAGACTACGGTAACAAACAAACAAAGAGAAACTGTCTTAAAAGAAACAGAGACTACACAGATCTATATTTAGAAAGATAAGACAGTGTATCCATGAAACGAGAAAAGAAGTGAAAAAGGAACATTTAGAAAACAAAATATAAAGTGCTTTTGAAAATTAAAATGACAGCAGAAATTAAAATTTCAACAAAAGGATTTGAAGATAAAATTAAGTAAATCTTTCTAAAGGTATAATAAAAGTAAAAACATATGAAATATAGGAGAGAAAAGATTAGGGTTAGTCCAAAAGATCCAACATCAGAATAATAAGATTTTTAGGAAAAAAAATAGAAGAGATAAAACAGAGGGAAGGAAATTATTTTTTTTTAAATGTTTCAAGAAAATTTCCTCAAATTGAAAGGCAGGAGTTTCCAGATTAAAAGTAGTAACAAAAGGATTGGAAGAAAACTCATTATAAGGCACATCAATAAAATTCAGATCAGCAGGAGCAAAGAAAAGATTAAATAATTTCCATAAAGATTTTTTTAAAAGTTCAGATTCAAAGGATCAAGAATCAATATGACATCAGATTTTTCAATAGCAACACTAGAAGCTCCAAAATTAGGGGCAGTTCTTTCAAATATTCTGCAGAAACCTGACTTCCACCTTAGACATCTAAACCTGACCAAACAAGAAAACATTTGTGATAACAAAACAAAATTATGAGCAGACATGTAAGTTTCCAAAGGATGTTCTCAACTAAAATACAGGAGAAAACCTTGAAAGAAGACATGAGATCCAGGAAGCAGGGGATCCATCACAGAAGCAAGGTAAAGAGAACCCTCCCAAGGGCAGGAAAGGGGAGTCACAGGATGGCAGTTGTGCACTGAGCCTTGTAAGTACACAGTCCAGATCAGAACAGAAGAAAGGGGCCCCAGAATGATGTGCTTTCAGCTCTCCACCTCCCCGCAAAAAAGGGCATAGATAGATAGATTACCAAATATTTTCATATGTTTTTGAGATGAGATTTACACTTCTGGCAGACAGTTTGAGAATGAGTTACTAGTCATTTTTGCTAAATTACATAGAAACCTAAGGAAAGATAAAAGAAGGGAAGAGAGAAAGAGTGAGACAGAGAAAGCCAATTACTAACTCCAGGAAAACCCAAGCTTGTAAAATATAGAAAATGTTACCATACCTTGCCATACTTCACAGCAGTGAATATTTCTATCGTACCAATAGTGTAATTGGTGACTACTGATGTAATCAAAATGATCATGCAACAATAAGAGAGGATGAAGAGGCGTTGTGGGAGGTGGGTTTAAAGCACTAAATTCTTACCTTCCATAGTAAGAAGCCAGTAAATATAACCTAAAATTGAAAAAAAAATCAAGAAATAAGTTTGCACACAAGTTATTTAGAAATATAGCAGTAAACAGCAGAAGAAACAGCTTATTAAAGTTGAAAGATGTTGCCTCTGGAGACTAGAAATCAAAGAAGGAAGGGGTGGAGCAGGAGATAGCCATTTTTCATTATGAGATGTGTAAAAAATTTGACTCTTTAAACAATGTACATGTAGAGCTTTGATAAAATAATATTAAATTTTAAAAGAGAGGGTGACATGAAGCTTTGTGAGCCCCAAAATAAAACTAGAGTGAGTCACTGGTCTGACACTAAACTTGAAATGCTTGGATTCTAAAGCTAAAACCCTGATTTTCTATTCCCCATTCTTCTTAGGGGATTGATTAATTTTTAGTGGGGGGGGGGAACCTCTGTGAACTACTAATTACTAGCAATTAAAGTCCCTTTTCCTTATGTCCAGTTGCAAATCATTGTTGCCTAACAACTAGGACTGCCAAGCTCATTCTAAGGAGGTGTATAGCTTATAATGTACCTTATAAAAGCCAAGGTGAAAATCTACACTTCTTGTTCCAGTTTCCTTGTGTGACTAAACAAAAGGAATGAATAGCAATGTGACTCTGGAAAGCTGCGTGTGCACCAGGTGCAAGGACAGATCACACTTCATGTTAGTGAATACACCAAGGATTTCATTGCTAAACGACTTCACTCTGTTGAAAAGCATTACTGCCACCAGAGGACCTTTATTAGCAGAAGCAACTATGAATGAATGAAAATGCAACATAAAGAAACACAGGCATTTCCAAAAAGCACTGGAAGATCAATGGCTCTTTTAGATTTATCCAAAGAACAGCTCCTCCTCCCCACTTCAGATCCAGCCGGCACTGGTATGCTGCTTTCTTTATCACACCAGTTTTCCAGATAGATATTAACAAAGAAGCCTCTCCATTGTTGCTTCCTTCTGCCTATAAGCATTTTTAAGCTAATACTGAGCTTAGAATGACATCCGGTTAGCATGGCACTGCAGCCATAATTCTCAACTCTGGTTTGGGGGAAACTAAAGTATAATAATGGAATTCTACTGGGCATCCTCTAAATCCCCTCATTACCTACTTGTGTAAATACTGATTCTTGCCCGATGACAATAAATGGTGAAATTTACAATGGGGATTTCTTTGTCCCCCTGGTTAAGTGAGCCCACCAAATATTGGATTCTCTATCTCCAGTTAGTGAGTTCAGCCACATCTGATTTTACCAACTCCTAGCTGCCAACAACAAAATATGCCTCCCATTTTGAAACACATCTCCCACAGAGGGAATAAGAATGGCTATAGAACAAGCAGTTACACATCATGTGTTGTGAAAAGAAATCAATGTGATCCGGGTTTTGAGAAGTTCTTGCTGTGGAATGTTTCTGAAAATAATTATGCAGTCACAGCATCCAGTTAGCCATTTCTGAAAACTTGATTTCCATTGTGCTGGCCACTTTGGTATGCTTTCTAATTCTCAGATGGTTTCCATTCATACAACTCAAAAATGTAAGTGTTAATTGCCTTGTTCTGGACTCTCTTAGTAGGTGTAAACTTTCCATCTGAGGCATGAGGGCTTGGTCCCATGATTCTTGTTAATGTTAATAAATAAAGCGCTATAGTAAAATGTTGGCCAGGGTAAAATAACTCTCAAAACATATGGACTCAAGATGATCATTCACACACAGGCAACAAAGAACTGAATCCAAGAACCTAAATGTTTCGTTTTCTTCCTAGCTCAGAGTGGTTTTCTGCCTCATATATCTGCAAAAAGGTGAAAAGAATGTATCCCTTGACCCTTCTATTCATCAGTTTCTAGTTGGGAAAATTGTGTTGCACTTTTCCTGTGTAGAGAGATATTGTCAAGGTGGGCATTTTTCACCCATCAACACCTGATGCAAGTAAGATATTTACTGGGCATGATCCATGGAGTTCAAATCTTTAGGGACAGACAGGATCTACACATGAAACAGTTAATTAACAATGATAAGGAGAGTTCCTTATATGACAAATAAATAAATGAAGCAAATAAAATAACGCTATAGGAATTGGGGGAGGGGAGGTACACTAGGCAGGGGTTATAGATGGGGAGGAAGTGACAGTAAGTTGAGATTTTAAGAAAGTTTGAGATTGAACAAAATGGAGAGGCAGCATAGTTCTATAATTTATAAGAGTATGAACTCTGGAACAAACCGCCTGGCTTCAAATCCCAGCTCTGCCACTTAGTAGCCTTGAACAGGTTGCTTATCATTGCTGAGCTCTAATTTCTGCACTTGTAAAAGTGGGATTAAATAGTATCTGTCATATTAAGAGGGTGGTGAGATTAAATTTAGTTAAAACATGTAAAGGTCTTAGAACAATGTGTAGCACAGAGCAAGTCCATAAATATAGTTGCTGTTATGATGATTATTATCATTATTATGAATGAGAGCAGAGTGGAGAAGACATTCCTGGCAAGGAAAATATCCCAACACATCAAACTAATAAATTATTAAATCACATTTAATCACATGATTATGCCAATAAGAAAAGCTCATGGCACACCAGCATCAGGAACTTTTTCCATTTGTCCCTGATACTAGTGAACTGGCAGTTTTGAAAGGTAAGTATTCAAATGGTGAGATTTCACTTAAGTTACAAATTACCCATAGCTGCATTGGAAATTTTCATTATTTGCCCAAAACATAAAGAGTGGAAGCATATGTCATTAATCTAAAAAGAGACAGTTCACATATTTGTTTAATGACTTCAGCTCAGTCAAACATGAAGACCCAGGTGCACTGGATGCAGGCATTAGTACAACACTAAAAAACAAGAAAATGAGGTGCCAAACAGTCCACATGATTTAGAACCCATTCCTCCAGTCACTATGAATGCAAATGTCTCATTTACATAAAATCCACTCGCACTGATGTTAATCGGGAGCAAAGGAGAGGCTATCACTTCTCTTATCTAGAATCAGAAACAGGAAATTAGAATTCAAATTATTCCCATTGGAAATGATGATAGGATCTTTCAAATTGTTATGTTGATCAGCTTTAATATTTGGATATTAATACAAGAAATATTCATTGAATAAAGAGCACTTATTGAGTGTTAACCTGACCCAAAAATTGTCCTAAATGTTTTTTATACATTTTCTCATATAAATTTTTACAATAATCCTAACAAGAAGGTTCCATTATTATCCCCTCTTTTACTGATAAAGAACTGAGGCTTAAAGAGAATGAGCAAATTGCCTAGTATCCTACAGTGTGTCTATCTGATTTTAAAGCCAGTGACGCCTAGTTAATATTAATTAAGGGGTTTAATCTAGCTCCATGGGCTCCCACCTCCATCCCCTCCTTCCCACTTCCATCCCTAGAAACAAAGTATCCAAAGAGAGGCTCGTCTTCTTTTAAGTCAGGCAGAAAGTGATGCAAGGAAGACATGGAAGGAATAAGAATGGAACAAGTGAAAAAGCCATTGAATTGTCCACCTGCGTACAAAGGAGAAAACCCAATCCTCATATTGTCATTACATGCCATTATGCCAACAGTAGCAACAGTCTAAGCCTAACTAGGAACTACATTGACTAAATGGTTGTCTTTAGCAAATATTGAAGACAATTTGAGAGATCTAACGCACGGAAATAAATTTTGTGTGTTTATAGCCAGATGCCTCTGATAATCTCTCATGGTACCAGAGTTCTTAAAATGTTTTATTTCAGGCAATCTGTAGGAGTAAGACACAGGAGCCAAGTGAATCAGCATAGAAACTTGCTGTTGATTCTTTGATTTTTGAAAGCAATACTTGTTTCCATCTTGAGAAGATTGTTTTGGAATCTTACATGGGCTTCTGTGCCATTCAGCTGGCAGCTGCTTCTCCACTGCTTCTCCCAAACATAAGTGGGTCTCAGCTCCACCAAGGACTCCCACGCCCTTGGGCCTCTCCCTGGGTCCTCAGACCCGCACTACTGTGCAGGCTCCCACAAGTTATCCTTTTAATACTGCATCTCTTAATTCCAAGCGCCACCCATATTACAAGATTCACGAGAAATTCACTTTACAAACAAGTTGTGGGTAATTGAAATCACGACCAACATAAGGAAACAACTTTAGAATCTTTATTTAAATATGGTTATTTCCAGAATTCATGGGAAAAGTAAAAAAACAAAGCAACAGGGCTTCCCTGGTGGCGCAGGGATTGAGAGTCCACCTGCCGATGCAGGGGACACGGGTTCACGCCCCGGTCCGGGAAGATCCCACATGCCACAGAGCGGCTGGGCCCGCGAGCCGTGGCCTCTGAGCCTGCGCATCTGGAGCCTGTGCTCCGCAATGGGAGAGGCCGCAACAGTGAGAGGCCCGCGTACCGCAAAAAAAAAAAAAAAAAAAAAAATTCAGAGGGGAAGAGAGAGCTCAATGAAGGCTGCAGTGGTCACATAAGAAAGGCTTCACAGACGAGGAGAAATATGAGTTGATGCTAGTAGGTAGAGAGAGCAGGAGAGATCCTGCAAAACAAAGAATCACAAGTGCAGTCTGCTGGGCAGTGGAGAGACCACACTGACTGTGGTTATGGGGTGCAGTGGTCAGATGCCATGTGAGATGTGGACTTGGCCTCAAATTTTTTTTTAGTAATTTCTAATTTATTTTGCCAATACTAACTACAGAAGATGAAAAGTAGAACTATTTTTACACCTTTAAATATATCTGTTTATTCATTGTATCTGTCCAATGAGCTGTTATCCAAAGCACTGTCCTGCTTGTATCAAAAAGAAAAAATATCCTTTGGAGAGGCTCGAAAAACAGTTCACACAGTTCTGAGCCTACCAAATGTGTTTCTTATGGTTGGAGTTCTCCCCCTTGGAAGGCAATGATAAAAGCTGGACTTGGCCTCAAATTTAATGGCACAAATAATATAAGAAAATGAATGAAGGATGTAGAGGGGTTTAGTGTGGGCTTTTTATGGAAACTGCCAGCCTCTCAAGCTTTC
Organism: Mesoplodon mirus; assembly: GCF_964341445.2. Taxonomy (NCBI): domain Eukaryota; kingdom Metazoa; phylum Chordata; class Mammalia; order Artiodactyla; family Ziphiidae; genus Mesoplodon; species Mesoplodon mirus. Next base: position 67,836,954 of record NC_138984.1, read on the forward strand.
AAATGGGAACATTAGTTTTATAGTATATGATGCATTTAAAACCTGTTCAGCTCATGGTTGGTTGTCATGTGCAATCCCACACGTGGGGACAGGAAAGGAGGTTGGAGCAGGTCACTTTAACTTAGAGTGGAACAATAAAATGGAATGTTAGACTCTCGACAATTTGTCAGATGGTTCAGAAGAGAATCACACAGAGTCAATGAGGAAACTAAGCCATGGTCAAGGTGTAAAGTGGGAAGTACATTAACATGGAGACAGGAAAGACTTTCAGAGTGATAAGTGAGGTCAATAACACACCAGTCACAGGGAATGAAGTAGGGGAGGGGAATTAAAGATCACCCAAGGGCTGCCGCAGAGGACGTTAGGAATAATGATGCCCTTGACCACAATTATAAAGTGGCAAGGAATACAGGCTCTGCACCTATACTTCCAGTTCTCTGCAATGGTACCCCAGAAATGAATTGTCAGAACAATAATTCTACTGAATTCCTTTCAGGTGAGCTTCAGAAGAATGGTCATAGCTCCAGTATTTTTTTATGGTATCCATAACTCATTATCTTGAAAATATTTCCTATAAAACTGAAACTCCAATCTGAATATGGGAAGCTGACTCAGAGCCAAGCTATGCCTTTGGCAGCAATCTGGGGAGAACCACCTACTGCTGCAGAGTCAGCTCTTCTGACTGTGTATTTGGTTAAAAAGAAAAACTTAGTGCCCTGAACACACTTCCCAGTTACACCTACATTCTAAAATTTCTTGTGCGAACAACCACTACTCAATAGTCCTAAATACTCTGAGTCCCCAGAACAGAAGAGAATGACTTAGACACCCAATGGGGTGATCACAGTGTGAAGGAAAAGATGGGAGCATGTGTCTGAAATTTACCAATTTATGGTAGATCTGATTCTTTCAATTTAAGCAATCTCTGTAAGTAAATGTTGTCTTTCAGATTTCTCCCCTTCCTCTGCTACTCCCCAAGGTGGCACCGGGCCAAATTTAGAGGTTAAAGAGGTTGAGGTGGCAGGAGGGGGCTCTAGATCTATGTACTTGGCTTCTTGTGCTGGCCTCAGGACTCCATGGCAATGTGGCCATTGGAGGGTCCAGCCCTCCTGATGGTGCATATGAGAAATGATAAGACAGCTGTTGGCTCCTTCAACAAAAACATTACACTGCTTTCCTGCCTTACAAGCTCCAGTGCACCAAGGTGAGTGATGCCCAGCAGACAGGGCAGAGTAATGGCAGCCTCTCTGCCACACCAGTGGCAGTGCCTCCTGGCTCAGCAGTGCCCAGCAGGAGGCGCCACAGTGCCTGGATAACTGCCTAGAATCCAGGCAAGTGAGCCTGGGCCAGGAAAATAGAAGATCAAATAAGTGCTGATATTCATGAGCTCATCTGAAAAAAATATTGGGTTGGGTTTTCAAAGGACTTGAAGCTCTGCAACGTCCGACAATGGTAAAAGCCGGTATACAAGTTATGTACATACTCAGACTGCATTATCCTGTCTTTAGGCAGTGTCTCACTCTGTTGCCATGGTCAGCAGCTTTAAGAGAAGAGCCTGCTCCCAGCCTCTGCGTCACTAGCACCACTGACCCAGCCCCATCTTCTTAGGGCTTCTCCTTAGCTCAGCTGTCTTGCATTCCAGCTCCTAAGGTCTAGGACTTGGGACATATTTTTGAAGGAGAAGGGCCTAGCTACCTTACACACACACTCTCTCTCTCCCTTTCTCTCTCTCTCTCTCTCTCTCTCTCTCTCTCTCTCTCTCTCTATATATATATATATATATATATATATACATATATATACACACATATATATATACAAAATTATTATTATTTTTTTTTTGGCTGGGTTGGGTCTTCGCTGCTGTGCGCGGGTTTTCTCTAGTTGTGGTGAGCAGGGGCTACTCTTCGTTGAGTGCACAGGCTTCTCATTGCAGTGGCTTCTCTTGTTGCAGAGCACAGGCTCTAGGCACGTGGGCTTCAGTAGCTGCAGCACGCGGGCTCAGTAGTTGCGGGACATGGGCTCTAGAGTGCAGGCTCAGTACTTGTGGCACACGGGCTTAGTTGCTCCGTGGCATGTGGGATCTTCCTGGACCAGCGCTTGAACCCGTGTCCCCTGAATTGGCAGGCGGATTCTTAACCACTGTGACACCAGGGAAGTCTCTCTCTATATATATATTTAAATTCATTTTAAATGTCAGAGGTTTACCCAGATTATAATAATGGCTAACATTTGCTGACACTGAGTTCTTACATTGTGCTCAGCACATTTACATATGTAATATGTAATACAGCAACATTTGGATAGATAATATTCTCCCCTCCCACCTTTCTATAGCTGAGGACTGAAGCACAGAGAGGTTAATTAGCTTATTTTAGGTCACACAGCCAGTAAAGTGGTAGAATGAGATCACAAACCCAGGCATTCTGATTTCAGAACTATTTTCTTAATCATAGATACAAACATACATACACACTTACATACATGCATACACACATACAGATAGTGGATGGATGCCTGGGCAGACAGATATAGCCTGACATGACACCTGGAAGATTAAAAGGAAGCAATACTGTAGCTAGACTTTTAGACCTTAATATGTGAGAAGCACTTCAGAGGCCACTTAGTACAGCAGTTTTCAAACTGGACTAAAGCCTTTCTATGGAGCAGACTTGAGAAGTATCGTGTAGGTTAGGGAGGCAGGGAATAGGCAAGCCAGCAGGCCTCAGAGCCCCTCTGTCCCTGCTACCAGCCGCACAGCTCCCCATTTGTCTGTTTTATGAACTGGGATTCTATGCAAGATATTTTTATAGAAAGAATTATGCTGTTACAAATAATCTGAGGATCATTGTTATCTATCCCAATGCTCTCTCAAAAATGAGAAAACTGAGGCCCAGCTTCATCTGGATCACTAGAAAGGCTGTGGCAAAACTGAACGAAGCACTCACTCTCCTAACTCACTGGTGGAAAATATGGAACGCCTAAAGGTGACTTTCAACATTCCCATCAGGAGCTGTTGTTGAGGAAACTGACTCCAATTTTTTTTCATTAAAAATTTTTTTAATTAAGGATAGTTGATATATATTATATTAGTTTCAGGTATACAACATAGGGATTCAAAATTTTTATAGATTATACTCCATTTATATTATAAAATATTAGCTATATTTCCTGGGCAGTGCTATCCTTATAGCTCATTTATTTTATATATAGAAGTTTTTACCTCTTAATACCCCACCCCTACCTTGCCCCTACCTGCCCCGACATCTCCCCACTGGTAACCACTAGTTTGTTCTCTATATCTGTGGGTCAGTTTCTGTTTTGTTATGTTCATTCCTTTGTTTTATTTTTTAGATTCCACATATAAGTGATATCATACAGTATTTGTCTTTGACTTATTTCACTAAGCATAATTCCGTCTAGGACCATCCATGTTGTTGCAAATAGCAAAATTTCATTCTTTTTCACAGCTGAGTAGTATTCCATTGTATATATGTACCACATCTTCTTTATTCATCTGTCGATGGACACTTAGGATGCTTCCATACCTTGGCTATTGTAAATATGCTGCTATGAACATTGTGGTGCATGATTCTTTTCAAATTAGTGTTTTTGTTTTCTTTGGATATATACCCAGAAATGGAATTGCTGGATCATATGATAGTTCTATTTTTAGTTTCTGGAGGAGCCTCCATATTGTTTTCCATAGTGGCTACACCAATTTATATGCCCATCAACAGTGTATGAGGATTCCCTTTTTTCCACATCCTCGCCAACATTAGTTATTTGTGGTCTTTTTGATGATAGCATTCTGACAGGTATAAGATGGTAACTCATTGTAGTTTTGATTTGTGTTTCTCTGATGATTAGTGATGCTGAGTATCTTATTATGTGCCTTTTGGCTATCTATATGTCTTTTTTTGGAAAAATGTCTATTCTGCCCATTTTTAATCATGTTGTCTTTTTGATATTGAGTTATATGAGCTGTTTATATATTTTGGATATTAATCCCTTATTGGTCATACCATTTGCAAATATTTTCTCCCATTCAGAAGGTTGTCTTTTCGTTTTGTTAATGTTTTTTTTTTTTTTTTGCTTTGCAAAAGCTTTTAAGTTTAATTAGGTCCATTTATTTCTGCCTTTGTTTCCTTTGCCTTAGGACTGACATCTATTTTTTTAGAGGGAGCAGGAAGGATGATGGATTTGCCATGTTATGACAAATGAACAATCCTTCAATATTAAGGTAAATGTGACCTGGAAAAAAAATTGCAAGGGAATCCTACTCTGTTACCTGCTACCTGCCCATTGATTAGGAATTTGTCCTGTGATCTACTCGAGTATCCTACTCAAATAAGAGAACCCTCCACTAGTGCTATGTCTGATACTGTAGGCCAGGACTGCTGAACAGAGAAGAAAGACTTCTTCAGCAATCCTCATCCTATGTCAGCTTGTTCTCTTAGGCATCGAAGAAGGACCAGTTTGCTGGCAGAGAGTTCCTAGTAAGTACAGATATTGTGCTGTAAGGAGCACATAAAGGCACAGTTCTCGTGCAGGCTGCTTGGATAACTCAAAATGGAAGGTGTACTGTGGTTAATCAACTTACAGGCTCAGAACCCTGAGATGCTATCCCAGTCCTACCAAGAGGGACTCTATCTCACAGGAACAGCCTCAAAAGATTAAGCAAACACACAGATACTTGAATACACACACACACACACACAGAGCACAGTGCCCATTTATTAACTCACAATAAGAAATTCTGCTCTTAAGCAGACTAAATTGTCCACATCTACAAAGTACCATTTTCCTTCCCAATAAGCAAGATAGGCACATAGCAGGTGATCCATACATATCTATTTAATTTAATTTAACTATCAAATTATAAGTAGAATGTGGAGTCATCAACTTACAGTCAGGGACACATCTCTCAAGGAAACTGAATGGTCATAGAGTCGGCACATTCATTCCCTGTAAATGAATGGTTTATGCAGGATGCCAAGTTATCTGAAGGTTGTTGGGAAACTGCAGAATTAGAAATGAGGGACAAGGTATCTCAAGAAATGACTCTCAAGAAAGGAAGATTAAGACCTGTTCGTGCAATACTGGGTGAGTCCTGTGAAGGAAAACATAATGCTTGAGTGCACTAGAGATACCTCTTCTCCTTGATGAGGGTGGATGGGCCCTGCCTACACTGACCCTAGTTCTCCTTCTGTAACTCCATGGCTAGCCAGATGCATTCTGATGCACTCAGACTTTTTCCCCCTCGGATCATAGCTGTCTCACCAGCCTGAATATGGTTCTAACTCTCTTTTCACATTGACCCAAGTCTGCTCAGATCCATAAGGTACTAAACTTAAATGTTAAGCTTTCAAAAGCAGTACCATTTTCCTCATTTTTTGGTTATTTTTGATAGAGAAAGGAAAGAGGGGGAGATGAAACATATTGTAGCCTCTGGGTAGCCACAATCCAGATTATATAACATGAACTCTGTAAGTTTAGAATTCCATATAGAATTTTTATGCCTGCCAAAGTAAGATGAAGCACGTTTTATGAGAGAATCATTAATATCTGTCACATATAGACAACTACTGCTTAATTATAAATCAATTCCATTTTTGAGCTCTTTGCACTATTTTGGAAGTATGTTTTTAAATCCTTACCAAGCTAATGAGATTTAAAGTGTTTATTTTATTGATATATTAAACCTATAATAAATGTGAGAGCAAATGTATTTTGTTACACCAATATCACCAATATTCTGTGTATTAACAAAACAAAATAGGTCACGTCTTAATAATTTCATGTCACATGCTCCTTCTACTAAAACTCAATTATCCGTCCTTGTGTCTTAAACCTACTGCTCATCCTAAGTACAGCATGTGCCCAAATAGATGCATTAACACCATGTTCTCTATGTTAACAAACTTCTATTAGCACATGTGAGGTATATCTATTCTGAATCTAAAGCCTTTCCACCAAGAATATGTACCTTTCTCTTGTTCTGTAATAGGCAGAAATATAACCAAAATGTCACAAAGGCAATAGAGAACCCAGCAGACAGACAAAGAAACAAAAATCCCCTCCTGGATGCATCAGGGTCGAGGCCAGTGAAACTCTATCTGAATTTGCCAGCTCTGGGATTTCTCCAAAAACAAATGAAAAGCCTACATAGAGCGTGCATTCCAGGGATTATGAACTCATTTTGGTTTATGCTCTTTAAAAAGGTCTACAGCTGTATTCAAAATACATCCAGCTAATCTCTAGGACTGGGGACAGACACGAAGCCAGAAGCCCCAGCTGGGACATACAGGCAGGAATCAATTTAAACCCTTTTGGCAGGACATGGGGTGGTTTGCTATAATGAATGTTAAGGAGGGATACCAGACCATGGAAAATTGGGTGTTTTTCTTTCCTGAGTATTAAAGAGATGATAAATTGATGTATAAAAGTATGTAGGAGACTCTCAGAAAAGCTATTGTTCAAGCTGGGTAGGTGCTATGTCAGTGTGACAATGAAGACTTAATAAAAATAAACCAGGGTTTAAGGGTTGGGGAAGTCCTGACTGTGCTATTGAGAGGAGAAAGATCACCTAGGACTTCAAGCTAGGACTTAACAGAAAAGAGAGGGCATTCACTTGTAGACACTTCAACATCAGTGAAGCAACAAAGCTCCCAAAGTTCTTAGAATTCTACATGTTTCTTAGTAACTACTTCCAAGGGAGCTAATAATCGTATTCGAGAACCATAATTCAAAAGTAAAAATGATAGAGGAGGGGATATTTAAAGCTTGAAATCAGTTTTGTAAGTACTAAGTGAAGTGATCTATAAATATAGTTATAATCCAAAATGTACCTCTTCAGGTTATAAGAATTCACATTTATGAAGCATTTTATATAATACTCCTTCCTTTGGCTTCTGAGCCATTTCTTCCCATTAACAGGGGCCAGTTTGGATTTCCTTCACCTCCTGAGCCACATGTAGTCACCCTTGCATATCTAGTTAGCTTGTTCTGCATCAAATTCTCCCCTCAGGAAACTTTGGTTTTGCTAATTTATAGCAGCAGAAATAATCTCAGGCCATTTATGATGTCAACATGTTTAGTGAATGTGACATAATTTGCCTTGTTTTCATTGCTTTCCTTTGTCTTTGAATTGTGTTTATTATTGTTAAAAGTTTACTTGTTTTGTGGTAAAGTTTGAGTCATAGTATTATCTTGTAATAGTAATACTAATATATAACCTTCTGAGCACTGACAATGTGAGGCACTTATGCCAAGCACTATGCACATGTTAATTTGTTAATCCTCGCACATCCTAAGAGGTAGGTATTATTATTATTCCTTTATCTGACGTGGAATCTGAAGCACAAATTCATTATCTTATTCAAGATTATAGAGTTAGTAAGTGGCAGAAGTGGGATGCTTTGTGTTTGAGTGTAGTCTTAAGTATACTATGATAAGGGGTAAAAATTGCCTAACAAGAGCAAAGGAACAGCTATTTTCTAATTAATGAAGGGAAAAAACCTTGTCAGGGTCCCTTATGACAACTTATTTTAACAACTATTAAAATAATTGTGCCCAATTTAATGGAATATTGTGTTGTTTTAGTCTAAGTAAATGTTCATGTGAGGGCTCAAAGACACATGATCTAACAAAACATGTACAAGGATCTGAATGCTGAACATTATAAAATGCTGATTTAAAAAAATCAAAGAAAATCTAGAGAAATGTACCATACATTGGAAAACTCAACATAGTAAAGATAGCAGTTCTCCCCAAACTGACCTATAGATTTAGGAGAATTTCTATCAAAACCCCAACCAGGTTTTTTATAGATGTAAAACAGCTTATTCTAAAATTTATATGGAAAGACCAAAAGAAATTAAAATAGCTAAAACAATTTTGAAAAAAGTGAATAAAATGAGTGGAGTCACTCTACCCAATACTAAGGCTCACTACTAGCTGCAGTAATTCAGACAGTTGCTACTGGTGGAGGGAAAGACATATAGATCAATGGAACAGAAGAGAGAACCAGTGTGACCCATATAAATATGCCCAATTTTTTTTTTTTTTGCGCTACGCGGGCCTCTCTCACTGCTGTGGCCTCTCCCGCTGTGGAGCACAGGCTCTGGATGCGCAGGCTCAGCGGCCATGGCTCACGGGCCCAGCTGCTCCGCGGCATGTGGGATCCTCCCGGACCAGGGCACAAACTCGTGTCCCCTGCATCAGCAGGCGGACTCCCAACCACTGCGCCACCAGGGAAGCCCTGCCCAATTGATTTTTGACAAAGGTGCAAAAGCAGTTCAGTGGAGAAAGGATAGCCTTTTCAACAAATGGTACTAGAGCAATTGGACATCCTGGGAGAGAGAGA